>NC_079399.1:16971838-17335989 GCF_029220125.1 Pseudoliparis swirei | reverse complement strand
GACTGATGGAATACAGCTGTCCTCACAGAAGCTGATGTAGGAAGATACAGCCTCTGTGTACTCATCCAGACTGTTGGTAGCAGTCCTGAAGACATCCCAGTCAGTACAGTCCAAGCACGCCCGTAGATCCTCCAGAGCCTCACTGGTCCACTTCTTGAACTTCCTCACCACAGGTTTGCAGAGCTTTAGTCTCTGCCTGTATGAGGGAATCAGATGAACCATGACGTGGTCAGAGTTTCCCAGTGCAGCTCGAGGGACAGCGTGATAGGCCCTGCTGATTGTTGTGTAGCAGTGGTCCAGAATGCTCTTCTCTCTAGTAGGGCATTTAATTAACTGTCTATATTTAGGAAGTTCGTGGCTGAGGTTTCCTTTGTTAAATCCGAGTACAATAACTAAAGAGTCCGGTAGGTCCGCCCACACACCGTATCTGTTCGGCGAGGGTCCGCTGTGCCTCTTGCACGCTTTCCTGCAGCGGCATGTAAACTCCGCCAGGATGAATGAAGCGAACTCACGTGGGAGTAGAAGGGTTTGCAGTGAATGATAAAAGATTCCAGGTCCGGCGAACAGTGCTGTAGAATCACCGTTACGTCGTTGCACCAGCCGCTGTTGAGGTAGAAGCAGATTCCTCCACCCTTTGTTTTTCCGGAGAGCTCCGTGTCCCGGTCCGCTCGGAACAGCTGGAAGCCAGCCAGCTGGAGCGCAGAATCTGGGATCGATCCACTTAGCCATGATTCCGTAAAACACAGGACGGAGGATGAGGAGAAGTCTCTGTCTCTCCCCACCAGCAGCTGGAGTTCGTCCAGTTTGTTGCACAGTGAGCGGACATTGGAGAAATATGCCCGGCAGCGCTGTACGAGATCCCCGTTTCCGTAGCCGCACAAGCGCCCCTGAACGTTTCCCTCTCCGACGGCGTCTCACCGCGTGAGCGAAGGTGAGCACACCTTTCACAAAAATGTCCAGTAACTCCACAGAAGTTAAAAACGTTGGAAATAAATCCGCTGGAGTTGTTCCCCTGATGTTCATGAGCTCTTCTCTGGTGAAAGAGCTCCGGGAATCACAGCAGAAAACAGTATTTAAGACGAAAACAACAAAAAACATCACGCACCGAGGCGGCCGTCCGCGGCGCCATCAAGCATCTCATACTAGATGGATTTTAAACTTTCACTGTCTGTTTTAGTTTGATGTGTTTTCTGATCTTTTTGGAGTTTTCAATGAGTGTGGGAGCCTAGTGCTGTGAGATCATCGCCGAGTGGAGAGCTGCGTCAGGATGTTGCGAAAAAGATTTATATATATATATACACTATAGCTGCAATTTAACTCTTTAGGTATCGTAAAGTAGTAGGGATCTTGTTGTCGTACATTTGTGACACTGGAATCCAACAGTTTCCCAGATTTTTCTAGAGAAGCCTTAACGAGGGAGCAAGTCCACCTTTCCGCTAAGTTGTTTCCATTGTAATGCTGACTACCATTTTGAAGCAAATTGGAGAACTTTCTGAACTGTGATTAGTCTCATATATAAACCCAAAAAACATTTAGGACATATAAATGTTCACAAAAGCCTTGAGAATCTTCTAATGTGGACATTTAGTGACCGGAGTTATGGTTTTCTGTCATTTTCAGAAGTTTACAGGTTGCTTTCATCAGATCCAGAGCTCAGTGCATGGCTGTGTGCGCATGTTAACAAGCAAGTGTGAATGGCTACATGTGCGCGTATGTGTCTTTGAATAGAGTTGCTCAGGTCACATTTACTCAAACGTATCGGCTCGTTCGGAAGAGTCATTCCTCTCTATTGATACTATTTTGCTGCTCTTTTTTTTTACCGAGTTTAACAAATGATTTTGGCAAAAAGCCACTCCCAGTGATTAGATCTCATCTACCCTTCACCCTGGTTTCTCCCTCTTAATTTTTTTGTCCCAATTTATGTTGTCTCGTTCTGACTTCCCCCCCCCCTTTCTTGAGTATTGATTCATATTTTAAATGGAGTTTTGTTTTTCTTTTCCAATTATATGTTTCCACTGAAAGGATTGTCAGCAGATCAGGTCAATGTTGTTGTGCTTCAATGCTTTCAGCAGGAACTTTCCTTTTCTAGTTATTGCGCTTTCATTATCATATGCTCTCTCCTCGCAGCTGTTGGTGGTGTGCCTGTTCATCCACCCCAGGAGGCTACAGGTGTGTGTTTGTTATACTGATGTGCACTTATTTATTTTGTTGTACACTAATAGACAAATATTTGACTTTCCTTTTCCTTCAATAGATAATGTAACTTCTCTGCTTAATGTGACGACGCTGGTCGAGTCTTGTATGTTTTACTCCTAATATAACCTACATGCCAAAATTAATTAAATTATTTAAATGACCAGAATTATATATATATATTTTTTTCATTCAGTTGACATGGTCTCTGTAAATCACACCCAGAATGGGACTGGTCCTGAGGCAGGTCGGTGCCATTTATATACATTTTCTTGAAGTTATTTTTATTATAAAGGATGTGATTTAAAATTCTCCGATTTGTGCAGGTACGGTGACTTCAATGCTTGAGCAGCAGCAGACCAGTGCAGAAGGTAGACTTGATATGTTAAATATATGTAATTGTAGAAACGACGACACATTTACTTCTAGAAACGACTGTTTTCAACAGTGACTTTTTTCATTGTGTCGTAGAACTTGAAGACAATCAAAATGTCGAAGAGGGAGATATTGTGATTCGGGTAAGATGGAGAATAGTGATATCTCAATGAGGTGAAATGCACTTGATATAAACATCTACTCTAAATATTCTTAACGCACTAGAACCCGAGTTGCGTGAAACTAGTAGTGATGTCCGTCTTTAGTTGCAGGTGGACAGGAACGCTGTGCAGAGCCTGTGGGTGGGCGGCATCATGCCGTACTACATCAGTGATGCGCTGGGTGGGTTGTTGTCTGACCAATAAGAGCGAGTGCAGAATCGGATCCGACAACCTTTTTTATTCCTTCACTCGACAGCTAACCGAAAGGATAACATCCTCGCTGCCTTCAAGATGATATCGGATGTCTCCTGCATTCGCTTCGTACCGCACACCACGGAGTTCAACTTCATCAACTTCATAGACAGCACAGGGTGAGTTCATCCATATCTCAAAGCATATTTTGTCTCTAGTATTAAGCAAAGCCGATATTTAATAAATATACATGATGTTTTTGTTCATTATCAATAGCATCTTAAAACTAACAATAAATTGTACAGAAAGTAGGTCAACATGGATTGTTGTGATCACATCTCTTGGACCATGTTTAAAGCCTGAGATTTGTTTCTTTCCCACAAAGAGTCTGGTTGAATTGTCCCGGAACAAAAGCAGTTGCTCTGTAATGTTTATATTTAGACTTCAGTAGTGAATGCTAGTATAGTTTCTCTAACTCCTGTTATGTGTTTAATGAGGACACTATTGATGGGAAGATGCTGCTGAACGTTGTCAGTTAAACTCTCCTCCCTTATGTTGAGGTGGACATTAGCAGGTAGATCACATCCTACAAACATTGAGGCGTATGGCTTGTTGAAGTTTTAATGTGGTGCTCGACTGAAGAAGCTTAAACCAAAACTGGGCTTCTTTTTGGTGGTACTGTAACTCGTCTCTTGCCCCGCCGGCTTCTGTCTCTCTCCAGCTGCGCCTCCTTCGTCGGTTGTCAAGGAGGAGACCAGCCGCTGTATTACGCCAGCAAGTGTAGAGTGGGGAACCTCTGCCATGAGCTCATTCACGCTCTGGGTCTGCACCACGAACACACCCGCGAGGACCGGGACGAGCACATCACGGTGCAGTGGGAGAACATCGTGCCAGGTGGGACGCGTCCTCTAATGCAATGCCCTCTTTGAGACTCACTAGCTGACCCAGATGTCTGGCTGTGCTTCTGCAAACTCATTTATCCTGTTTATTTTTATTTGGTTAAAGGCTTCACAAGCAGTTTTTTAGTTTGACTATTGATGTGACTTAACAAGACTAAATTAATTGGTCATTTCTGCTTTAAAGGGAAACAATCAAACTTCAAGGTGCAACAGGGAAACACTCAGAACCTGCCGTATGACATCAACTCCATAATGCACTATGGGCCGTAAGTCATTGCCTCATTTAGTTTGACCGTTCTAATGATGCATGTCATCTACATACAATAATCATGTTTTTGGCTTGTATTCTTTTTGGATAATTATTATTGATCAAGTTGCTTTGGCTATGTTTAACAGCAAGTTGGTTTTATTGCAGGTATTTCTTCAGTCAAGATGGGAGTCAGACTGTGGTGCCCAAGCAGAGTGGGGCGGACATGGGTCAGCGAACACACCTCAGCGATCTGGACATCAAGAGACTGAACAAACTCTACCACTGTTGACTTCTTCACTCCACTGTCGTCTCATAGCTCTGTTCAGTGTCGGTCATGGCAGACGGGAGTGTCCCAACAATACAGACTCTCTTCTGCTTGGACTTTTTTTACTTGTGCTGTTTATACTCCCGTTGTAATTTGTTATTTCTTCCAGGTAATTGGAAACCGCAGTGATCTTCATTTGCTGACCTGCATTTATGTGAGATTTAATAAAATCCTGCCTTGTTGTTTCTAACTGCATCACACTAGACCCGATGGTTCTGGACGCTCCATTACATCACTAAATGGTCTCGGGCCTAAATTAATTTGTTTTTACGTTAAGCATCTGGGGCCATAATATTCCTACATGCACTAGTTGTTCTGTGATGTTTAGGCTGTATTGTAAACATGTATGTACGTTGTTTAGTGTAAAGCTACTTTTTTCTGAAATGTACCACACAAATGGTGAACAAGCAACATTCCTCAGTATTCAGTTTATTTGTATAGCCCAATTTCACAAAATACAAATTTGTCTCAGTGCTTTACAATCTGTACACAGACATCCCTGCCCCAAAACCTCGCATCAGGAAAAACTCCCAAATAACCCTTCAGGGGGAAAAAAAGGGAAGAAACCTTCAGGAGAGCAAAAGAGGAGGAACCCTTTCCAGGATGGACAGAACAATAGATGTCATGTGTACAGAAGGACAGATTTAGAGTTAAAATACATTCAATGAATATGACAGTGTAGGCATATTCCACGATCCATCAGGCAAACGGCGGTAGAGAGGAGTGGGCGGAGTCTCAACAGGACAGTGGCGTAGTCGGTAGCAGGAATTCCACGACCCAGACCTCGATGATCCATCAGGCAGATAGGATCCATGCCGTCTCGTAGGGTCCGATGAGACGTGAAGTCAAAAGGACTCCGGGGAGAAAGCAGAGTATTGAGTGTTTAGCTGCACAATAACAAGTTTACAACGATAACACACCAACCGTTGTCCCACTTGTACTGAAACCTGTCAGACGGCCGACAGGAGGAGCTAGTAATACACCCGAGTGATCCAAATGGAGAAGATCTACATTCACATCTTTGATCAGGTCAATGCAGCACCGAAATACAACCATGGGAAAACAAAAAACGTACGTGTGAGAAAGGAACAAAGGCGACCACACAGCTCACCACTTTGCCATCTTCCAGAATTAGTTTGTCGCCATTGAAGAATGTGACTTTTGGTCTTCTGCTCTGCAGAAGTTACTTTGCGTTTCCCGTCAAAGTCACCGGGCCACACCCGTTGGAGAGGAGCGGCTCCATCGTGTGATGTCCTCTGTCCTATCTGCTCTCCCCTCAACTGACTCCTTGCCACTCATGCAGCCTAACTCTGCCACAGACACTCCTCTCTTCCCTGTCTTCATCTCTTCATTCTCTTTGTCCTTTTAAGACACGACCGGTTCGGAAATCCTCTCCGGCTTCGTGGTTGTCTGACTCGGTGCGCGCCGAGAGAGCCACCTTGAAATGGCGAAAATTGAATCAAGCGGTAGACCTGCTCTTCTATCAATCTCTTCTCGCCTCATTCTCTGCCTCTATCTCTGCAGCCAAAAGCTTTCTACATTAGAAAAATGCAGTCTTCTTAGCCCCAAAAAACTCTTCATCTTTTCCCCCTCCTCCTTCCACCCTTTTGCCGAGCCACTTTGTCGACTACTTTACAAACAAGATAGACGACATACGCTCCTCCTTTACTAATCCATCTTCTATCACTCCGCCAACACCAGCTTCTTCTTCATCACCCTCTTTCCTCTTTCACCTCCTTGTCTCCCAATCAAGTTATTAGCTTGGTGACCTCCGCTCGGCCGACCACCTGCGCCCTTGACCCCGTCCCGTCTCACATTCTCCAGGCTATTGCTCCTGACCTTCTGACCTTTCTCACCCATCTTATTAACAGCTCCCTCTCAACTAGCTGTTTCCCTAACTCTCTGAAGGAGGCGAGAGTCAACCCTCTCCTGAAGAAACCCACGCTCGACCCGTCTGAAGTCAACAACTACAGACCGGTCTCTCTTCTTCCTTTTCTCTCCAAAACTCTGGAGCGAGCTCTCTTTAACCAAGTGTCCTCCTACCTCCAGAGCAACAACCTTCTTGACCCTCACCAGTCTGGATTCAAGGCCGGTCATTCAACAGGGACTGCCCTCCTAGCTGCCTCTGAACAGCTTCACACTGCTAGAGTATCCTCTCTCTCCTCTGTCCTTATCCTTCTAGACCTTTCTGCAGCATTTGACACCGTGAACCACCAGATCCTTATCTCTTCTCTTCAGGACCTGGGTATCTCAGGCACTGCACTCGCCCTTTTCTCATCCTACCTCAACGGCCGCACTTACCGGGTAACTTGGAGAGGATCTGTGTCTGATCCTTGTCCTCTCACTACTGGGGTTCCTCAAGGCTCCAGCCTGGGTTCCCTCCTCTTCTCTCTGTACACTAATTCTCTCGGCTCTGTCATTCGTTCGCATGGCTTCTCCCACCATAGCTATGCCGATGATACCCAACTGATCTTCTCATTTCCACCGTCCGAAACACAGGTGGCGGTGCGAATCTCTGCCTGTCTGACCGACATCTCTCAATGGATGTCTGCGCACCACCTGAAAATCAACCCTGACAAGACCGAGCTACTATTCCTTCCAGGGAAAGGCTCCCCCACCCACGACCTGACTACCACCTTCACCAGCTCTGTGTTGGCCCCGACCCTGACTGCCAGGAACCTCGGGGTGACACTCGACAGTCAACTCTCCCTGACGGCCAATATCACTGCGACGACGCGTTCCTGTAGGTACATGCTGCACAACATCAGGAGAATACGGCCTCTTCTTACTCAGAAGGCGACACAGGTTCTGGTCCAGGCTCTGGTCATTTCACGCCTCGACTACTGCAACTCCCTCCTGGCTGGTCTACCTGCTAAGGCCATCCGACCTCTGCAGCTCATCCAGAATGCAGCAGCTTGACTGATCTTCAGACTCCCGACATTCACCCACACCACTCTGCTCCTCCGCTCTCTTCACTGGTTACCGGTGGCCGCCCGCATCCGCTTCAAAACATTGGTTCTGGCGTACCGTGCTCTGAACGGATCGGGCCCCGTCTCCATCCGGGATATGGTCACACCGTACACCCCGGCACGTTGGCTCCGCTCGGCAACAGCCAACCGACTTGTGACTTCTGCACTTCGAGCTAATCACTCGAAATCCAGACTGTTTGCTGTCCTGGCTCCTCAGTGGTGGAACGAGCTCCCCACTGACATCAGGACAGCAGAAAGTCTCTACAGCTTCCGCCGGAAACTAAAAACACATCTTTTCCGACTATATCTGGATTAAAACACAGATTAGCACTTCAGTGGCACTTAAAATAGCTCTTATTATGGTACTTTTGTAGTTCGACTATGTTGAGGAAATATTACTTTCTGTATTCTTGTTGTTAATTTGTACTCTAGGTTAAATGCACTTATTGTAAGTCACTTTGGATAAAAGCGTCTGCTAAATGACATGTAATGTAATCAGGACAACAGAAAGAAAGAGTATAACGACAAACACCTGTCTCATAATCAGTGTGAAGTGATCACACCTGCTCAGCAAGCCCGCTGGATCACGTCTCCTCCAGATAAAGGTTCGGCCGAGGCGTTTTGTGAGCACTGCTCCTGTCTTTGTTGAGGTCCTGCTTCACTATGTGGTTTCTGGTTTTCATCTGCATGGTCACTGGTAAGAAACTGAAGCCTTCAAACTCTGTATTGTGATGATCTGATAATCATTATCATATGCTCTCTCCTTGTAGCTGTTGGTGGTGTGCCTGTTCATCCAACCCAGGAGGCCACAGGTGTGTGTTCGCTAGACTGATGTGCACTTTATTCATTTATTT
This sequence comes from Pseudoliparis swirei, assembly GCF_029220125.1. Lineage (NCBI taxonomy): Eukaryota > Metazoa > Chordata > Actinopteri > Perciformes > Liparidae > Pseudoliparis > Pseudoliparis swirei. The sequence continues at coordinate 17,327,771 of NC_079399.1, read as the reverse complement.
AGTACACTTAATATACAAATGTTTGACTTTCTTTCAACAGATAATGTAACTTCTCTGCTTAATGTGACGATGCCAGCCAAGTCTTGTATGTTTTACTCCTAATATAACCTACATGCCAAAATTAATTACAAAATTATATAAATGACCAGAATTATATATATATTTTTTCTTTCATTCAGTTGACATGGTCTCTGTAAATCACACCCAGAATGGGACTGGTCCTGAGGCAGGTCGGTGCCATTTATATACATTTTCTTGAAGTTATTTTTATTATAAAGGATGTGATTTAAAATTCTCCGATGTGTGCAGGTACGGTGACTTCAATGCTTGAGCAGCAGCAGACCAGTGCAGAAGGTAGACTTGATATGTTAAATATATGTCATTGTAGAAACGACGACACATTTACTTCTAGAAACGACTGTTTTCAACAGTGACTTTTTTCGTTGTCGTAGAACTTGAAGACAATCAAAATGTCGAAGAGGGAGATATTGTGATTCGGGTAAGATGGGGAATAGTGATATCTCAATGAGGTGAAATGCACTTGATATTAACATCTTCTCTAAATATTCTTATTAACGCACTAGAGCCCGAGTTGTGTGAAACTAGTAGTGATGTCTGTCTTTAGTTGCAGGTGGACAGGAACGCTGTGCAGAGCCTGTGGGTGGGCGGCATCATGCCGTACTACATCAGTGATGCGCTGGGTGGGTTGTTGTCTGACCAATAAGAGCGAGTGCAGAATCGGATCCGACAACCTTTTTTATTCCTTCACTCGACAGCTAACCGAAAGGATAACATCCTCGCTGCCTTCAAGATGATATCGGATGTCTCCTGCATTCGCTTCGTACCGCACACCACGGAGTTCAACTTCATCAACTTCATAGACAGCACAGGGTGAGTTCATCCATATCTCAAAGCATATTTTGTCTCTAGTATTAAGCAAAGCCGATATTTAATAAATATACATGATGTTTTTGTTCATTATCAATAGCATCTTAAAACTAACAATAATTTGTACAGAAAATAGGTCAACATGGATTGTTGTGATCACATCTCTTGGACCATGTTTAAAGCCTGAGATTTGTTTCTTTCCCACAGTCTGATTGAATTGTCCCAGTGCAAAAGCAGTTGCTCTGTAATGTTTATATTTAGACTTCAGTAGTGAATGCTAGTATAGTTTCTCTAACTCCTGTTATGTGTTTAATGAGGACACTATTGATGGGAAGATGCTGCTGAACGTTGTCAGTTAAACTCTCCTCCCTTATGTTGAGGTGGACATTAGCAGGTAGATCACATCCTACAAACATTGAGGCGTATGGCTTGGTGAAGTTTTAATGTGGTGCTCGACTGAAGAAGCTTAAACCAAAACTGGGCTTCTTTTTGGTGGTACTGTAACTCGTCTCTCGCCCCGCCGGCTTCTGTCTCTCTCCAGCTGCGCCTCCTTCGTCGGTTGTCAAGGAGGAGACCAGCCGCTGTATTATGCCAGCAAGTGTAGAGTGGGGAACCTCTGCCATGAGCTCATTCACGCTCTGGGTCTGCACCACGAACACACCCGCGAGGACCGGGACGAGCACATCACGGTGCAGTGGGAGAACATCGTGCCAGGTGGGACGCATCCTCTAATGCAATGCCCTCTTTGAGACTCACTAGCTGACCCAGATGTCTGGCTGTGCTTCTGCAATCTCATGTATCCTGTTTATTTTTATTTGGTTAAAGGCTTCACAAGCAGTTTTTTAATTAGACTATTGACGTGACTGAACAAGACTAAATGAATTGGTCATTTCTGCTTTAAAGGGAAACGATCAAACTTCAAGGTGCAACAGGGAAACACTCAGAACCTGCCGTATGACATCAACTCCATAATGCACTATGGGCCGTAAGTCATTGCCTCATTTAGTTTGACCGTTCTAATGATGCATCTCATCTACATACAATAATCATGTTTTTGGCTTGTTTTCTTTTTGGATAATTATTATAGATCAAGTTGCTTTGGCTATGTTTAACAGCAAGTTGTTTTTATTGCAGGTATTTCTTCAGTCAAGATGGGAGTCAGACTGTGGTGCCCAAGCAGAGTGGGGCGGACATGGGTCAGCGAACACACCTCAGCGATCTGGACATCAAGAGACTGAACAAACTCTATCACTGTAAACTTCTTCACTCCACAGTCGTCTCATAACTCTGTTCAGTGTCGGTCATGGCAGACGGGAGTGTCCCAACAATACAGACTCTCTTCCTCTTGGACTTTTTTTACTTGTGCTGTTCATGCTCCCGTTGTAAGAAGTCGTTATTTCTTCCAGGTAATTGGAAACCGCAGTGATCTTCATTTGCTGACCTGCATTTATGTGAGATTTAATAAAATACATAAAATCCTGCCTTGTTGTTTCTAACTGCATCACACTAGACCCGTTGGTTCTGGACACTCCTTTACATCACTAAATGGTCTCGGGCCTAAATTAATTTGTTTTTACGTTACAAAGCATCTGGGGCCATAATATTCCTACATGCACTAGTTCTGTGATGTTTAGGCTGTATTGTAAACATGTATGTACGTTGTTTAGTGTAAAGCTACTTTTTCCTGAAATGTACCACACAAATGGTATACAAGCAACATTCCTCAGTATTCAGTTTATTTGTATAGCCCAATTTCACAAAATACAAATTTGTCTCAGTGCGTTACAATCTGTACACATAGACATCCCTGCCCCAAAACCTCGCATCGGATCAGGAAAAACTCCGAAATAACCCTTCAAGGGGAAAAAAAGGAAAGAAACCATCAGGGGAGCAACAGAGGAGGATCCCTCTCCAGGATGGACAGGTGCAATAGATGTCATGTGACCAGAAGGACAGATTTAGAGTTAAAATACATTCAATGAATATGACACTGTATGAATAGTTAATAGTAGGCATATTCCACGATGGAGACCTCCACAATCCATCAGGCAGATGGCGGTAGAGAGGAGTGGGCGGAGTCTCAACAGGACAGTGGCGTAGTCGGTAGCAGGAATTCCACGACCCAGACCTCGATGCTCCATCAGGCAGATAGGATCTATGCCGTCTCGTAGGGTCCGATGACCCCATGAGACGTGAGGTCAAAAGGACTCCGGGGAGAAAGCAGAGTATTGAGTGTTTAGCTGCACAATAACCGTTGTCCCACTTGTACTGAAACCTATCAGACGGCCGACAGGAGGAGCTAGTAGTACACCCGAGTGATCCAAATGGAGAAGATCTACATTCACATCTTTGATCGGGTCAATGCAGCACCGAAATACAACCATGGGAAAACAAAAAACGTACGTGTGAGAAAGGAACAAAGGCCGCCACACAGCTCACCACTTTGCCATCTTCCAGAATTAGTTTATCGCCATTGAAGAATGTGACGGTTTTGGTATTCTACTCTACAGAAGTTACTTTGCGTGTCCCGTCAAAGGTTGGGAAAAGATGACCAGGACGGCAAAGTAAAATTCAAAACAAAGTGGATTTAATTAAGTGTGGTAGAACAAAAAGTCCAAAGACACAAAACATTTAACGTGCAGCACGGGCCTGGATGAAGTCAGCTCAAAGCATCGTTCAATAACAGACTGGAGTTCTCCAGGAGAACATGGCTCTTTATATCTTTCAGAGCCAGCGTGATTAGATAATATAGATGGAGACGTCACTCGGTTTAATCTTTGTCCGTCTCATCGTTGGAGCTCAGGGTGGTCCCACCCTCTGGGCTCACGACAGCAGCAGTGATTGGTTAAAACAGATGGAGGTGTTCCTGGTTTAGACTTTGAACACCTTCTGATGGAGCTCAGGGTGGTCCCACCCTCACTACGTGTAAAGAAAAGTAGCCTCCTCTCTTTAAAGTGGTCAAACTTCTCAATAACTATCTGGTTAAAGTCAATCATGTCTGTAACCAGCCTGTTTCCATTATTCTTGAGGGAATGTGTCTGTTTTTCAGAACTTCTTTGTTGTGTTTTCGATGCCAGTTCGGTCTCCTTCTGCTGCTCTGCTCTGCAAACAGGGTTAGCTTCAGGCTGTTAGCGAGTTAGCTCCATGCTCTTAGCTAGATAACTGCGGCAAGATTCGTGCTTTACACTTGTCTGCAGCTCTTTAGATCCCTCACCCCGTTGTAGTCCAGAGAGTTTCAGTCCCAGGACTTTGGAACAACAGACAGGGGAAACTAAACAGCGCATTACTCACTGAGCTCCAGCTGACAGCTCCGTTAGCAACCTGCCCCCGTAGCTCTGTGGAGCTCTCTGGCTGAGGGAACGATACGTCTTTGATCTGCCGAATAGTCCAGTCACGTGAAATAATAAAACGATGTCATTGGCCAGAGCGCACATTTTTGTGCCCCAAGATTCACGTTTCATCCGCCAATGAGAAGTCGTCCTTGCCGAAACGACTGTGAAATGTTTACTCGCTGCCGCACACACACGTTTGGCCGGTGCCCCGAAAATGGGGAGGGGCTTCTCTCCGTGAGGATGAGTGGCGATATATTATATTTTTTCACATTAACTTAAGTGGTTGTTGACAGGCTGACGGTCTCCCACACACATTTAGCGTGTCAACACGGTATATTTACTATTTAAATGATTTGGCATATAATGTTTTTTGACAGGATGTATTATTTTTTATTTTTTCATCTCAAAATTTTAAGAGGGGCGGCGCCCTAGCGCCCTCTATGGACGCACCGCCACTGCCCATGACCCTGTCACCCCCCCTCCCATAGCACATTCCTCCCCCGCCCCCTCTCACCCAGTCCCCCCAGAGCTCCATAGAGACTGTGTCAGTCCCACGGCCACTTGAACTTAAATTAATTATATCAAAAATAAGCAGAAGAGGAGTCATCCAAAATAACCTCATAAAAGTTAACACCACTAATTCAGCAGTGCAACACAACAGGAGAATTAAATGTGGACTCCTAAATATTAGATCTCTGTCATCGAAAGCTGTATTAGTAAATGATTTAATATCAGATAATCACATTGATTTATCTTGTCTTACTGAAATCTGGCTGAGTCATGAAGAATATGTCAGCCTAAATCAATTGACTCCTCCAAGTCATATTAATACTCACCAGCCGCGGAGGTGGAGTAGCAGCCATCTTTGACTCAAGCCTATTAATAAATCCTAAACCTAAATTAAACTACAACTCATTTGAAAGCCTTGTTCTTAGTCTTTCACATCCAACCTGGAAAACATTACAGACAATTATATTTGTGATACTGTACCGGCCAGCAGGTCCATATTCAGAGTTTAAATCTGAATTCTCAGAGTTTATATCAAGTTTAGTTCTTAAAACTGATAAAGTTATTATTGTAGGAGATTTTAATATGCATGTGGATGTTGATAATGATTGCCTTAGTGCTGCATTCATCTCATTGTTGGACTCGATTAGCTTCTGTCAGAGTACAGAAACCCACTCACTGCTTTGGTCATACCCTTGATCTTGTTTTTACATATGGCATTTGAAGGTCTTCCCACAGAATATCCTGTTGTCAGACCACAACCTCATAACTTTTGAGTTTATACTACCGGAGTGTACACCATTAGTCAAAAGTTTCTACACCAGATGTCTAACTGACAGTGCTGTAGCTAAATTTAAAGAAGTGATTCCTTCTGCATTTGATTCAATACCACGTCTCAATATAACGGAGGACTCCTGGTCTAACTTGATTGATCATCTTGTTGATAGTGCCACAGGCTCACTGAGTGACACTGGACTCGATAGCCCCTCTGAAGAAGAAGACAGTGAGGCAGAGGAGGTTTGCTCCCTGGTATAACCCTCAGACCTGCAAACTAAAGCAAACATCATGAAAGCTTGAAAGTATATGGCATTCAACTAATCTGGAAGAATCCCGCTTCGTTTGGCGAGATAGTCTTAAAATATATAAGAAGGCCCTCCGTAATGCCAGAGCAGCCTATTACTCATCAGTTATAGAGAAAAATAAGAACAACCCCAGGTTTCTCTTCAGCACTGTAGCCAGGCTGACACAGAGTCACAGCTCTGTGGAGCCGAGTATTCCTATAGACCTCAGTGGTAATGACTTTATGAACTTCTTTAATGAAGAGATTCTAACTATGAGAGGCAAGATTAATAATCTCCTGCCCTTAACCAGTGCCGATCTGTCAAGTGTAGTGGCCTTGGAAACCGATGAATGCCTTGGTGTATATTTGGATGGCTTTTCTCCCATCAACCTTGACCAACTTTCTTCACCGGTTTCTACTTCTAAACCGTCTACCTGTCTCTTGGACTCCATCCCTACAAGACTGCTTAAAGACGTTCCGTCTTTAATTGGCAGCTCTCTATTAGATATTATTAATGTGTCTTTGCTAACAGGCCTTGTACCACATTCCTTCAAAGTAGCTGTCATTAAACCTCTCCTGAAGAAGCCCACTCTGGATCCAGAGGTGTTGGCTAACTACAGACCGATCTCTAACCTCCCCTTCCTCTCCAAGATCCTTGAGAAAGTGGTCGAAAATTAGTTATGATTTTCTACATCATAAATTTATTTGAGGAGTTTGTCAGGATTTAGAAAACACCACAGCACCAAGACAGCACTGGTGAAAATTACAAATGACATCAGATGGACTCATCTCTGTACTGGTCTTGTTAGACCTTAGTGCTGCGTTCGACACTACTGACCATGACATCCTATTACAGAGACTGGAGCAGTCGATTGGCATTTCAGGCACCGCACTAAGTTGGTTTAAATCCTATTTATCAGATGGATCCGTTTGTATTTGTAAACGATGAAGCCTCTATGAACAACGTTAGTCACGGAGTTCCACAAGGTTCTGTGCTTGGGCCAATTTTATTTACCTTATACATGCTTCCTTTGGGCAATATTATCAGGAAACACTCCATAAACTTTCATTTTTATGCAGATGATAATCAATTTATCTATTGATCAAACCAGCTCACTAAAATTCAAGCATGTCTTAGACATAAAAAACATGGATGACCTGCAACTTATTGATGTTAAACTTTGACAAAACTGAAGTAATTTTACTCGGCCCTGAGCACCTCAGAGATCAATTATCTGGTGATGTGGTTTCTGTAGATGGCATTGCCCTGGCATCCAACACCACTGTAAAGAAGCCTGGCGTTATCTTGGATCGGGACTTGTCCTTTATCTTAAAAAGTAGGATGGGAGCCAGAGCCTTCAGTTATCAAGCTCCTCTTTTTTGGAACCAGCTTCCACCTTCAGTCCGGGAGGCAGACAGTCACCTCATTTAAGAGTAGACTCAAGACTTTCCTTTGACAGAGCTTAGTTAGGGCCGAATCAGGTTTGCCCTGGTCCAGCCCCTTGATATGCTGCTATAGGCCAATAGGCTGCTGGGGGAACATTTTAGGATACACTGAGCACCTCACTCCTCTTATGGATGAATTTGCATCTCTATTGCACATTACAAACTTTGCTTTCTCCCTGGAGTATTTTGACTTCAGTCCGATGGACCCCATGAGATGTCATAGATCCTGCCTGATGGATCATCGAGGTCTGGATCGTGGAATATTCCTACTACCAACTATTCTTAGATTGTGTTAGTGCTTTATTTGTAAATGTTGAGAATATTTATACAATACAGCCCTGACATCACATGTAGGTATATTATTGCCAAAAACTAAATGTACAATACACTTTTGCTACATTTTGTGTAACAGTAAAATAGTTGAAGGAGAAAGCATTTAAATTAATTGTAAACTGTAGCTAATGTTTTATGCCCTCTTTAAGTGACACATTCTGCAGCCCTTAGGTCTAGTCAGAGCTGAGACTCTCAAAGCTGCTTCTACATGCTCGGTTGAGCCGAGGAAAAAAGTTACATCTCCCCAGATGACCCGAGGGGTCCAGATAATTTGTAACGTACAAATGTAAACAAACGCAAATTAATTCAGGCCCGAGACCATTTAGTAATTTTATAGGAGCGTCCAGAACCATCAGGTCTAGTGTGATGCAGTTTGTTCAGCAGCTACAGGTGGCGAGAAACAACAAGGCAGATTTTATGCATTTTATTAAATCTCACAATGCAGGTCAGTAAATGAAGCTCATTGGGGTTACATCCGACCATCTGGAAGAAATAAAGTACTTTTAGCATTAACAGCATGAGAAAAAAATATATATATACAAATCCTAAAAGGAAGAGAATCTCTTGTATTGTTGAGACACTCCCGTCTGCCATGACAGACACTAAATCCTATGACACGACAGTGAAGAACTTACCACAGTGATAGAGTTTGTTTAGTCTCTTGATATCCAGATCGCTGAGGTGTGTTCGCTGACCCATGTCCGCCCCACTCTGCTTGGGCACCACAGTCTGACTCCCATCTTGACTGAAGAAATACCTGCAATAAACCCAAACTGCTTACACATAGCCAAAGCATCCAGATTTATAATAATTCTCCCAAAAGAATAAATATCGATGACATGCATCATTAGAAGGGTCCAACTAAATGAGGCAATGACTTACGGCCCATAGTGCATTATGGAGTTGATGTCATACGGCAGGTTCTGAGTGTTTCCCTGTTGCACCTTGAAGTTTGATTCTTTCCCTTTAAAGCAGAAATGACCAATTCATTTAGTCTTGTTCAGTCACAATCATACAGTAGCATTGTCCAAAGGTATAATACCAATCTTCTACATTTCAATGCACATTTTCATAGTCTAAAGAACTGATTGTGAAGCCTTTAATAAAAATAAACTGGATAAAATGCACACCCAGACAAATTACAAATTTGAGGACGCGTCCCACCTGGCACGATGCTCTCCCACTGCACCGTGATGTGCTCGTCCCGGTCCTCGCGGGTGTGTTCGTGGTGCAGACCCAGAGCGTGAATGAGTTCATGGCAGAGGTTCCCCACTCTACACTTGCTGCTGTAATACAGCGGCTGTTCTCCTCCTTGACAACCGACGAAGGAGGCGCAGCTGGAGAGAGACAGAAGCCGGCGGGGCGAGAGACGAGTTACAGTACCACCAAAAAGAAGCCCAGTTTTGGTTTAAGCTTCTTCAGGCGAGCACCACTATTGACATTAAACATCAACTTCTCACCAAGCCATACGCCTCAATGTTTGTAGGCTGTGATCTACCTGCTAATGTCCACCTCAACATAAGGGAGGAGAGTTTAATCTATAAAGTTCAGCAGCATCTTCCCATGAATAGTGTCCTCATTAGACACATTACAGTTAGTGGAACTATACTAGCATTTACTACTGAAGACCAACTGCTTGTGTACAGGGACAAGTCAATCAGACTCATAACATGGTCCAAGAGAAGTGATCACAACAATCCCATTTAACCTACTTCCAGTACAATTATACAGCTAAACTTATTTCTAAAGTAGAGTTGGTTTTACCATTACAACATTTAAGTAAGAATATTCCTTCTGTGAATCAATTTTGCAATTTGAAAAGTGCATTTATGAATCCAGATCATATGCATGCGCGTTTGGCGGCTTGGCTTAATACAAATGAGACAAAATATTCTTTGTGATATGGATGAACTCACCCTTTGCCATCTTCGATGTTGAGGACGTTGAACTCCGTGGTGTGCGGTACGAAGCGAATGCAGGACACATCCGATATCATCTTGAAGGCAGAGAGGATGTTATCCTTTCGGTCGGCTGTTGCGCGAGAGAAAAAAAAAAAGTTATATTCTCTGCACTCTTATTGGTCAGAGACGTTGAAGCAACAAAAACCCACCCAGCGCATCACTGATGGTGTACGGCATGATGGCGTCCGACCACACACTCTGTACAGCGTTCCTGTCCTCCTGGAACTTAAGACGGACATCACTACTAGTTTCACACAACTCGGGTTTTAGTGCATTAATGCGAATTTTAAAAAAAAAGTGCATTTCCCCTCATGCTGGAGATATTCCTAAATTCTCCATCTTACCAGAGTCAACATATCTCCCTCTTCGACATTTTGATTGTCTTCAAGTTCTACGACACAATGAAAAACGTCAGTGTTGAAAACAGTCGTTTCTAGAAGTAAATGTATTGTCGTTTATAGAAGTACATATATTTAACATATCAAGTCTACCTTCTGCACTGGTCTGCTGTTGCTCAAGCATTGAAGTCGCCGTACCTGCAGAAATCGGAGAATTTTAAATGACATCCTTTATAAAATAAATATAACTTCAAGAAAATGTATATAAATGGCACCGACCTGCTTGAGGACTAGTCCCATTCTGGGTGTGATTTACAGAGACCATGTCAACTGAATGAAAAAATATATATAATTCTGGTCATTTAAATCATTTTGTAATACATTTTGGCATGTAGGATACATTGAGAGTAAAACATACAAATCTTGGCTGGCATCGTCACATTAAGCAGAGAAGTTACATTATCTGTTGAAAGAAAGTCAAATATTTATATATTAGTGTAGTAAATAAATGAATAAAGACCACATCAGTCTAGCAAACACACACCTGTGGCCTCCTGGGTTGGATGAACAGGCACACCACCAACAGCTGCAAGGAGAGAGCATATGATAATGATTATCACAGCTAAGCACAATACAGAGTTTGAAGGCTTCAGTTCTTACCAGTGACCATGCAGATGAAAACCAGAAACCACATAGTGAAGCAGGACCTCAACAAAGACAGGAGCAGTGCTCACTAAACGCCTCGGCCGAACCTTTATCTGGAGGAGACGTGATCCAGCGGGCTTGCTGAGCAGGTGTGATCACTTCACACTGATTATGAGACAGGTGTTTGTCGTTATACTCTTTCTTTCTGTTGTTGTGCTTCTATTCTCAGCTGAAGTCTTAATAGTTCGGTGTGCAACGTTAAACCGTCCATTAAAATAGGGCTTCATCTCGTTTCTCAAGGAGGTTTCAGTGGATGTGATGGGGGACAAAGTCCATCCATCCAGTTGTGTGAAAACTTGGATATTCAATTCAATTCAGTTTATTTCATATAGCCCAATATCACAAATTACGAATTTGCCTCATGGGGCTTTACAATCTGTACACATACGACATCCCTGTCCCAGGACCTCACAACAAAAACTCCCAAGAAATAGAAAAAAAACTTTTACAGGGAAAAAAGGGAAGAAACCTTCAGGAGAGCAACAGAGGAGGATCCCTCTCCAGGATGGACAGAAGCAATATATGTCATGTGCACAGAAGGAATCATTACAGAGTTACAACACATTCAATGAATAGGACATAATTTATGAATAGTTCGGAGTCGACATGGACCACGATCCCGAAAAAATTAGAGGGGGGGGGGATATGAGCCCTCCTCAGTCACTTTTGTAAACATTTATTGTTTTTAAATTTGGAATCCTCTTCAACTCTCATACCTACTTGACTTCGAAATTAACTTAAACAAATTGTTAATATCAATTGTCATAAACATAAATACATGACCAGTGTTTCAGAGCAGTGGGCTCCCTCCAGCCACTCTGGAGAAACTCAAACTTTGGAAGACTTTCTTTGGCATACTAGAACTGTGGAAGCCACATTTAGCTTTAAATACATTGTGTAATAATAATAAATACTTTTATAGCATTATTCTAATAATATGAACGTTTTTCACAGAATATTTAAACTATTTCCCGACTTCCCACCCAGAGAACACAGGTATAAAAATCATGTCTGAAACGCATATCACCTAATTAATTCCAGAGGTTTATACATTTATAAAAAAATATTCCACAAAAGAGGTGGGAAGAGGAGTAAAAATACCCGAGATAACAGTAAATAATAAAAGTTGATCTATAGGAGAATAAATATTTAAAAACCAACACAGAATGTTTCAGAGCCCGACTGCATTATTTTCTATTAGATATTATGTTTTTCTATCACCTGGCCTCAAATGTAGTGTTTTCCTTATCATAAATAAAGCCACTGTAAAGAGGCTGCAGAAAATGTTGCTCAAACTACCCAACTTTCAGTTGTCAATGAAATTGGAGAAAGAAACTGTATTGACATTTAAATAAGGATGGAGGCTCTTTCTTTAGTAATTAGGGTCTTATTTAATTTTAGAAATCATAAAAAAACTTAATTTCACTATTAAACATCCATAAATCAAAAACTAGACAACTTGAACACCATGTTTACAAGTTTGCACTGACGAAGCAGTCTTTATCTCCCGAGATGGAGCCTCTTCCCTCCAACGGGTGTGGCCCGGTGACTTTGACTGACGGTAAACGCAAAGTAACTTCTGCAGAGCAGAAGACCAAAACATCACGTTCTTCGATGGCGACATCAAACAAATTCTGGAAGATGGCAGAGTGGTGAGCTGTGTGCCGGCCTTTGTTCCTTTCACACACGTTTACAGACATTGTACTATTTCCTCCATGGTTTTATTTTGTCTTTTGACCTGATCACTCAAAGATGTGAATTGTCACGGGAAGATTAGTATCAGTGGCGTCCCTAGGCTAAAACATCCGGGGCTAAAGCCCTAAAGCTAAAGATCCGGATGTTTTTTAATTAGTCCCGAATGTTAATTTTTAAAAAAAGAAGAAGAAAAAAAGATTTGGCACACAAGTGGTTAACACCTCCACGTGACGTCATTCACCCAAAACAGCGGAGTCAGGCTGGCAGCAGGCGCACGTAACAGCAAGCTGCTGTCTGAGAGTGTATCTATGTCTAAAAATGTCGCTGCTTCACTCATCTGCTTCACTCTTCTGGGCTAAGCCCCAGATGTATCAAAATCCTAGAGATGCCCCTGATTAGTATGAACCCAATAGCACGACTCAGGAAACAGAACTGCAAATAATGATCTTTACTCAGAGTTCTGGCAGGAATAAAACAGGCAGAAATAGATTAACACAATATGGAACGATGGAGGGCTTGGTCGGAAAACACAAGACAATCTGGCAGAGGACAAGTGCAAGTGAAGTGACCCAAGGAGTGAGGGACTAATGAGGGAATGTGTTGCAGGTGAGACAGGCATTAGGGCCAGGGAGTGAATGTAATTAGGGACTGACTAGGTGGGAGTGATCAGAGGCAGGTGAGAGCACAGATGAAGGGAGTTGGACTGACGAGGTGGGAAGCAGAATCTGGAATGACATGATAGTTAGTGAAACAGGTAGACAGAACGAAAATAACTAATTAAAAGTGGAATTAAGAGTGGAGCTAAACCGTTGAAGAATCACCCCTCATGGGACGGCTCCTGGCGTCCCAAAACAAATTGCCACGCCGGGTGGGCGGAGGGGATTTGGAGGAGGACGAATACTCCTCAGACATCTCCCCCCTCTTCTCTTCGGCGGGTGAGTTGTCCTCATCAGAAGCTGACTCCTCCTCGATGAAAAGAGAGCGAACAAAGTCTGGCTTGGTAACCCCTGTGGGCACCGAGCCCTTGGAGGGCTGATCAGGGTGGCTGCGGTGAAACTCTCATGAGAGGGGGATCCGGGATATGTCGGACCGGGACCCAGCATCTCTCCTCTGGGTCAGAGCCCTCCCAGTCAACCAAGTACTGTAGTCCTCTCCCACGAAGGCGAGAACGAAGCAGGCGGCGAACCACGTAGGTAAGACTGAATCTGAATGGTCTCATGGTGTCATGGTGTTTACCTCGATGAACAGCGGTGGCCACTCATCTCCCCTCTCGGATCCGGACCAAATGATAGGCGTTACGCAGGTCTAGCTTGGTAAAGATGGTAGCCCCAAGCAGCAACTCAAAGGCAGAAGAGATGAGTGGGAGTGGGTAGTGTTCTTGGTGGTAATGTCATTGAGGCCCCTGTAGTCAATGTAAGGCCTAAGTGACGGATGATCCCAGCAGCTAGAGAGGAACTGATGTACGCCTCCATGGCCTCTCTCTCAGGTGCAGATAAGGAATACAGGCGGCCACTGGGTGGGGTGGTGCCTGGTTGCAGGTTAATCGCCCAGTCGTAGGGCCGATGTGGCGGCAGAGATGAGGCCTTGACATTACTGAATACCTCCCGATAGTCATGGTATTCCGTAGGCACTCCTGACAGGTCCAATCTAGAGCTGGGGCAAACTGACTGCTAAGGTGCAGCAGCCTGTTTCAGGCAGATCAGGTGACAAGATGCACTCCAACCCAGGATGGCTCCTGTGGCCCAGTCAATGTGGGGGTTGTGGCGGCGGAGCCAGGGGTGCCCCAGGATTACTGGATGCTGGGGTAACCGCAGGATAAGAAACAGAATGGTCTCATGGTGTTTACCAGACAGGAGCATACAAACTGGCATTGTCTGGTGGGTCACTGTCCCCGGAAGGTGGCCGTCCAGAGCGTTGGCCGGAACAGGACATGGCAACGGTACCTGCTCGATACCCAGCCGACGAACTAGGACCTCGTCAATGAAGCTGTCGTCAGCACCAGAGTCAATTAATGTAGCGAGGGTCTTTAACCCATTCGCGAGCAGCAGCTGAGCGTTCTTTGGTTGGGACAGAGTCTTGTGGTTCGTCTCAGCAGTACCTCCCCTGCTACTGGTGAGCCACGCCTTTTATTGGAGACCAGGATATGAAGTGACCAGCCTGGCCACAGTACAGGCAAATACCTCCCCGGCAACAATGCTCCCGCTCCTCCCGGGTGAGAATAGAGGGCCCTACTTCCATGGGTTCAACCTCCCCTTGTTGAGGGCCGGGGGTGATGCTGGTAGCTGCTGGAGAAGCTCGACGCCGAGTGAAAACGCGTCGCTCCTGTCGCCTTGTCTGGATGCGTCTGTCCCCCTGGCGCAGTTCCGCCAGACCCCCACTTTGATCTGGACCCCTGGAGACCGCCCCCAACACCTTGCGAAGCTTCGCAGAAAACTGCAGGAACTAAGAGCAGGCTGGTGTCCGCCCCAGTCGCGCTCTGCCAGTCAAGTAGTTTATGGTGAAGGCTACCTTTGCCTCCTAGTTAGTGAGAAGACCAAAGGTCACAGAAAAGCGGTGAGCTGTGTGGCGGCCTTGGTTCCCTTTATGGTTGTATTTCGGTGCTGTATTTACCCGATAACAGATGTGTAGATTTTCTCCATTTGGATCAATCAGATGTATTACTAGCTCCTCCTACTGTCAGCCATCTGACAGGTTTATGTACAAGTGGGACAATGGTTGTTAGAAGCATTGCACGCTATCTGTCCATGTCCCTGAATGCATCATCTATCTATTCCGGTTGCCAAGCTTAGCAGCGAGCATGACTGTTTCCTCTCCCGTTCCCTCTTGCTCAGTGTGTCACATGTATAGTGATTCCCCTGCCTCCTTTAGTGATAAGGATACATGTAACAAGTGTAGTTCATTTGCTAGGTTGGAGGCAGTTCTAAGTGGGTTAGATGCACGGCTCCGCACCATCGAAGCTCAGACAGCTACGCTAGTTAGCCCCGCCCTCTCCCCTCACTGGTGCGAAGCTAATAGACGTAGCTTCTGCTAGCTGTTCCCCGGCAGTCGCCGCGCAGCCGGATCGCTGGATAACTGTTCGCAAGAGTAGACAGGATCTCGCTGTGCACCAGCCTCGGCCGCTTCACGTTTCTAACCGGTTCTCCCCACTCAGCGACACACCCGCTGAGGAACACACTCTGGTTATCGGGAGCTCCATAGTCAGGAACGTGAAGTTAGCGAAGCCACGGTCCACAGTCGTGTGCCTCCCGGGGGCCAGAGTGGGCGACATCGAGGCCAGTTTAAAGCTGCTGGCTAAGGATAAGCGTAGATACAGTAAGATTGTAATACACGCCGGTTGCAATGATCCTTAAGGATGAATTTTCATCTTTCAATCACACGTTACTAACTCTGCTTTCTCCCCGGAAGTCCTTTTGACTTTACGTCTCATGGGGTCATCGGACCCTATGAGACGGCATAGATCCTATCTGCCTGATGGATCGTCTGGGTCGTGGAATTCCTGCTCATGACTACGCCACTGTCCTGTTGAGACTCCGCCCACTCCTCCTCCCCACCACCATCTGCCTGATGGATCGTGGAGGTCTCCATCGTGGAATATGCCTACTATGAACTATTCATACACTCTGTCATATTCATTGAATGTATTTTAACTCTAAATCTGTCCTTCTGTACACATTACATCTATTGCATCTGTCCATCCTAGGAGAGGGATCCTCCTCTGTTGCTCTCCTGCAGGTTTCTTCCCTTTTTTTCCCCCATGAAGGGTTATTTGGGAGTTTTTCCTGGTCCGATGTGAGGTTTTGGGGCAGGGATGTCTATGTGTACAGATTGTAAAGCACTCCGAGACAAATTTGTAATTTGTGAAATTGGGCTATACAAATAAACTGAATTGAATTGAATTGAATTCCCGACTACGCCGGTTGGAGGTCACTAAAATCAATGTGGAATCTGTGTGTGCTTATGCCAAGACCATGTCGGACAATATCGCTTTATATCTGATCCCCTCCCCAATTTAATGAATGATGAAATGTACAGCCGGATGTCATCATTCAACCGCTGGCTGTCGAGGTGGTGCCCAGCGGACGATGTGGGCTACGTAGATAACTGGAAGACTTTCTGGGAGAAACCTCATCTCATGAAGAGAGACTGTATTCATCACACTTTGGATGGAGCGGGTCTCATTTCTGCAAACATGACCAAGTTGATCAATGGACTGCCATATCTGTGACAACACAGGGTTCATGTCAGAAAGCAGAAACAGAGTAGCCCCATGACCCTGCCACTCAGTGTCCCCCCATAGCACATCCCTCCCCGTCTCACCCGGTCCCCCCAGAGCTCCATAGAGACTGTGTCTGTCCCACGGCCACTTGAACTTAAATTAATTATATAAAAAATAAGCAAAAGAGGAGTCATCCAAAATAACCTCAGAAAAGTTAACACCACTAATTCAGCAGTGCAACACAACAGGAGAATTAAATGTGGACTCCTAAATATTAGATCTCTGTCATCTAAAGCTGTATTAGTAAATGATTTAATATCAGATAATCACATTGATTTATCTTGTGTTACTGAAACCTGGCTGAGTCATGAAGAATATGTCAGCCTAAATGAATCGACTCCACCAAGTCATATTAATACTCACATTCCTCGAGGCACCGGCCGAGCAGGTGGAGTAGCAGCTATCTTTGACTCGAGCCTATTAATAAATCCTAAACCTAAATTAAACTACAACTCATTTGAAAGCCTTGTTCTTAGTCTTTCACATCCAACCTGGAAAACATTACAAACAATTCTATGTGTGATACTGTACCGGCCAGCAGGTCCATATTCAGAGTTTAAATCAGAATTTTCAGAGTTTATATCAAGTTTAGTTCTTAAAACTGATAAAGTTATTATTGTAGAAGATTTTAATATTCATGTGGATGTTGATAATGATTGCCTTAGTGGTGGATTCATCTCATTGTTGGACTCGATCGGCTTCTGTCAGAGAGTACAGAAACCCACTGACTGCTTTGGCCATACCCTTGATCTTGTTCTTACATATGGCGTTGACATTGAGCATTTGAAGGTCTTCCCACAGAATATCCTGTTCTGTCAGACCACAACCTCATAACTTTTGAGTTCATACTACCGGAGTATACACCGTTAGTCAAAAGTTTCTACACTAGACAGAAGTGCTTCCTTCTGCATTTGATTCAATACCACGTCTCAATATAACGGAGGACTCCTGGTCTAACTTGATTGATAATAATAATAATAATAATAATAATCATTTATTTAATATAGCGCTTCTCTAGACACTCGAAGTATTGTTGATAGTGCCACAGTCTCACTGAGAATGACACTGGACTCGATAGCCCCTCTGAAGAAGAAGATAGTGAGGCAGAGGAGGTTTGCTCCCTCATATAACCCTCAGACCTGAAAACTAAAGCAAAGATCACGAAAGCTTGAAAGAATTCGGCACGGTGGCTCAGTGGTTAGCACTGTCGCCTCACAGCAAGAAGGCCCTGGGTTCGAATCCCGGTCGTTCCAGGTCCTTTCTGTGTGGAGTTTGCATGTTCTCCTCGTGTCTGCATGGGTTTACTCCGGGTACTCCGGTTAACCCCCACCATCATAAAGACATGCACCTGCAGCCTCACCCCGGTCGTATGGATGTGAATGAATGTTGGTGGTGGTCGGAGGGGCCGTAGGCGCTGATTGGCTGCCACGCTTCCATCAGTCTGCCCCAGGGCACCTGTGGCTACTGATGAAGCTTACCACCACTGGTATGACTACTGGACTCTGAAAGCGACTTCGTGTGACTTGAGAATTATTATTATATGGCATTATATTTCAACTAATCTGGAAGAATCCCGCTTAGTTTGGCGAGATAGTCTTAAAATATATAAGAAGGCCCTCCGTAATGCCAGAGCAGCCTCTTACGCATCAGTAATAGAGAAGGAAAAAAAGAACCCCAGGTTTCTCTTCAGCACTGTAGCCAGGCTGACACAGAGTCACAGCTCTGTGGAGCCGAGTATTCCTATAGACCTCAGTGGTAATGACTTTATGAACTTCTTTAATTAAGAGATTCTAACTATTAGGGACAAGATTAATAATCTCTTGCCCGTAACCAGTGCCAATCTGTCCTCAAGTGGAGTGGCCTTGGAAACCATTGTATGCCTTGGTGTATATTTGGATGGCTTTTCTCCCATCAACCTTGACCAACTTTCAACGGTTTCTACTTCTAAACCGTCCATCTGTCTCTTGGACTCCATCCCTACAAGACTGCTTAAAGACGTTCTGCCTTTAATTAGCAGCTCTCCATTAGATATTATCAATGTGTCTTTGCTAACAGGCCATGTACCACATTTCTTCAAAATAGCTGCAATTAAACCTCTCCTGAAGAAACCACCTCTGGATCCAGAGGTGTTGGCCAACTTCAGACCGATCTCTAACGTCCCCTTCCTCTCCAAGATCCTTGAGAAAGTGGTCGCAAATCAGTTATGTGACTTTCTACATCATAATAGTATAGAGGAGTTTGTCAGGATTTAGAAAACGCCATAGCACCGAGACAGCACTGGTGAAAATGACCTAATGGCATAAGATGAAGGACTCATCTCTGTACTCTTGTTAGACCGTAGTGCTGCGTTTGACACTTGACCATGACATCCTCCACAGAGACGTGATCAGTCGATTGGCATTTCAGGCACCGCACTAAGTGTTTAAATCCTATTTATCAGATCGATCAGTTTGTATTTGTAAACAATGAAGCCTCGATGACCACCAATGTTAGTCACGGAGTTCCTCAAGGTTCTGTGTTTGGACCAATTTTATTTACCTTATATATGCTTCCTTTGGGCAATATTATCAGGAAACACTCCAAAAACTTTCATTTTTATGCAAATGTTACAAATTATATCTATCGATCAAAGCAGAGGAGTCCAACCAGCTCACTAAAATTCAAGCATGTCTTAAAGACATACAAACATGGATGACCTGCAACGTATTGATGTTAAACTTTGACAAAATTGAAGTAATTTTACTCGGCCCTGAGCACCTCAGAGATCAATTATCTGGTGATGTGGTTCCTGTAGATGGCATTGCCCTGGCATCCAACACCACTGTAAAGAATCTCGGCGTTATCTTGGTTCGGGACTTGTCCTTTCACTCCCACGTGAAGCAAATCTCAAGGACTGCATTCTTTCATCTACATTATTTCAAAAATCAGGCAGATCTTCTCAAAAAGATGCAGAAAAATTGGTTCACGCGTTCGTTACTTCTAGACTGGATTACTGCAACTCCTTATTATCAGGCTGCTCTTCTAAGTCTCTTAGATCCCTCCAGTAGATCCAGAATGCTGCAACTTGTGTACTCGCTAAAACTAAGAAAAGAGATCACATTTACAATTAAAGCTGCAAGCAGCGATGAACGGGTCCTCTTCCTGCTTCGCACGTCGGGGGTGCTGGCCGGACGCCGGCCCCCTCGGCCGAGAGCGCACGCACGGCGCTCGGGCGTTTGACCGTTAGTCACGCGACACTGATTTTACTTTGCTAGTCGGTGGCGCTTTGACTCTGAGTGAAAAAAGGCTTGTTGATATCCTCAGGCCTTGAATTCTACGAAGCATGAGAAGTTTGGAGCAGATTTGAGCGAGTCCAGGGTTAGCAGCAGGGGACGCTGTGACAATGTGAACATATACATGCATCATGTGTATCCATGTGAAGTCTAGACCTTGTCATGTAAATTACATGTGAATGTGATTCAACGTGTCGCTACGAGCTCCACAGGGAAGCATCATCGAGGTCTTAGGTCTATTCTGGTATATTTTGAGAGCGATCTGAATAATCTGCGAGGAGCAGTGTATAAAAGTAAAAAACATGTAACTTCCTAGTGCCACTAGTTGGCGCTAAGTCCAGAAAAAAAAATTAGCATATGGATGTCTTCAGGGTCACTATGTCATGATGTATGAGAAATATGGAGCAGATTCCATTATGTATGGCTGAGTTACAACAACGTCAATTTTCATGGCGAATGGCGTTTCTTTCCAGAAAAAAATTAGCATATGGAAAAATTAGCATATGGATGTCTTCAGGGTCATTATGTCATGATGTATGAGAAATATGGAGCAGATTCCATTATGTAT
Organism: Pseudoliparis swirei; assembly: GCF_029220125.1. Classification (NCBI taxonomy): domain Eukaryota; kingdom Metazoa; phylum Chordata; class Actinopteri; order Perciformes; family Liparidae; genus Pseudoliparis; species Pseudoliparis swirei. Next base: position 17,307,390 of record NC_079399.1, on the reverse strand, counting down.
GGCTGAGTTACAACAACGTCAATTTTCATGGCGAATGGCGTTTCTTTCCAGAAAAAAAAATTAGCATATGGAAAAATTAGCATATGGATGTCTTCAGGGTCATTATGTCATGATGTATGAGAAATATGGAGCAGATTCCATTATGTATGGCTGAGTTACAACAACGTCAATTTTCATGGAGAATGGCGTTTATTTCCAGAAAAAAAAAATAGCATATGGAAAAATTAGCATATGGATGTCTTCAGGGTCATTATGTCATGATGTATGAGAAATATGGAGCAGATTCCATTATGTATGGCTGAGTTACAACAACGTCAATTTTCATGGCGAATGGCGTTTCTTTGCCGGTCCGGCAAACGCACAAAGTTTAATATTATTGAAATCTTTTAAGGCCATTTCAAGACAAAGGTCTCAAGACCATATAGGCCAAGTTTGGAATGTATCGGGTTTAAGCTCTAGGAGGAGTTAACCCCTAAAATCATGAGAAAAGGCCAAAAAAGCATATTTTGAGGGATTGATTATAGCGCCCCCTAATGTTCAAACGTTATGAAAAAATTAAGGTAGGTTAAAGGTGTCCTTGTGGACATAGGCTACCAATTTGGTGAGGATAGTCCAAGTGATTTGGAAGTTAGGTGTCTTTACAAATAAGGCCACACCCCTTGGATGTTCATTGGTCCATATCTTCTGAACGCAATGACATATTAACTATCTTTCGAAGATTTATGATGGCATTGAATCAATAATGAACCACAACAAGTTGTGTATGATTCGGACGAAGCGTTTAGGAGAAGTTGGAAAAAAACAGTATTTAAAGAAATTCAAAATGGCGGAAAATCTAAGTAGGCGGAGCTTAGGGGTCTGAGAGGCTTTTTGTAGAGCTGGTCAATTCTGACCTCTGGACCAAATCTCAAGTCAATCGGTCATCGGGGGAAGAAAACTATTGCTACTGAAAAAGAAAGTTTGTAGGGGGCGCTATAGAGCCATTTCTTTATGTACTAATACGAAAACTCAATAATATGAAAATTTTCACCAGTCTGCTTCTGCATGTGGAATTTAAGTCTGCTGGGGCGTACGGGGTGCGGACAGTCGACGTTTCCGGGGAGAGATTAATAATAATAATAATTAAAGCTGCAAGCAGCGATGAACGGGTCCTCTTCCTGCTTCGCACGTCGGGGGTGCTGGCCGGACGCCGGCCCCCTCGGCCGAGGCGCACGCACGGCGCTCGGGCGATTGACCGCACGTCACGCGACACTGATTTTACTTTGCTAGTCGGTGGCGCTTTGACTCTGAGTGAAAAAAGGCTTGTTGATATCCTCAGGCCTTGAATTCTACGAAGCATGAGAAGTTTGGAGCAGATTTGAGCGAGTCCAGGGTTGGCAGGGCGCTGTGACAATTTGAACATATACATGCATCATGTGTATCCATGTGAAGTCTAGACCTTGTCATGTAAATTACATGTGAATGTGATTCAACGTGTCGCTACGAGCTCCACAGGAAGCATCATCGAGGTCTTAGGTCTATTCTGGTATATTTTGAGAGCGATCTGAATAATCTGCGAGGAGCAGTGTATAAAAGTAAAAAACATGTAACTTCCTAGTGCCACTAGTTGGCGCTAAGTCCAGAAAAAAATTAGCATATGGATGTCTTCAGGGTCATTATGTCATGATGTATGAGAAATATGGAGCAGATTCCATTATGTATGGCTGAGTTACAACAACGTCAATTTTCATGGCGAATGGCGTTTCTTTCCTAAAAAAATTAGCATATGGAAAAATTAGCATATGGATGTCTTCAGGGTCATTATGTCATGATGTATGAGAAATATGGAGCAGATTCCATTATGTATGGCTGAGTTACAACAACGTCAATTTTCATGGCGAATGGCGTTTCTTTCCAGAAAAAAATTAGCATATGGAAAAATTAGCATATGGATGTCTTCAGGGTCATTATGTCATGATGTATGAGAAATATGGAGCAGATTCCATTATGTATGGCTGAGTTACAACAACGTCAATTTTCATGGCGAATGGCGTTTCTTTCCAGAAAAAAATTAGCATATGGGAAAATTAGCATATGGATGTCTTCAGGGTCATTATGTCATGATGTATGAGAAATATGGAGCAGATTCCATTATGTATGGCTGAGTTACAACAACGTCAATTTTCATGGCGAATGGCGTTTCTTTCCGCAAAAAAAAATTAGCATATGGAAAAATTAGCATATGGATGTCTTCAGGGTCATTATGTCATGATGTATGAGAAATATGGAGCAGATTCCATTATGTATGGCTGAGTTACAACAACGTCAATTTTCATGGCGAATGGCTTTCTTTGCCGGTCCGGCAAACGCACAAAGTTTAATATTATTGAAATCTTTTAAGGCCATTTCAAGACAAAGGTCTCAAGACCATATAGGCCAAGTTTGGAATGTATCGGGTTTAAGCTCTAGGAGTAGTTAACCCCTAAAATCATGAAAAAGGCATATTTTGAGGGATTGATTATAGCGCCCCCTAATGTTCAAACGTTATGAAAAAGTAAGGTAGGTTAAAGGTGTCCTTGTGGACATAGGCTACCAATTTGGTGAATAGTCCAAGTGATTTGGAAGTTAGGTGTCTTTACATATTAGACCACACCCTTGGATGTTCATTGGTCCATATCTTCTGAAAACAATGACATATCAACAATCTTTCAAAGATTTCTGATGGCATTGAACCAATAATGAACCACAACAAGTTGTGTATGATTCGGTCTGAGCGTTTAGGAGGAGTTGGAAAAAAACAGTTTTTAAAGAAATTCAAAATGGCGGAAAATCTAAGTAGGCGGAGCTTAGGGCTCCAAGAGGATTTTTTGTAGAGCAGGTCAATTCTGACCTGTGGACCAAATCTCAAGTCAGTCGGTCATCGGGGGAAGAAATGTAAATTGTTTTAAAACGAATTTTCTAGGGGCGCTAGAGACCCATTTGTGTATACACAAAAACGAAAACTCAATAATATGAAAATTTTTCGCAGTCTGCTTAAACACGACACGGAAGAATAATAATAATAATCCTTTGAAATACAATAGGTTCCTCTACGACGAAGTCGACGAGGACCCTAATAATTAAAGCTGCAAGCAGCGATGAACGGGTCCTCTTCCTGCTTCGCACGTCGGGGGTGCTGGCCGGACGCCGGCCCCCTCGGCCGAGAGCGCACGCACGGCGTTCGGGCGTTTGACCGTCACGCGACACTGATTTTACTTTGCTAGTCGGTGGCGCTTTGACTCTGAGTGAAAAAAGGCTTGTTGATATCCTCAGGCCTTGAATTCTACGAAGCATGAGAAGTTTGGAGCAGATTTGAGCGAGTCCAGGGTTGCCAGCAGGGGGCGCTGTGACAATTTGAACATATACATGCATCACGTGTATCCATGTGAAGTCTAGACCTTGTCATGTAAATTACATGTGAATGTGATTCAACGTGTCGCTACGAGCTCCACAGGGAAGCATCATCGAGGTCTTAGGTCTATTCTGGTATATTTTGAGAGCGATCTGAATAATCTGCGAGGAGCAGTGTATAAAAGTAAAAAACATGTAACTTCCTAGTGCCACTAGTTGGCGCCAAGTCCAGAAAAAAATTAGCATATGGATGTCTTCAGGGTCATTATGTCATGATGTATGAGAAATATGGAGCAGATTCCATTATGTATGGCTGAGTTACAACAACGTCAATTTTCATGGCGAATGGCGTTTCTTTCCGAAAAAAATTAGCATATGGAAAAATTAGCATATGGATGTCTTCAGGGTCATTATGTCATGATGTATGAGAAATATGGAGCAGATTCCATTATGTATGGCTGAGTTACAACAACGTCAATTTTCATGGCGAATGGCGTTTCTTTCCGCAAAAAAAATTAGCATATGGAAAAATTAGCATATGGATGTCTTCAGGGTCATTATGTCATGATGTATGAGAAATATGGAGCAGATTCCATTATGTATGGCTGAGTTACAACAACGTCAATTTTCATGGCGAATGGCGTTTCTTTCCAGAAAAAAATTAGCATATGGAAAAATTAGCATATGGATGTCTTCAGGGTCATTATGTCATGATGTATGAGAAATATGGAGCAGATTCCATTATGTATGGCTGAGTTACAACAACGTCAATTTTCATGGCGAATGGCGTTTCTTTCCAGAAAAAAATTAGCATATGGAAAAATTAGCATATGGATGTCTTCAGGGTCATTATGTCATGATGTATGAGAAATATGGAGCAGATTCCATTATGTATGGCTGAGTTACAACAACGTCAATTTTCATGGCGAATGGCGTTTCTTTGCCGGTCCGGCAAACGCACAAAGTTTAATATTATTGAAATCTTTTAAGGCCATTTCAAGACAAAGGTCTCAAGACCATATAGGCCAAGTTTGGAATGTATCGGGTTTAAGCTCTAGGAGGAGTTAACTGTTTTACAACCCCTAAAAACATGAAAAAAGGCCAAAAAGGCATATTTTGAGAGATTGATTATAGCGCCCCCTAATGTTCAAACGTTATGAAAAAATTAAGGTAGGTTAAAGGTGTCCTTGTGGACATAGGCTACCAATTTGGTGAGGATAGTCCAAGTGATTTGGAAGTTAGGTGTCTTTACAAATAAGGCCACACCCCTTGGATGTTCATTGGTCCATATCTTCTGAACGCAATGACATATTAACTATCTTTCAAAGATTTATGATGGCATTGAATCAATAATGAACCACAACAAGTTGTGTATGATTCGGACGAAGCGTTTAGGAGAAGTTGAAAAAAAACAGTTTTTAAAGAAATTCAAAATGGCGGAAAATCTAAGTAGGCGGAGCTTAGGGTCTGAGAGGCTTTTTTGTAGAGCTGGTCAATTCTGACCTCTGGACCAAATCTCAAGTCAATCGGTCATCGGGGGAAGAAAACTATTGCTACTGAAAAAGAAAGTTTGTAGGGGGCGCTATAGAGCCATTTCTTTATGTACTAATACGAAAACTCAATAATATGAAAATTTTCACCAGTCTGCTTCTGCATGTGGAATTTAAGTCTGCTGGGGCGTACGGGGTGCGGACAGTCGACGTTTCTTGCGGAAGGAGAATAATAATAATTAAAATAATAGGTTCCTCTACGACGAAGTCGACGAGGACCCTAATTAAAGCTGCAAGCAGCGATGAACGGGTCCTCTTCCTGCTTCGCACGTCGGGGGTGCTGGCCGGACGCCGGCCCCCTCGGCCGAGAGCGCACGCACGGCGTTCGGGCGTTTGACCGTCACGCGACACTGATTTTACTTTGCTAGTCGGTGGCGCTTTGACTCTGAGTGGAAAAAGGCTTGTTGATATCCTCAGGCCTTGAATTCTACGAAGCATGAGAAGTTTGGAGCAGATTTGAGCGAGTCCAGGGTTAGCAGCAGGGGACGCTGTGACAATGTGAACATATACATGCATCATGTGTATCCATGTGAAGTCTAGACCTTGTCATGTAAATTACATGTGAATGTGATTCAACGTGTCGCCACGAGCTCCACAGGGAAGCATCATCGTGGTCTTAGGTCTATTCTGGTATATTTTGAGAGCGATCTGAATAATCTGGCAGGAGCAGTGTATAAAAGTAAAAAACATGTAACTTCCTAGTGCCACTAGTTGGCGCTAAGTCCAGAAAAAAAATTAGCATATGGATGTCTTCAGGGTCATTATGTCATGATGTATGAGAAATATGGAGCAGATTCCATTATGTATGGCTGAGTTACAACAACGTCAATTTTCATGGCGAATGGCGTTTCTTTCCAGAAAAAAATTAGCATATGGAAAAATTAGCATATGGATGTCTTCAGGGTCATTATGTCATGATGTATGAGAAATATGGAGCAGATTCCATTATGTATGGCTGAGTTACAACAACGTCAATTTTCATGGCGAATGGCGTTTCTTTCCAGAAAAAAATTAGCATATGGAAAAATTAGCATATGGATGTCTTCAGGGTCATTATGTCATGATGTATGAGAAATATGGAGCAGATTCCATTATGTATGGCTGAGTTACAACAACGTCAATTTTCATGGCGAATGGCGTTTCTTTGCCGGTCCGGCAAACGCACAAAGTTTAATATTATTGAAATCTTTTAAGGCCATTTCAAGACAAAGGTCTCAAGACCATATAGGCCAAGTTTGGAATGTATCGGGTTTAAGCTCTAGGAGTAGTTAACCCCAAAAATCATGAAAAAGGCATATTTTGAGGGATTGATTATAGCGCCCCCTAATGTTCAAACGTTATGAAAAAATTAAGGTAGGTTAAAGGTGTCCTTGTGGACATAGGCTACCAATTTGGTGAGGATAGTCAAAGTGATTTGGAAGTTAGGTGTCTTTACATATTAGGCCACACCCCTTGGATGTTCATTGGTCCATATCTTCTGAAAACAATGACATATCAACAATCTTTCAAAGATTTCTGATGGCATTGAACCAATAATGAACCACAACAAGTTGTGTATGATTCGGTCTGAAGCGTTTAGGAGAAGTTAAAAAACAGTTTTTACAAAATTCAAAATGGTGGAAAATAAAAGTAGGCGGAGCTTAGGGTCTGAGAGGCTTTTTGTAGAGCAGGTCAATTCTGACCTGTGGACCAAATCTCAAGTCAGTCGGTCATCGGGGGAAGCAATGTAAATTGTTTTAAAAACGAATTTTCTAGGGGGCGCTAGAGAGCCATTTCTGTATACACTAATACGAAAACTCAATAATATGAAAATTTTCACCAGTCTGCTTGTACATGTGGAATTTAAGTCTGCTGGGGCGCACCGTGTGCGGCCAGTCGACGTTTAAACACGCCAAAGAATAATAATAATTAAAGCTGCAAGCAGCGATGAACGGGTCCTCTTCCTGCTTCGCACGTCGGGGGTGCTGGCCGGACGCCGGCCCCCTCGGCCGAGAGCGCACGCACGGTGACCGCTCGTCACGCGACACTGATTTTACTTTGCTAGTCGGTGGCGCTTTGACTCTGAGTGAAAAAAGGCTTGTTGATATCCTCAGGCCTTGAATTCTACGAAGCATGAGAAGTTTGGAGCAGATTTGAGCGAGTCCAGGGTTAGCAGCAGGGGACGCTGTGACAATGTGAACATATACATGCATCATGTGTATCCATGTGAAGTCTAGACCTTGTCATGTAAATTACATGTGAATGTGATTCAACGTGTCGCTACGAGCTCCACAGGGAAGCATCATCGAGGTCTTAGGTCTATTCTGGTATATTTTGAGAGCGATCTGAATAATCTGCGAGGAGCAGTGTATAAAAGTAAAAAACATGTAACTTCCTAGTGCCACTAGTTGGCGCTAAGTCCAGAAAAAAAATTAGCATATGGATGTCTTCAGGGTCATTATGTCATGATGTATGAGAAATATGGAGCAGATTCCATTATGTATGGCTGAGTTACAACAACGTCAATTTTCATGGCGAATGGCGTTTCTTTCCAGAAAAAAAATTAGCATATGGAAAAATTAGCATATGGATGTCTTCAGGGTCATTATGTCATGATGTATGAGAAATATGGAGCAGATTCCATTATGTATGGCTGAGTTACAACAACGTCAATTTTCATGGCGAATGGCGTTTCTTTCCAGAAAAAAATTAGCATATGGAAAAATTAGCATATGGATGTCTTCAGGGTCATTATGTCATGATGTATGAGAAATATGGAGCAGATTCCATTATGTATGGCTGAGTTACAACAACGTCAATTTTCATGGCGAATGGCGTTTCTTTCCAGAAAAAAAATTAGCATATGGAAAAATTAGCATATGGATGTCTTCAGGGTCATTATGTCATGATGTATGAGAAATATGGAGCAGATTCCATTATGTATGGCTGAGTTACAACAACGTCAATTTTCATGGCGAATGGCGTTTCTTTGCCGGTCCGGCAAACGCACAAAGTTTAATATTATTGAAATCTTTTAAGGCCATTTCAAGACAAAGGTCTCAAGACCATATAGGCCAAGTTTGGAATGTATCGGGTTTAAGCTCTAGGAGGAGTTAACTGTTTTACAACCCCTAAAAACATGAAAAAAGGCCAAAAAGGCATATTTTGAGGGATTGATTATAGCGCCCCCTAATGTTCAAACGTTATGAAAAAATTAAGGTAGGTTAAAGGTGTCCTTGTGGACATAGGCTACCAATTTGGTGAGGATAGTCCAAGTGATTTGGAAGTTAGGTGTCTTTACATATTAGGCCACACCCCTTGGATGTTCATTGGTCCATATCTTCTGAAAACAATGACATATCAACAATCTTTCAAAGATTTCTGATGGCATCGAACCGATAATGAACCACAGCAAGTTGTGTATGATTTGGACGAAGCGTTTCAGAGGAGTTAAACAAAAAGTGTTTTTAACAAAATTCAAAATGGCGGAAAATCTAAGTAGGCGGAGCTTAGGGGTCTGAGAGGCTTTTTTGTAGAGCAGGTCAATTCTGACCTGTGGACCAAATCTCAAGTCAATCGGTTATCGGGGGAAGAAAACTATTGCTTTTGAAAAAAAGAGTTTGTAGGGGGCGCTATTGAGACATTTTTTTTTACACAACTACGAAAACTCAATAATATGAAAATTTTCACCGGTCTGCTTGTGCATGTGGAATTTCACTCTGCTGGGGCGTACGGTGTGCGGGCAGACGACGTTTGAACACGACAAAGCGTAATAATAATAATCCTTACAATAACAATAGGTTCCTCTACGACGAAGTCGACGAGGACCCTAATTAAAGCTGCAAGCAGCGATGAACGGGTCCTCTTCCTGCTTCGCACGTCGGGGGTGCTGGCCGGACGCCGGCCCCCTCGGCCGAGAGCGCACACGCGCTCGGCGTTGACCGTTAAATCACGCGACACTGATTTTACTTTGCTAGTCGGTGGCGCTTTGACTCTGAGTGAAAAAAGGCTTGTTGATATCCTCAGGCCGTGAATTCTACGAAGCATGAGAAGTTTGGAGCAGATTTGAGCGAGCCCAGGGTTGGCAGCTGTGACAATTTGAACATATACATGCATCATGTGTATCCATGTGAAGTCTCGACCTTGTCATGTAAATTACATGTGAATGTGATTCAACGTGTCGCTACGAGCTCCACAGGGAAGCATCATCGAGGTCTTAGGTCTATTCTGGTATATTTTGAGAGCGATCTGAATAATCTGCGAGGAGCAGTGTATAAAAGTAAAAAACATGTAACTTCCTAGTGCCACTAGTTGGCGCTAAGTCCAGGAAAAAAAATTAGCATATGGATGTCTTCAGGGTCATTATGTCATGATGTATGAGAAATATGGAGCAGATTCCATTATGTATGGCTGAGTTACAACAACGTCAATTTTCATGGCGAATGGCGTTTCTTTCCCTAAAAAAATTAGCATATGGAAAAATTAGCATATGGATGTCTCCAGGGTCATTATGTCATGATGTATGAGAAATATGGAGCAGATTCCATTATGTATGGCTGAGTTACAACAACGTCAATTTTCATGGCGAATGGCGTTTCTTTCCAGAAAAAAAATTAGCATATGGAAAAATTAGCATATGGATGTCTTCAGGGTCATTATGTCATGATGTATGAGAAATATGGAGCAGATTCCATTATGTATGGCTGAGTTACAACAACGTCAATTTTCATGGCGAATGGCGTTTCTTTCCAGAAAAAAAATTAGCATATGGAAAATTAGCATATGGATGTCTTCAGGGTCATTATGTCATGATGTATGAGAAATATGGAGCAGATTCCATTATGTATGGCTGAGTTACAACAACGTCAATTTTCATGGCGAATGGCGTTTCTTTCCAGAAAAAAATTAGCATATGGAAAAATTAGCATATGGATGTCTTCAGGGTCATTATGTCATGATGTATGAGAAATATGGAGCAGATTCCATTATGTATGGCTGAGTTACAACAACGTCAATTTTCATGGCGAATGGCGTTTCTTTGCCGGTCCGGCAAACGCACAAAGTTTAATATTATTGAAATCTTTTAAGGCCATTTCAAGACAAAGGTCTCAAGACCATATAGGCCAAGTTTGGAATGTATCGGGTTTAAGCTCTAGGAGTAGTTAACCCCTAAAATCATGAAAAAGGCATATTTTGAGGGATTGATTATAGCGCCCCCTAATGTTCAAACGTTATGAAAAAGTAAGGTAGGTTAAAGGTGTCCTTGTGGACATAGGCTACCAATTTGGTGAAGTTTGTCCAAGTGATTTGGAAGTTAGGTGTCTTTACATATTAGACCACACCCCTTGGATGTTCATTGGTCCATATCTTCTGAAAACAATGACATATCAACAATCTTTCAAAGATTTCTGATGGCATTGAACCAATAATGAACCACAACAAGTTGTGTATGATTCGGTCTGAGCGTTTAGGAGGAGTTAAGCAAAACGAGTTTTTGTAAAAATTCAAAATGGCGGAAAATCTAAGTAGGCGGAGCTTAGGGCTCCAAGAGGATTTTTTGTAGAGCAGGTCAATTCTGACCTGTGGACCAAATCTCAAGTCAGTCGGTCATCGGGGGAAGAAATGTAAATTGTTTTAAAAACGAATTTTCTAGGGGGCGCTACAGAGCCATTTCTTTATACACAAATACGAAACCTCAATAATATAAAATTTTTCGCCGGTCTGGTTGTACATGTGCAATTTCACTCTGCTGGGGCGCACCGTGTGCGGCCAGTCGACGTTTAAACACGACACGGAAGAATAATAATAATAATCCTTACAATAACAATAGGTTCCTCTTCGACGAAGTCTACGAGGACCCTAATTATTCTCCTCACCTACAAAGCCTTGATTGGGGATGCTCCATCATATCTTGAGGAGCTTGTAGTACCATATTGCCCCACTAGAGAGCTGCGCTCACTAAATGCGGGGTGAATTGTAGTTCCTAGAGTCTTAAGAAGTAGGATGGGAGCCAGAGCCTTCAGTTATCAAGCGCCTCTTGTTTGGAACCAGCTTCCACCTTCAGACACAGTCACCTCGTTTAAGAGTGGACTTAAGACTTTCCTCTTTGACAAAGCTTATAGTTAGGGCCAAATCAGGTTCACCTGGTCCAACCCTTTGATATGCTGCTATAGGCTAATACGCTGCTGGGGGATGTTTTAGGATACACCGAGCACCTCACTCCCGTTTTCTCTCTACTTATTGATGAATTTTCATCTCTATTGCACATAACTAACTTTATGCCCTCTTTAAGTGATACTTTCTGCAGCCCTCGGGTCTACAGTCAGAGCTGAGACTCTCAAAGCTGCTTCTACATGCTCGGTTGAGCCGAGGAAAAAAGGAACATCTAACCAGATGACCGAGGTCCAGATCATTTGTAATGTACAAATGTAAACAAATGCAAATTAATTTAGGCCCGAGACCATTTAGTAATTTTATAGGAGCGTCCAGAACCATCAGGTCTAGTGTGATGCAGTTAGTTCAGCAGCTACAGGTGGCTAGAAACAACAAACGAGGTAGATTATTTGCATTTTATTAAATCTCACAATGCAGGTCAGTAAATGAAGCTCATTGGGGTTACATCCGATCATCTGGAAGAAATAAAGTACTTTTAGCATTAACAGCATGAGAAAAAAATATACACAAGTCCTAAAAGGAAGAGAATCTCTTGTATTGTTGGGACACTCCCGTCTACCATGACCGACAATAAACAGAGCTATGAGTCGACAGTGGAGTGAAGAACTTACCACAGTGATAGAGTTTGTTTAGTCTCTTGATATCCAGATCGCTGAGGTGTGTTCGCTGACCCATGTCCGCCCCACTCTGCTTGGGCACCACAGTCTGACTCCCATCTTGACTGAAGAAATACCTGCAATAAAAACAACTTGCTGTTAAACATAGCCAAAGCAACTTGATCGATAATAATTATCCAAAAATACAAAGCAAAAACATGAATGTAAATGACATGCATCATTAGAACGGTCCAAATAAATGAGGCAATGACTTACGGCCCATAGTGCATTATGGAGTTGATGTCATACAGCAGGTTCTGAGTGTTTCCCTGTTGCACCTTGAAGTTTGATCGTTTCCCTTTAAAGCAGAAATGACCAATTCATTTAGTCTTGTTCAGTCACAATCATACAGTAGCTTTGTCCAAAGGTTTCATACCAATCTTCTACATTTCAATGCACATTTTCATAGTCTAAAGAACTGATTGTGAAGCCTTTAATAAAAATAAAGTGGATAAAATGCACACCCAGACAAATTACAAATTTGAGGACGCGTCCCACCTGGCACGATGTTCTCCCACTGCACCGTGATGTGCTCGTCCCGGTCCTCGCGGGTGTGTTCGTGGTGCAGACCCAGAGCGTGAATGAGCTCATGGCAGAGGTTCCCCACTCTACACTTGCTGCTGTAATACAGCGGCTGTTCTCCTCCTTGACAACCGACGCAGGAGGCGCAGCTGGAGAGAGACAGAAGCCGGCGGGGCGAGAGACGAGTTACAGTACCAACAAAAAGCCTTCTTCAGGCGAGCACCACTATTGACATTAAACATCATCTTCTCACCAGCCATACACCTCAATGTTTGTAGGATGTGATCTACCTGCTAATGTCCACTTCAACATAAGGGAGGAGAGTTTAATCTATGAAGTTCAGCAGCATCTTCCCATGAATAGTGTCCTCATTAGACACATTACAGTTAGTGGAACTATACTAGCATTTACTACTGAAGACCAACTGCTTGTGTACAGGGACAAGTCAATCAGACTCATAACATGGTCCAAGAGATGTGATCACAACAATTCCATTTAACCTACTTGCAGTACAATTATATTTCCAATTTAAAAAATACAGCTAAACTTATTTTTAAAGCAGAGTTGCTTTTACCATGACAACATGTAAGTGATGATATTCCCTCTGTGAATCAATTTTGCAATTTGAAAAGTGCATTTATGAATCTAGATCATTTTAAAAAGGGCATATGCATGCGCATTTGGCAGCTTGGCTTAATACAATTGACAACATATTCTTTGCGATATGGATGAACTCACCCTTTGCCATCTTCGATGTTGAGGACGTTGAACTCCGCGGTGTGCGGTACGAAGCGAATGCAGGAGACATCCGATATCATCTTGAAGGCAGCGAGGATGTTTTCCTTTCGGTCGGCTGTTGCGAGAGAAAAAAAAAAGTTATATTCTCTGCACTCTCATTGGTCAGATACGTTGAAGCAACAAAAACCCACCCAGCGCATCACTGATGGTGTACGGCATGATGGCGTCCGACCACACACTCTGTACAGCGTTCCTGTCCTCCTGGAACTTAAGACGGACATCACGACTAGTGTCACACAACTCGGGTTTTAGTGCATTAATGCGAATTTTTAAAAAAAATGCATTTCCCCTCATGCTGGAGATATTCCTAAATTCTCCATCTTACCAGAGTCAACATATCTCCCTCTTCGACATTTTGATTGTCTTCAAGTTCTACGACACAATGAAAAACATCACTGTTAAAAACAGTCGTTTCTAGAAGTAACTGTATTGTCGTTTGTAGAAGTAAATATATTTAACATATCAAGTCTACCTTCTGCACTGGTCTGCTGTTGCTCAAGCATTGAAGTCGCCGTACCTGCTGAAATCAGAGAATTTTAAATGACATCCTTTATAAAATAAATATAACTTCAAGAAAATGTATATAAATGTCACCGACCTGCCTGAGGACTAGTCCCATTCTGGGTGTGATTTACAGAGCCCATGTCAACTGAATGAAAAAATATATATAATTCTGGTCATTTAAATCATTTTGTAATACATTTTGGCATGTAGGTTATATTGAGAGTAAAACATACAAAACTTGGCTGGCATCGTCACATTAAGCAGAGAAGTTACATTATCTGTTGAAAGAAAGTCAAATATTTATATATTAGTGTAGTAAATAAATGAATAAAGACCACATCAGTCTAGCAAACACACACCTGTGGCCTCCTGGGTTGGATGAACAGGCACACCACCAACAGCTGCAAGGAGAGGAATTGATAATGATTATCAGATAATCACAGCTAAGCACAAAACAGAGTTTGAAAGCTTCAGTTTCTTACCAGTGACCATGCAGATGAAAACCAGAAACCACATAGTGAAGCAGGACCTCAACAAAGACAGGAGCAGTGCTCACTAAACGCCTCGGCCGAACCTTTATCTGGAGGAGACGTGATCCAGCGGGCTTGCTGAGCAGGTGTGATCACTTCACACTGATTATGAGACAGGTGTTTGTCGTGATACTCTTTCTTTCTGTTGTTGTGCTTATATTCTCAGCTGTTCAGGATTGATTCACAATTGGGCTAAAAACCGAAGTCAGTCCTGAAGTCTCAATAGTTCGGTGTGCAACGTTAATCCGTCCATTAAAACGTGGCTTCATCTCATTTTTCGAGGAGGTTGCTATATTGGTCCGTGTTACAGACTGTTATATTGGTAAATTAACAGGCATTTTAGAGATGTGTTTGGCTCTCTGAAGCAGTTCCTGTCCAGCTAAAGACAGTACACAACATTTCACTCCTCACACATCCTGATTTCATTCAATTAAATTCTGTTTATTTTGGCTGCACTATCCCCAAGTTTTGATTGGCAACTTTGTTTGACATCTATTTCCTCTCAACCCATTATTATAAAATAAAAATATACTTTGACAGGTCTTGTGGAGCTGTTTTACTATGTTTTATGTTTTTTTTTAAATTAATGAATGTAAAGAAGGGCATTGGAAAAGAAAACATGTCCAGAGTCAAGAATGAATAAAGGATTAAACTCAGAGCAACTTAGAATTTAACTGAGAAGAAAACAGCTAAACATCCAAAACTGTTCTCCAGCTCGCCTTGAATAAGTGAAGCCGAGTGAGAGTTGTTGTAGTGGCCTATCATGGCCACAAGAGGGCGCCATGCGACACCTGAAGGCGCCATTCAGATGATTGTGTATTTCTGCCCCCGGTTGGTACAAGTTGGTAGGAAGCAGAATATTTCTCCCAAACTGAGGACTGACTCATGCACTCTACTAATTAAATTATAACTGAATGATATTGTTGTGTCGATGGTTACATAATTTTGCATTCAGGCAATACACACATAACTGGAAACGCAGCATACCTCTTCCCTTAAATGGGAAACACCTGAATTGACGCTTGGTCTCGTCATCAATAATGCTGCATTCAGGTGCCATGTTTTATAATAGAAAATGCCTCATCTTTAGATGGTGTAGTATAATTACATATAATTTATAACTATTTAAAGTGCCCATGTGATGGCCCCCAGATTATATGACTTAATGTCTTGCTCTTACTTGAAATAACATTTACTAATATATCAGAATTTTATACTATAAAGAGAAACAAAGTTATACTTGCGGTCCCTGAATCGCAGTGGCGGGCTGTGCATTTTCTACATCGGCCTATAATGCCGTCTAATGTAAGATATTAGTTCACCAATGTTCCGGTGCGGGGCTTTTATTGCGAAGGAGGAGACAGAAAGAGAGGAGTTGTGGATTGTGAGTCGTATTCACATGACACTGCAACAAGTGAAATAAAATGTTACATGAAGCGCAAAACCTACAAGTACACGACTGCAGAGTGCAGATACACAAATACGCGCATGGCGGGATGCTGCGTCATTAATGGACAATGCTTGTAGTCCACACCACCGTAATAATCACAATGACAAGAACACAATTACAAGAACCAGTCACTTATATATAACAAAACAATCAGACAGAACTGTGGCACTAAAATGCCTCACACTCAATAGAATCAGAAATAACCATGGAGGGTTATAATTAGTGTCGTTACGAGATGTGCCGAGGCTTCGAAGCGTGTGTCGAGTAATGGAGGGGGCGTTTCCTCGAAGCGCGTATCGAGGCTTGCTTCATCTCTTTGTGTTTTTGCTCTCCTACAGACCAGGCTCCAAGAACCTCAAACCAGACGCCTTGTCCCGTCAGTTCCAGCCGGAGAGCTCCCCTCTTCATCCTGAAGGTATCCTCCATCCGGAGTGTGTTGTCGGTGCAGTAATCTGGGAGGTGGAGGACAGGGTAAAACGCTCCAACGCCGAACATCCTGCTCCCTTTGCTTGTCCGGTTAACCGGTTGTTTGTTCCTGCTCACCTCCGCCCGCAGGTGCTCCAGTGGGGTCACTCTTCTCGCCTTGCTTGCCATCCCGGGATCCGACGCACACTAGCAATGCTCAAGCAACGCTTGTGGTGGCCGTCCATGGAGGAGGACACCAAGGGATTTGTTGGTGCTTGCCAAGTCTGCGCCAGCACAAGACCTCCGCAAGGCTGCCTCTGGTCTCCTCCACCTCTACCACTTCCGCACGCCCATGGTCCCATATCGCATTGGATTTTGTAACCGCCTACCCACCTCCAGTGGTAACACAGTTATTCTGACAGTCATTGATCGATTCTCCAAATCTGCCCGGCTTATCCCACTGACAAAATTGCCTACCGCCAAGGAAATGGGCGAGATTCTGTTACAGGAGGTGTTTCGTGTCCACGGTCTGCCCATAGATGTGGTCTCCGACCGTGGCCCACAATTCACCTCTCGCTTTTGGGCCGAGTTTTGCAGGCTACTGGGGGCCACAGTCAGCTTGTCGTCTGGGTACCATCCGCAATCTAATGGACAGGCGGAGCGCATGAACCAGGAGATGGAGACAGCGTTACGATGCCTCTCCTCCGCAACCCGCAATCCTGGTCCAAGGAACTTCTGTGGGTCGAGTATGCCCACAACACCCTTCCCAGCTCAGCCACAGGGCTCTCGCCCTTCCAGTGTGCCCGTGGATATCAGCCCCCACTCTTCCCGGAGCAGGAACTCGAGGCCAGTGTTCCTTCTGTCCAGGCGTTTATCCAGCGGTGCCGACGACTTGGAGGCAGGCCCGCCCACGCTGATGCGCACTTCCGAGCGCTACAAACGGTCGGCCAACAGACGTCGCCTCCCTGCACCTCAGTATGCTCCAGGACAACGGGTCTGGCTGTCTACATGGGACCTTCCCCTCAGAGTGGAGTCCAAGAAACTGGCTCCTCGTTTCGTGGGCCCGTTTCCGGTGTCGCGGGTCATTAATCCTGCAGCCATCCGGCTGCGTCTACCACCAGCCATGAGAGTTCACCCCACCTTCCACGTCTCCAGGGTTAAACCTGTCGAGGAAAGCCCGCTTCACCCCGCCCCCAGACCCCCACCACCCCCCCAGCTCCTCGACGGGGATCCTATCTACATGGTCCGTCGCCTGCTCAAATCTCTGCGACGGGGTAGGGGACTTCAATACCTCATGGATTGGGAGGGCTATGGGCTGGAGGAACGACAATGGGTTCCCACTCGCGACATTCTGGACCCCTCCCTGATCACTGTCTTCCACCGTGCTCATCCGGACCAGCCCAGTGGGACGTCAAGGGCCGTCCCTAGAAGGGGAGGTTCTGTCACAAATTCCCCACCTTCCTAGTTAAATTCATCCTGCTTACACGTTTAATTAACTCTCCTGTCATTCCAGATCCTGTCATCCTCACCTGATTGTCCCTCATTCCCTTCACCTGGTCCTCACGTCCTTCTCACCTGCAGCCCATCCCCTCGTTAGTCCCTCATTCCCTTCACCTGGTCCTCACGTCCTTCTTACCTGCAGCCCATCCCCTCGTTAGTCCCTCATTCCCTTCACCTGGTCCTCACGCCCTTCTCACCTGCAGCCCATCCCCTCATTAGTCCCTCACTATTTAGCTCCCTCACTTCCACTTGTCCTCTGCCAGATTGTCTTGTGTGTCAGCGCCAAACCTTCCAGCGTTATTAGAGTTTATTCCTGACCTGTCTGTTACGACCCTGTTTGCCTGTTAACCCGACTCAAGATTTTGCCTGCCCCTTTTTTGGATTTGTTGCCCTGTTGGACTGACTACCTGGTTTTGACCCTGCCTGAAACATACAGTAAACTGCCTCCTCCTGCATTCCTGTGTTTGTCGTGCTTTTGGGTTCCAGTACCTGTAACCCTTACACACTTAGTGTTAGTTAGTTTCCTTGAGACGCAGGGATGAAAGGAGGGAGTGATCTTCTTCCACAGGGATGCTGAATGATAATGAGTAATAATTAAAATGTTGTACAATGTTTGTTTACATAGAGGGTCAAAATAAAAGGCTTTTACATGGTTGTTTATACTATTGGATAAGTATAAAAGGAGGGATTGTTAAGTTGTAATAGTTTATTTTGATAACATCTGCAGAGGTCTTATGTTTTAAATTAATACATAGAGAAAGATATATTAGGGAGAATATTGTTATTAATGTATTATGAAGCATAGGGGTAATGTTTACTCTATGCAAATGTAAATGGCAAGAATTAATGTATGTTGCATGAGAGTGACTGTATGTTATTATTATAGATTGACGAAGCCTGTTTTCCATCATCTGCGAAGTGCCCAGTTTCAGAATACTCTACAGCGTATTGCATCTATTCCGGTTGCCAAGCTTAGCAGCGAGCATGACTGTTTCCTCTCCCGTTCCCTCTTGCTCAGTGTGTCTCAGAAAATTAGAATATTGTGATAAAGTTCTTTATTTTCTGTAATGCAATTAAAAAAACAAAAATGTCATGCATTCTGGATTCATTACAAATCAACTGAAATATTGCAAGCCTTTTATTCTTTTAATATTGCTGATTATGGCTTACAGCTTAAGAAAACTCTAAAATCCTATCTCATAAAATTTTAATATTTCCTCAGACCAAGTAAAAAAAAAGATTTATAACAGCTGAGTGTTTGTCAAGGCTCAGGAAACCCTTGCAGGTGTTTCGAGTTAATTAGACAATTCAAGTGATTTGTTTAATACCCTACTAGTATACTTTTTCATGATATTCTAATATTTAGAGATAGGATATTTGAGTTTTCTTAAGCTGTAAACCATAATCAGCAATAAATCAGAATAAAAGGCTTGCAATATTTCAGTTGATTTGTAATGAATCCAGAATGCATGACAGTTTTGTTTTTTTAATTGCATTACAGAAAATAAAGAACTTCATCACAATATTCTAATTTTCTGAGACAGTCCTGTATAGTGATTCCCCTGCCTCCTTTAGTGATAAGGATACATGTAACAAGTGTAGTTCATTTGCTAGGTTGGAGGCAGTTCTAAGTGGGTTAGATGCACGGCTCCGCACCATCGAAGCTCAGACAGCTACGCTAGTTAGCCCCGCCCTCTCCCCTCACTGGTGCGAAGCTCATAGACGTAGCTTCTGCTAGCTGTTCCCCGGCAGTCGCCGCGCAGCCGGATCGCTGGATAACTGTTCGCAAGAGTAGACAGGATCTCGCTGTGCACCAGCCTCGGCCGCTTCACGTTTCTAACCGGTTCTCCCCACTCAGCGACACACCCGCTGAGGAACACACTCTGGTTATCGGGAGCTCCATAGTCAGGAACGTGAAGTTAGCGAAGATTGCGAAGGCAATGACTCCCGACTACGCCGGTTGGAGGTCACTAAAATCAATGTGGAATCTGTGTGTGCTTATGCCAAGACCATGTCGGACAATATCGCTTTCTCTGGTCCCCTCCCCAATTTAATGAATGACGAAATGTACAGCCGGATGTCATCATTCAACCGCTGGCTGTCGAGGTGGTGCCCAGCGGACAATGTGGGCTACGTAGATAACTGGAAGACTTTCTGGGAGAAAGCTCATCTCATGAAGAGAGACTGTATTCATCACACTTTGGATGGAGCGGGTCTCATTTCTGCAAACATGACCAAGTTGATCAACGGACTGCCATATCTGTGACAACGCAGGGTTCATGTCAGAAAGCAGAAACAGAGTAGCCCCATGACCATGTCACCCCTGTCACTCCTGTCACCCAGTGTCCCCCCATAGCACATCCCTCCCCGTCTCACCCAGTCCCCCCAGAGCTCCATAGAGACTGTGTCTGTCCCACGGCCACTTGAACTTAAATTAATTATATAAAAAATAAGCAAAAGAGGAGTCATCCAAAATAACCTCATAAAAGTTACCACGAATTCAGCAGTGCAACACAACAGGAGAATTAAATGTGGACTCCTAAATATTAGATCTCTTTCATCTAAAGCTGTATTAGTAAATGATTTAATATCAGATAATCACATTGATTTATCTTGTCTGACTGAAACCTGGCTGAGTCATGAAGAATATGTCAGCCTAAATGAATCGACTCCAAGTCATATTAATACTCACATTCCTCGAGGCGTTCAACTAATCTGGAAGAATCCCGCTTAGATTGGCGAGATAGTCTTAAAATATATAAGAAGGCCCTCCGTAATGCCAGAGCAGCCTATTACTCATCAGTAATAGAGAAAAATAAAAACAACCCCAGGTTTCTCTTCAGCACTGTAGCCAGGCTGACAGAGAGTCACAGCTCTGTGGAGCCGAGTATTCCTATAGACCTCAGTGGTAATGACTTTATGAACTTCTTTAATGAAAAGATTGTAACTATTAGGGACAAGATTAATAATCTCTTGCCCTTAACCAGTGCCAATCTGTCCTCAAGTGGAATGGCCTTGGAAACCGCTGTATGCCCTGGTGTATATTTGGAGGGCTTTTCTCCCATCAACCTTGACCAACTTTCTACTTCTAAACCGTCTACGTCTCTTGGACTCCATCCCGACAAGACTGCTTAAAGACGTTCTGTCTTTAATTGGCAGCTCTATTAGATATTGTGTCTTTGCTAACAGGCCTTGTACCACATTCCTTCAAAGTAGCTGTCATTAAACCTCTCCTGAAGAAGCCCACTCTGGATGCAGAGGTGTTGGCAATCTACAGACCGATCTCTAGCCTCCCCTTCCTCTCCAAGATCCTTGAGAAAGTGGTCGAAAACCAGTTGTGTGATTTTCTACATCATAAGTTTATTTGATGAGTTTGTCAGGATTTAGAAAACACAGCACTGAGACGGCACTGGTGAAAATTACAAATGACCTAATGGCATCAGATGAAGGACTCATCTCTGTACTGGTCTTGTTAGACCTTAGTGCTGCGTTCGACACTATTGACCATAACATCCTATTAGAGAGACTGGAGCAGTCGATTGGCATTTCAGGCACCGCACGAAGTTAGTTTAAATCCTATTTATCAGATCGATCCGTTTGTATTTGTAAACGATGACGCCTCGATGCCCACCAGCGTTAGTCACGGAGTTCCACAAGGTTCTGTGCTTGGGCCAATTTTATTTACCTTATATATATATATGCTTCCTTTGGGCAATATTATCAGGAAACACTCCATAAACTTTCATTGTTATGCAGATGATACTCAATTATATCTATTGATCAAACCAGCTCACTAAAATTCAAGCGTGTCTTAAAGACATAAAAAACATGGATGACCTGCAACTTATTGATGTTAAACTTTGACAAAACTGAAGTAATTTTACTCGGCCCTGAGCACCTCAGAGATCAATTATCTGGTGATGTGGTTTCTGTAGATGGCATTGCCCTGGCATCCAACACCACTGTAAAGAAGCGTGGCGTTATCTTGGATCGGAACTTGTCCTTTATCTTAAAAAGTACGATGGGAGCCAGAGCCTTCAGTTATCAAGCTCCTCGTTTTTGGACCCAGCTTCCACCTTCAGTCTGGGAGGCAGACACAGTCACCTCATTTAAGAGTGGACTCAAGACTTTCCTCTTTGACAGAGCGTAGTTAGGGCCGAATCAGGTTTGCCCTGGTCCGGCCCCTTGATATGCTGCTATAGGCCAATAGGCTGCTGGGGGACATTTTAGGATACACTGAGCACCTCACTCCTCTACTTATGGATGAATTTGCATCTCTATTGCACATTACAAACTTTGCTTTCTCCCTGAACTATTTTGACTTCAGTCCGATGGACCCTATGAGATGTCATAGATCCTGCCTGATGGATCATGGAATATTCCTACTACCAACTATTCATAGATTGTGTTAGTGCTTTATTTGTAAATGTTGAGAATATTTATACAATACAGCCCTGACATCACATGTAGGTATATTATTGCCAAAAACTAAATGTACAATAAACTTTTGCGACATGTTACATTTTGTGTAACAGTAAAATAGTTGAAGGACAAAGCATTTAAATTAATTGTAAACTGTAGGTAATGTTTTATGCCCTCTTTAAGTGACACATTCTGCAGCCCTTAGGTCTACAGTCAGAGCTGAGACTCTCAAAGCTGCTTCTACATGCTCGGTTGAGCCAAGGAAAATAGTAACATCTCCCAGATGACCCGAGGGTCCTGATAATGTGTAACGTACAAATGTAAACAAACGCAATTTAATTTAGGCCCGAGACCATTTAGTAATTTTATAGGAGCGTCCAGAACCATCAGGTCTAGTGTGATGCAGTTAGTTCAGCAGCTACAGGTGGCGAGAAACAACAAGGCAGATTTCATGCATTTTATTAAATCTCACAATGCAGGTCAGTAAATTAAGCTCATTGGGGTTACATCCGATCATCTGGAAGAAATAAAGTACTTTTAGCATTAACAGCATGAGAAACAAAAAGAAAAATACAAGTCCTAAAAGGAAGAGAATCTCTTGTATTGTTGGGACACTCCCGTCTGCCATGACCGACACTAAACAGAGCTATGAGATGACAGTGGAGTGAAGAACTTACCACAGTGATAGAGTTTGTTTAGTCTCTTGATATCCAGATCGCTGAGGTGTGTTCGCTGACCCATGTCCGCCCCACTCTGCTTGGGCACCACAGTCTGACTCCCATCTTGACTGAAGAAATACCTGCAATAAAACCAACTTGCTGTTAAACATAGCCAAAGCAACTTGATCTATAATAATTATCCAAAAAGAATAAAAGCCAAAAACATGATTATTGTATGTAGATGACATGCATCATTAGAAGGGTCCAACTAAATGAGGCAATGACTTACGGCCCATAGTGCATTATGGAGTTGATGTCATACGGCAGGTTCTGAGTGTTTCCCTGTTGCACCTTGAAGTTTGATTCTTTCCCTTTAAAGCAGAAATGACCAATTCATTTAGTCTTGTGCAGTCACAATCATACAGTAGCTTTGTCCAAAGGTTTCATACCAATCTTCTACATTTCAATGCACATTTTCATAGTCTAAAGAACTGATTGTGAAGCCTTTAATAAAAATAAACTGGATAAAATGCACACCCAGACAATTTACAAATTTGAGGACGCGTCCCACCTGGCACGATGTTCTCCCACTGCACCGTGATGTGCTCGTCCCGGTCCTCACGGGTGTGTTCGTGGTGCAGACCCAGAGCGTGAATGAGCTCATGGCAGAGGTTCCCCACTCTACACTTGCTGCTGTAATACAGCGGCTGGTCTCCTCCTTGACAACCGACGAAGGAGGCGCAGCTGGAGAGAGACAGAAGCCGGCGGGGCGAGAGACGAGTTACAGTACCAACAAAAAGCCTTCTTCAGGCGAGCACCACTATTGACATTAAACATCATCTTCTCACCAGCCATACGCCTCAATGTTTGTAGGATGTGATCTACCTGATAATGTCCACTTCAACATAAGGGAGGAGAGTTTAATCTATGAAGTTCAACAGCATCTTCCCATGAATTAGTGTCCTCATTAGACACATTACAGTTAGTGGAACTATACTAGCATTCACTACTGAAGACCAACTGCTTGTGTACAGGGACAAGTCAATCAGACTCATAACATGGTCCAAGAGATGTGATCACACCAATTCCATTTAACCTACTTGCAGTACAATTATATTTCCAATTTAAAAAATACAGCTAAACTTATTTTTAAAGCAGAGTTGCTTTTACCATGACAACATGTAAGTGATGATATTCCCTCTGTGAATCAATTTTGCAATTTGAAAAGTGCATTTATGAATCTAGATCATTTAAAAAAGGGCATATGCATGCGCATTTGGCAGCTTGGCTAAATACAATTGACAAAATATTCTTTGCGATATGGATGAACTCACCCTTTGCCATCTTCGATGTTGAGGACGTTGAACTCCGTGGTGTGCGGTACGAAGCGAATGCAGGAGACATCCGATATCATCTTGAAGGCAGCGAGGATGTTATCCTTTCGGTCGGCTGTTGCGCGAGAGAAAAAAAAGTTATATTCTCTGCACTCTCATTGGTCAGATACGTTGAAGCAACAAAAACCCACCCAGCGCATCACTGATGGTGTACGGCATGATGGCGTCCGACCACACAGTCTGTACAGCGTTCCTGTCCTCCTGGAACTTAAGACGGACATCACTACTAGTGTCACACAACTCCGGTTTTAGTGCGTTAATGAGAATAAAATCTCAAGTGCATTTCCCCTAATGCTGTTGATATTCCTAAAGTCTCCATCTTACCAGAGTCAACATATCTCCCTCTTCGACATTTTGATTGTCTTCAAGTTCTACGACACAATGAAAAAAGTCCCTGTTGAAAACAGTCGTTTCTAGAAGTAAATGTGTTGTCGTTTGTAGAAGTACATATATTTAACATATCAAGTCTACCTTCTGCACTGGTCTGCTGTTGCTCAAGCATTGAAGTCACCGTACCTGCAGAAATCGGAGAATTTTAAATCGCATCCTTTATAAAATAAATATAACTTAAAGAAAATGTATATAAATGTCATCGACCTGCCTGAGGACCAGTCCCATTCTGGGTGTGATTTACAGAGACCATGTCAACTGAATGAAAAAAATATATAATTCTGGTCATTTAAATCATTTTGTAATTAATGTTGGCATGTAGGTTACATTGTGAGTAAAACATACAAGACTTGGCTGGCATCGTCACATTAAGCAGAGAAGTTACATTATCTGTTGAAAGAAAGTCAAACATTTGTATATTAAGTGTACTAAATAAATGAATAAAGTGCACATCAGTCTAGCGAACACACACCTGTGGCCTCCTGGGTTGGATGAACAGGCACACCACCAACAGCTGCAAGGAGAGAGCATATGATAATGATTATCAGATCATCACAATACAGAGTTTGAAGGCTTCAGTTTCTTACCAGTGACCATGCAGATGAAAACCAGAAACCACATAGTGAAGCAGGACCTCAACAAAGACAGGAGCAGTGCTCACTAAACACCTCGGCCAAACCTTTATCTGGAGGAGACGTGATCAGCGGGCTTGCTGAGCAGGTGTGATCACTTCACACTGATTATGAGACAGGTGTTTGTCGTTATACTCTTTCTTTCTGTTGTTGTGCTTCTATTCTCAGCTGAAGTCTTGATAGTTCGGTGCAACGTTAAACCGTCCATTAAAATAGGGCTTCATCTCGTTTCTCAAGGAGGTTTCAGTGGATGTGATGGGGGACAAAGTCCATCCATCCAGTTGTGTGAAAACTTGGATATTCAATTCAATTCAGTTTATTTCATATAGCCCAATATCAAAAATTACGAATTTGCCTCATTGGGCTTTACAATCTGTACACATACGACATCCCTGTCCCAGGACCTCACAACAAAAACTCCCAAGAAATAGAAAAAAAACTTTTACAGGGAACAAAAGGAAGAAACCTTCAGGAGAGCAACAGAGGAGGATCCCTCTCCAGGATGGACAGAAGCAATATATGTCATGTGCACAGAAGGAATCATTCCAGAGTTACAACACATTCAATGAATATGACAGAATTTATGAATAGTTCGGAGTCGACATGGACCACGATCCCGAAAAAATAGAGGGGATATGAGCCCTCCTCAGTCTAAAGTAGACAGATGAAGGTAAAGCTTCCGCCACCTCTGATTCAGCATCTTACAATTACACACATTTGTAAACATTTATTGTTCTTAAATTTGTATTCCTCTTCAACTCTCATACCTACTTGACTTCGTAATTAACTTAAACAAATTGTTATTATCAATTGTCATAAACATAAATACATGACCAATGTTTCAGAGCAGTGGGCTTCCTCCAGCCACTCTGGAGAAACTCAAACTTTGGAAGACTTTCTTTGGCATACTAGAACTGTGGAAGCCACATTTAGCTTTAAATACATTGTGTAATAGTGTAATAATAATAAATACTTTTATAGCATTATTCTAATAATATGAGCGTTTTTCACAGAATATTTAAACTATTTCCCGACTTCTCACCCAGAGAACACAGGTATAAAAATCATGTCTGAAATGCATATCACCTAATTAATTCCAGAGGTTTATACATTTATAAAAAAATATTCCACAAAAGAGGTGGGAAGAGGGGGAAAAATACCCGAGATAACAGTAAATAATAAAAGTTGATATATAGGAGAATACATATTTAAAAACCAACAGAATTTTTAAGAGCACAACTGTATTATTTTCTATGAGATATTATTTTTTATTATCACCTGGCCTAACATGTAGTGTTTTCCTTATCATAAATAATGCTACTGTAAAGAGGCTGCAGAAAATGTTGCTCAAACTACCCAACTTTCAGTTGTCAATGAAATTGGAGAAAGAAACTGTATTGACATTTAAATAAGGATGGAGGCTCTTTCATTAGGAAATAGGGTCATATTTAATTTTAGAAATCATAAAACAAACTTAATTTCCCTATTAAAGATCCATAAATCAAAAACTAGACAACTTGAACACCATGTTCACAAGTTTGCACTGACGAAGCAGTCTTTATCTCCCGAGATGGAGCCTCTTCTCTCCAACGGGTGTGGCCCGGTGACTTTGACTGACGGTAAACGCAAAGTAACTTCTGCAGAGCAGAAGACCAAAACATCACGTTCTTCGATGGCAACATCAAACAAATTCTGGAAGATGGCAAAGTGGTGAGCTGTGTGCCGGCCTTTGTTCCTTTCACACACGTTTACAGACATTGTACTATTTCCTCCATGGTTTTATTTTGTCTTTTGACCTGATCACTCAAAGATGTGAATTGTCACGGGAAGATTAGTATCAGTGGCGTCCTTTAGGCTAAAACATCCGGGGCTAAAGCCCTAAAGCTAAAGCTCCGGATGTTTTCTAATTAGTCCCGAATGTTAATTAAAAAAAAGAAAGAAAAAAAGATTTGGCACACAAGTGGTTAACACCTCCAGGTCGCACGTGACGTCATTCACCCAAAACAGCGGAGTCAGGCTGGCAGCAGGCGCACGTAACAGCACGCTGCTGTCTGAGAGTGTATCTATGTCTAAAAATTTCGCTGCTTCACTCATCTGCTTCACTCTTCTGGGCTAAGCCCCAGATGTATCAAAATCCTAGAGATGCCCCTGATTAGTATGAACCCAATACGATGAACGGTAAACGCAAAGTAACTTCTGCAGAGCAGAAGACCAAAACATCACGTTCTTCAATGGCGACATCAAACAAATTCTGGAAGATGGCAAAGTGGTGAGCTGTGTGCCGGCCTTTGTTCCTTTCACACACGTTTACAGACATTGTACTATTTCCTCCATGGTTTTATTTTGTCTTTTGACCTGATCACTCAAAGATGTGAATTGTCACGGGAAGATTAGTATGAACCCAATAGCACGACTCAAGAGACAGAACTGCAAATAATGATCTTTACTTGTATTTCGGTGCTGTATTTACCCGATAACAGATGTGTAGATTTTCTACATTTGGATCAATCAGATGTATTACTAGCTCCTCCTACTGTCAGCCATCTGACAGGTTTATGTACAAGTGGGACAATGGTTGTTAGAAGCATTGCACGCTATCTGTCCATGTCCCTGAATGCATCATCTCTCTCTTCCGGTAAGCGTATTGCATCTATTCCAGTTGTCAAGCTTAGCAGCGAGCATGACTGTTTCCTCTCCGTTCCCTCTTGCTCAGTGTGTCACATGTATAGTGATTCCCCTGCCTCCTTTAGTGATAAGGATACATGTAACAAGTGTAGTTCATTTGCTAGGTTGGAGGCAGTTCTAAGTGGGTTAGATGCACGGCTCCGCACCATCGAAGCTCAGACAGCTACGCTAGTTAGCCCCGCCTCTCCCTCACTGGTGCGAAGCTAATAGACGTAGCTTCTGCTAGCTGTTCCCCGGCAGTCGCTGCGCAGCCGGATCGCTGGATAAATGTTCGCAAGAGTAGACAGGATCTCGCCAGCACCAGCCTCGCCGCTTCACGTTTCTAACCGGTTCTCCCACTCAGCGACACACCCGCTGAGGAACACACTCTGGTTATCGGGAGCTCCATAGTCAGCAACGTGAAGTTAGCGGCCACGGTCCACAGTCGTGTGCCTCCGGGGCCAGAGTGGGCGACATCGAGGCCAGTTTAAAGCTGCTGGCTAAGGATAAGCGTAGATACAGTAAGATTGTAATACACGCGGTTGGAGGTCACTAAAATCAATGTGGAATCTG
Source organism: Pseudoliparis swirei (assembly GCF_029220125.1). NCBI lineage: Eukaryota > Metazoa > Chordata > Actinopteri > Perciformes > Liparidae > Pseudoliparis > Pseudoliparis swirei. Next base: position 17,279,219 of record NC_079399.1, on the reverse strand, counting down.
TGTGCTTATGCCAAGACCATGTCGGACAACATCGCTTTATCTGATCCTCCCCAATTTAATCAATGATGAAATGTACAGCCGGATGTCATCATTCAACCGCTGGCTGTCGAGGTGGTGCCCAGCGGACAATGTGGGCTACATAGATAACTGGAAGACTTTCTGGGAGAAACCTCATCTCATGAAGAGAGGCATTCATCCCACTTTGGATGGAGCGGGTCTCATTTCTGCAAACATGACCAAGTTGATCAACGGACTGCCATATCTGTGACAACGCAGGGTTCATGTCAGAAAGCAGAAACAGAGTAGCCCCATGACCCTGATCGTGTTTACATGCATTCGAATAACTGGCTTAGTCGGACTGAAATCGAATTATCCATTTCATGTAAACACCTTTGTTCGACTATGTGCGGTCCGACTACGATCCGATTAACACCCCTGGATAACTCGATCTGATCCGGTTGATAATTCGACTATCGCGGCATGTAACGGTGAATTGGATTAGGAACTGGACTTTGCGTCTTTGCGCATGCTTGAGATCCCGCCCTCCTCCCCTCTCTCTACCATGTCGTGACCCGGAAGCTGAAAGAGGCGAAAGATACGATAATGTCACTATTAACATCATGCAAGAATAGTAGAGGATGTAGCCGCCTTGCTCTCTGTTCGCCATCTTTCTCGAAATGTTGATGTTGTTGTTGTTGGTTGTTGTTGGTAGTGGTGAAGAGGTCAAGCGGAAATGGCTGTATCACCACGAGTTGTAATGAAAACAGCGCCACCTATCGTATCGGATATGACATGCTTTGCCAATGATTGAATTACTCACTGCCATGTATATTGGGATAATAGCAGATCCCCAAAAGAGAGCATAGTCGACTAAAGATTCGAATTATACCATCATGTAAACGCACTGCCTGTCACCCTGTCACCCAGTGCCCCCCCCCCCTCCCATAGCACATTCCTCCCCCGCCCCCTCTCACCCGTTCCCCCCAGAGGTCCATAGAGACTGTGTCGGTCCCACGGCCACTTGAACTTAAATTGATTATATCAAAAATAAGCAGAAGAGGAGTCATCCAAAATAACCTTTTAAAAGTTAACACCACTAATTCAGCGGTGCAACACAACAGGAGAATTCAATGTGGACTCCTAAATATTAGATCTCTGTCATCTAAAGCTGTATTAGTACATGATTTAATATCAGATAATCACATTGATTTATGTTGTCTTACTGAGACCTGGCTGAGCCATGAAGAATATGTCAGCCTAAATCAATCGACTCCTCCAAGTCATATTAATACTCACCAGCCGCGGAGGTGGAGTAGCAGCCATCTTTGACTCGAGCCTATTAATAAATCCTAAACCTAAATTAAACTACAACTCATTTGAAAGCCTTGTTCTTAGTCTTTCACATCCAACCTGGAAAACATTACAGACAATTCTATTTGTGATACTGTACCGGCCAGCAGGTCCATATTCAGAGTTTAAATCTGAATTCTCAGAGTTTATATCAAGTTTAGTTCTTAAAACTGATTAAGTTATTATTGTAGGAGATTTTAATATTCATGTGGATGTTGATAATGATTGCCTTAGTGGTGCATTCATCTCATTGTTGGACTCGATCGGCTTCTGTCAGAGAGTACAGAAACCCACTCACTGCTTTGGCCATACCCTTGATCTTGTTCTTACATATGGCATTTGAAGGTCTTCCCACAGAATATCCTGTTCTGTCAGACCACAACCTCATAACTTTTGTGTTTATACTACCGGAGTGTACACCGTTAGTCAAAAGTTTCTCCACCAGATGTCTAACTGACAGTGCTGTAGCTAAATTTAAAGAAGTGATTCCTTAATATTCTCTTGCCCTTAACCAGTGCCAATCTGTCCTCAAGTGGAATGGCCTTGGAAACCGCTGTATGCCCTGGTGTATATTTGGATGGCTTTTCTCCCATCAACCGTTACCAATTATCTTCAACGATTTCTACTTCTAACACGTCTACCTGTCTCTTGGACCCCATCCCGACGAGGCTGCTGAAAGACGTTTTGCCTTTAATTGGCAGCTCTCTATTAGATATTATTAATGTGTCTTTGTTAACAGGCCACGTACCACATTCCTTCAAAGTGGCTGTTATTAAACCTCTCCTGAAGAAGCCCACTCTGGATCCAGAGGTATTGGCTAACTACAGACCGATCTCTAACCTCCCTTTCCTCTCCAAGATCCTTGAGAATGTGGTCGCAAATCAGTTGTGCGACTTTCTACATCATAATAGTTTATTTGAGAAATTTCAATCAGGATTTAGAAAACACCACAGCAACGAGACAGCACTGGTGAAAATTACAAATGACCTCTTAATGGCAGCAGATAAAGGACTCCTCTCTGTCCTGGTCTTGTTAGACCTTAGTGCTGCATTCGACACCATTGACCATGACATCCTATGACAGAGACTGGAGCAGTCGATTGGCATTTCAGGCACGGCACTAATTTGGTTTAAGTCCTATTTATCAGATCGATCTCAATTTGTATTTGTAAACGATGAAGCCTCGATAACCACCAATGTTAATCACGGAGTTCCACAAGGTTCTGTGCTTGGACCAATTTAATTTACCTTATACATGCTTCCTTTGGGCAATATTATCAGGAAACACTCCATAAACTTTCATTGTTATGCAGATGATACTCAACTATATCTATCGATAAAACCAGAGGAGAGCAACCAACTCGGTAAAATTCAAGCATGTCTTAAAGACATAAAAACATGGATGACCTGCAACGTCTTGATGTTAAACTCAGACAAAACCGAAGTAATTTTAATCGGCCCTGAGCACCTCAGAGATCAATTATCTGGTGATGTGGTTTCTGTAGACGGCATTGCCCTGGCATCCAACACCACTGTAAAGAATCTTGGCGTTATCTTTGATCGGGTCTTGTCCTTTAACTCCCACGTAAAGCAAATCTCAAGGACTGCATTCTTTCATCTACGTAATATTGCAAAAATTAGGCACATCTTGTCTCAAAAAGATGCAGAAAAATTGGTTCACATGTTCGTTACTTCGAGACTAGATTACTGCAACTCCTTATTATCAGGCTGCTCTAATAAATCTCTTAGGTCCCTCCAGTTGATCCAGAATGCTGCAGCTCGTATTCTCACTAAAACTAAGAAAAGGGATCACATCACTCCTGCACTAGCTGCTCTGCACTGGCTCCCAGTAAAATCAAGAATCACTTTTAAAATTCTTCTCTTAACGTACAAAGCCTTTATTGGTGATGCACCATCATATCTCAAGGAGCTTGTAGTACCATATTGCCCCACTCGAGAGCTACGCTCACTAAATGCGGGACTACTTGTAGTTCCTAGAGTTTTAAAAGTAGAATGGGAGCCAGAGCCTTTAGTTATCAAGCTCCTCTTCTATGGAACCAGCTTCCACCTTCAGTCCGGGAGGCAGACACAGTCACCTCGTTTAAGAGTCGACTTAAGACTTTCCTCTTTGACAGAGCTTATAGTTAGGGCTGAATCAGGTTCACCTGGTCCAGCCCCTTGATATGCTGCTATAGGCTTATAGCTGCCGGGGGACGTTTTAGGATGCACTGAGCACCTATCTCCTCTTTTTTCTCTCCTTAGGGATGAACAAATAAACAAATTGAATTGAATTGCATTTGATTCAATACGTCTCAATATAACGGAGGACTCCTGGTCTAACTTGATTGATCATCTTGTTGATAGTGCCACAGGCTCACTGAGTGACACTGGACTCGATAGCCCCTCTGAAGAAGAAGACAGTGAGGCAGAGGAGGTTTCTCCCTGGTATAACCCTCAGACCCGCAAACTAAAGCAAACATCATGAAAGCTTGAAAGCATATGGCATTCAACTAATCTGGAAGAATCCCACTTAGTTTGGCGAGATAGTCTTAAAATATATAAGAAGGCCCTCCGTAATGCCAGAGCAGCCTATTACTCATCAGTTAGAGAAAAATAAGAACAACCCCAGGTTTCTCTTTAGCACTGTAGCCAGGCTGACAGAGTCACAGCTCTGTGGAGCCGAGTATTCCTATAGACCTCAGTGGTAATGACTTTATGAACTTCTTTAATGAAGAGATTCTAACTATTAGAGGCAAGATTAATAATCTCTTGCCCTTAACCAGTGCCGATCTGTCCTCAAGTGGAGTGGCCTTGGAAACCGCTGTATGCCCTGGTGTATATTTGGATGGCTTTTCTCCCATCAACCTTGACCAACTTTCTTCACCGGTTTCTACTTCTAAACCGTCTACGTCTCTTGGACTCCATCCCGACAAGACTGCTTAAAGACATTCTGTCTTTAATTGGCAGCTCTATTAGATTTTAATGTGTCTTTGCTAACAGGCCTTGTACCACATTCCTTCAAAGTAGCTGTCATTAAACCTCTCCTGAAGAAGCCCACTCTGGATCCAGAGGTGTTGGCAATCTACAGACCGATCTCTAGCCTCCCCTTCCTCTCCAACATCCTTGAGAAAGTGGTCAAAAACCAGTCTTGTGATTTTCTACATCATAAGTTTATTTGAGGAGTTTGTCAGGATTTAGAAAAGACCACAGCACCGAGACAACACTGGTGAAAATTACAAATGACATCAGATGAAGGACTCATCTCTGTACTGGTCTTGTTAGACCTTAGTGCTGCGTTTTACTCGGCCCTGAGCACCTCAGAGATCAATTATCTGGTGATGTGGTTTCTGTAGATGGCATTGCCCTGGCATCCAACACCAATGTAAAGAAGCTCGGCGTTATCTTGGATCGGGACTTGTCCTTTATCTTAAAAAGTAGGATGGGAGCCAGAGCCTTCAGTTATCAAGCTCCTCTTTTTTGGAACCAGCTTCCACCTTCAGTCCGGGAGGCAGACAGTCACCTCATTTAAGTAGACTCAAGACTTTCCTCTTTGACAGAGCTTAGTTAGGGCCGAATCAGGTTTGCCCTGGTCCGGCCCCTTGATATGCTGCTATAGGCCAATAGGCTGCTGGGGGACATTTTAGGATACACTGAGCACCTCACACCTCTTTTCTCTACTTATGGATGAATTTGCATCTCTATTGCACATTACAAACTTTGCTTTCTCCCTGGAGTAATTTTGACTTCAGTCCGATGGACCCTATGAGACGTCATAGATCCTGCCTGATGGATCATCGAGGTCTGGATCGTGGAATATGCCGACTACCAACTATTCATAGATTGTGTTGTTAGTGCTTTATTTGTAAATGTTGAGAATATTTATACAATACAGCCCTGACCGAGACCATTTAGTAATTTTATAGGAGCGTCCAGAACCATCAGGTCTAGTGTGATGCAGTTAGTTCAGCAGCTACAGGTGGTGAGAAACAACAAGGCAGATTTTATTAAATCTCACAATGCAGGTCAGTAAATGAAGCTCATTGGGGTTACATCCGATCATCTGGAAGAAAAAAAAAAAAAGTACTTTTAGCATTAACAGCATGAGAAAAAAAAATATACACAAGTCCTAAAAGGAAGAGAATCGCTTGTATTGTTGGCACACTCCCGTCTGCCATGACAGACACTAAACATAGTTATGAGACGACAGTGGAGTGAAGAACTTACCACAGTGATAGAGTTTGTTCAGTCTCTTGATGTCCAGATCGCTGAGGTGTGTTCGCTGACCCATGTCCGCCCCACTCTGCTTGGGCACCACAGTCTGACTCCCATCTTGACTGAAGAAATACCTGCAATAAAAACAACTTGCTGTTAAACATAGCCAAAGCAACTTGATCTATAATAATATCCAAAAAGAAAACGAGCCAAAAACATGATTATTGTATATAGATGACATGCATCATTAGAAGGGTCCAACTAAATGAGGCAATGACTTACGGCCCATAGTGCATTATGGAGTTGATGTCATACGGCAGGTTCTGAGTGTTTCCCTGTTGCACCTTGAAGTTTGATTCTTTCCCTTTAAAGCAGAAATGACCAATTCATTTAGTCTTGTGCAGTCACAATCATACAGTAGCTTTGTCCAAAAGTTTCATACCAATCTTCTACATTTCAATGCACATTTTGTAAATGTACATTTTCATAGTCTAAAGAATTGATTGCGATGCCTTTAATAAAAATAAACTGGATAAAATGCACACCCAGTCAAATTACAAATTTGAGGACGCGTCCCACCTGGCACGATGCTCTCCCACTGCACCGTGATGTGCTCGTCCCGGTCCTCGCGGGTGTGTTCGTGGTGCAGACCCAGAGCGTGAATGAGCTCATGGCAGAGGTTCCCCACTCTACACTTGCTGCTGTAATACAGCGGCTGTTCTCCTCCTTGACAACCGACGAAGGAGGCGCAGCTGGAGAGAGACAGAAGCCGGCGGGGCGAGAGACGAGTTACAGTACCACCAAAAAGCCTTCTTCAGGCGAGCACCACTATTGACATTAAACATCTTCTCACCAAGCCATACACCTCAATGTTTGTAGGATGTGATCTACCTGCTAATGTCCACTTCAACATAAGGGAGGAGAGTTTAATCTATAAAGTTCAGCAGCATCTTCCCATGAATAGTGTCCTCATTAGACACAGTACAGTTAGTGGAACTATACTAGCATTTACTACTGAAGACCAACTGCTTGTGTATAGGGACAAGTCAATCAGACTCATAACATGGTCCAAGAGAAGTGATCACAACAATCCCATTTAACCTACTTGCAGTACAATTATACTTCTCATAAAAATACAGCTAAACTTATTTCTAAAGCAGAGTTGGTTTTACCCATTACAACATTTAAGTGATGATATTCCTTCTGTGAATCAATTTTGCAATTTGAAAAGTGCATTTAAGAATCCAGATCATTTTAAATGGGCATGTGCATGCGTGTGTGGCGGCTTGGCTTAATACTACGAAGACAAAATATGCTTTGAGATATGGATGAACTCACCCTTTGCCATCTTCGATGTTGAGGACGTTGAACTCCGCGGTGTGCGGTACGAAGCGAATGCAGGACACATCCGATATCATCTTGAAGGCAGCGAGGATGTTATCCTTTCGGTCGGCTGTTGCGAGAGAAGAAAAAAAAAAAGTTATATTCTCTGCGCTCTTATTGGTCAGAGACATTGAAGCAACAAAAACCCACCCAGCGCATCACTGATGGTGTACGGCATGATGGCGTCCGACCACACAGTCTGTACAGCGTTCCTGTCCTCCTGGAACTTAAGACGGACATCACTACTAGTTTCACACAACTCGGGTTTTAGTGCATTAATGCGAATTTAAAAAAAAAAGTGCTATTCCCCTCATGCTGGAGATATTCCTAAATTCTCCATCTTACCAGAGTCAACATATCTCCCTCTTCGACATTTTGATTGTCTTCAAGTTCTACGACACAATGAAAAACATCACTGTTAAAAACAGTCGTTTCTAGAAGTAAATGTATTGTCGTTTATAGAAGTAAATATATTTAACATATCAAGTCTACCTTCTGCACTGGTCTGCTGTTGCTCAAGCATTGAAGTCGCCGTACCTGCAGAAATCAGAGAATTTTAAATCACATCCTTTATAAAATAAATATAACTTAAAGAACATGTATATAAATGGCACCGACCTGCCTCAGGACCAGTCCCATTCTGGGTGTGATTTACAGAGACCATGCCAACTGAATGAAAAAAATATATAATTCTGGTCATTTAAATCATTTTGTAATACATTTTATCATGTAGGTTACATTGTAAGTAAAACATACAAGACTTGGCTGGCATCATCACATTAAGCAGAGAAGTTACATTATCTGTTGAAAGAAAGTCAAATATTTATATATTAGTGTAGTAAATAAATGAATAAAGACCACATCAGTCTAGCAAACACACACCTGTGGCCTCCTGGGTTGGATGAACAGGCACACCACCAACGGCTGCAAGGAGAGGAATTGATAATGATTATCAGATCATCACAGCTAAGCACAATACAGAGTTTGAAGGCTTCAGTTCTTACCAGTGACCAAGCAGATGAAAACCAGAAACCACATAGTGAAGCAGGACCTCAACAAAGACAGGAGCAGTGCTCACTAAACGCCTCGGCCGAACCTTTATCTGAAGGAGACGTGATCCAGCGGGCTTGCTGAGCAGGTGTGATCACTTCACACTGATTATGAGACAGGTGTTTGTCGTGATACTCTTTCTTTCTGTTGTTGTGCTTATATTCTCAGCTGTTCAGGATTGATTCACAATTGGGCTAAAAACCGAAGTCAGTCCTGAAGTCTCAATAGTTCGGTGTGCAACGTTAATCCGTCCATTAAAACGTGGCTTCATCTCATTTTTCGAGGAGGTTGCTATATTGGTCCGTGTTACAGACTGTTATATTGGTAAATTAACAGGCATTTTAGAGATGTGTTTGGCTCTCTGAAGCAGTTCCTGTCCAGCTAAAGACAGTACACAACATTTCACTCCTCACACATCCTGATTTCATTCAATTAAATTCTGTTTATTTTGGCTGCACTATCCCCAAGTTTTGATTGGCAACTTTGTTTGACATCTATTTCCTCTCAACCCATTATTATAAAATAAAAATATACTTTGACAGGTCTTGTGGAGCTGTTTTACTATGTTTTATGTTTTTTTTTAAATTAATGAATGTAAAGAAGGGCATTGGAAAAGAAAACATGTCCAGAGTCAAGAATGAATAAAGGATTAAACTCAGAGCAACTTAGAATTTAACTGAGAAGAAAACAGCTAAACATCCAAAACTGTTCTCCAGCTCGCCTTGAATAAGTGAAGCCGAGTGAGAGTTGTTGTAGTGGCCTATCATGGCCACAAGAGGGCGCCATGCGACACCTGAAGGCGCCATTCAGATGATTGTGTATTTCTGCCCCCGGTTGGTACAAGTTGGTAGGAAGCAGAATATTTCTCCCAAACTGAGGACTGACTCATGCACTCTACTAATTAAATTATAACTGAATGATATTGTTGTGTCGATGGTTACATAATTTTGCATTCAGGCAATACACACATAACTGGAAACGCAGCATACCTCTTCCCTTAAATGGGAAACACCTGAATTGACGCTTGGTCTCGTCATCAATAATGCTGCATTCAGGTGCCATGTTTTATAATAGAAAATGCCTCATCTTTAGATGGTGTAGTATAATTACATATAATTTATAACTATTTAAAGTGCCCATGTGATGGCCCCCAGATTATATGACTTAATGTCTTGCTCTTACTTGAAATAACATTTACTAATATATCAGAATTTTATACTATAAAGAGAAACAAAGTTATACTTGCGGTCCCTGAATCGCAGTGGCGGGCTGTGCATTTTCTACATCGGCCTATAATGCCGTCTAATGTAAGATATTAGTTCACCAATGTTCGTCGCAAAAGGGGCTTTTATTGCGAAGGAGGAGACAGAAAGACAGGAGCTGTGGATTGTGAGTCGTATTCACATGACACTGCAACAAGTGAAATAAAATGTTACATGAAGCGCAAAACCTACAAGTACACGACTGCAGAGTGCAGATACACAAATACGCCGCATGGCGGGATGCTGCGTCATTAATGGACAATGCTTGTAGTCCACACCACCGTAATAATCACAATGACAAGAACACAATTACAAGAACCAGTCACTTATATATAACAAAACAATCAGACAGAACTGTGGCACTAAAATGCCTCACACTCAATAGAATCAGAAATAACCATGGAGGTTATAATTAGTGTCGTACGAGATGTGCCGAGGCTTGAGCGTGTGTCGAGTAATGGAGGCGTTTCCTCAAGCGCGTATCGAGGCTTGCTTCATCTCTTTGTGTTTTGCTCTCCTACAGACCAGGCTCCAAGAACCTCAAACCAGACGCCTTGTCCCGTCAGTTCCAGCCGGAGAGCTCCCTCTTCATCCTGAAGGTATCCTCCATCCGAGTGTGTTGTCGGTGCAGTAATCTGGGAGGTGGAGGACAGGGTAAAACGCCCAACGCCGAACATCCTGCTCCTTTGCTTGTCCGGTTAACCGTTGTTTGTTCCTGCTCACCTCCGCCCGCAGGTGCTCCAGTGGGGTCACTCTTCTCGCCTTTGCTTGCCATCCCGGGATCCGACGCACTAGCAATGCTCAAGCAACGCTTTTGGTGGCCGTCCATGGAGGAGGACACCAAGGGATTTGATGGTGCTTGCCAAGTCTGCGCTCAGCATAAGACCTCCCGCAAGGCTCCCTCTGGTCTCCTCCACCCTCTACCACTTCCGTGACGCCCATGGTCCCATATCGCATTGGATTTTGTAACCGGCCTACCCACCTCCAGTGGTAACACAGTTATTCTGACAGTCATTGATCGATTCTCCAAATCTGCCCGGCTTATCCCACTGACAAAATTGCCTACCGCCAAGGAAATGGGCGAGATTCTGTTACAGGAGGTGTTTCGTGTCCACGGTCTGCCCATAGATGTGGTCTCCGACCGGGCCCACAATTCACCTCTCGCTTTTGGGCCGAGTTTTGCAGGCTACTGGGGGCCACAGTCAGCTTGTCGTCTGGGTACCATCCGCAATCTAATGGACAGGCGGAGCGCATGAACCAGGAGATGGAGACAGCGTTCTGATGCCTCTCCTCCCGCAACCCGCAATCCTGGTCCAAGGAACTTCTGTGGGTCGAGTATGCCCACAACACCCTTCCCAGCTCAGCCACAGGGCTCTCGCCCTTCCAGTGTGCCCGTGGATATCACCCCCGAGTCTTCCCGGAGCAGGAACTCGAGGCCAGTGTTCCTTCTGTCCAGGCGTTTATCCAGCGGTGCCGACGCACTTGGAGGCAGGCCCGCTCCACGCTGATGCGCACTTCCGAGCGCTACAAACGGTCGGCCAACAGACGTCGCCTCCCTGCACCTCAGTATGCTCCAGGACAACGGGTCTGGCTGTCTACATGGGACCTTCCCCTCAGAGTGGAGTCCAAGAAACTGGCTCCTCGTTTCGTGGGCCCGTTTCCGGTGTCGCGGGTCATTAATCCTGCAGCCATCCGGCTGCGTCTACCACCAGCCATGAGAGTTCACCCCACCTTCCACGTCTCCAGGGTTAAACCTGTCGAGGAAAGCCCGCTTCACCCCGCCCCCAGACCCCCACCACCCCCCCAGCTCCTCGACGGGGATCCTATCTACATGGTCCGTCGCCTGCTCAAATCTCTGCGACGGGGTAGGGGACTTCAATACCTCATGGATTGGGAGGGCTATGGGCTGGAGGAACGACAATGGGTTCCCACTCGCGACATTCTGGACCCCTCCCTGATCACTGTCTTCCACCGTGCTCATCCGGACCAGCCCAGTGGGACGCCAAGGGCGTCCCTAGAAGGGAGGTTCTGTCACAAATTCCCACCTTCCTAGTTAAATTCATCCTGCTTACACGTTTAATTAACTCTCCTGTCATTCCAGATCCTGTCATCCTCACCTGATTGTCCCTCATTCCCTTCACCTGGTCCTCACGTCCTTCTCACCTGCAGCCCATCCCCTTAGTCCCTCATTCCCTTCACCTGGTCCTCACGTCCTTCTTACCTGCAGCCCATCCCCTCGTTAGTCCCTCATTCCCTTCACCTGGTCCTCACGCCCTTCTCACCTGCAGCCCATCCCTCATTAGTCCCTCACTATTTAGCTCCCTCACTTCCACTTGTCCTCTGCCAGATTGTCTTGTGTGTCAGCGCCAAACCTTCCAGCGTTATTAGAGTTTATTCCTGACCTGTCTGTTACGACCCTGTTTGCCTGTTAACCCGACTCAAGATTTTGCCTGCCCTTTTTGGATTTGTTGCCCTGTTGGACTGACTACCTGGTTTTGACCCTGCCTGAAACATACAGTAAACTGCCTCCTCCTGCATTCCTGTGTTTGTCGTGCTTTTGGGTTCCAGTACCTGTAACTACACACTTAGTGTTAGTTAGTTTCCTTGAGACGCAGGGATGAAAGGAGGGAGTGATCTTCTTCCACAGGGATGCTGAATGATAATGAGTAATAATTAAAATGTTGTACAATGTTTGTTTACATAGAGGGTCAAAATAAAAGGCTTTTACATGGTTGTTTATACTATTGGATAAGTATAAAAGGAGGGATTGTTAAGTTGTAATAGTTTATTTTGATAACATCTGCAGAGGTCTTATGTTTTAAATTAATACATAGAGAAAGATATATTAGGGAGAATATTGTTATTAATGTATTATGAAGCATAGGGGTAATGTTTACTCTATGCAAATGTAAATGGCAAGAATTAATGTATGTTGCATGAGAGTGACTGTATGTTAGTATTATAGATTGAAAGCCTGTTTTCCATCATCTGCAAGTGCCCAGTTTCAGAATACTCTACAGCGTATTGCATCTATTCGGTTGCCAAGCTTAGCAGCAGGGAGACATGAGGGCAATCCTGGCAAAATGCTCCTCACTGAGAGAGCTACACGACCTGGAGAGAGATGCTGGCTGAGATGTGGACACTGTCAATATACACCTGTTCGCTGCCATCAGAACACGGTGGCCCTTTACCCCTGACATGGCCAACCTGTCTGGCATCAAGTTAAGACCAGATGAAGATGCTGAGGCCTACTTGTCACGAGCGGCAAAAGTCTGGTAATCAGCTACAGGCACCAGACACGACAGAGATGTCACCTATGAGATATCGAAGGAATATATCAGCCACCTCATTGCCCAGCACATCGAAGATGAAGAAGAGGAGAAGGAAAACAAAGAAAAGATGACCATGACACTGCTAAAGCTACAACTAGCAGGAAAAGATACAGAAGCTTCTAAACACCACCAGAAGACACAAAAACAGATGGCTCTTGCACCTGACATAGCCATCCAGATCCGTGAGGAGGTCAGCAAAGCCATGAGCACCTTCATGCAAGAGGGAGGACAACACCAGCCTGCCTCCCAACAGAAGCAAGAAGCCATATCTCCCTGGCAACAGTCCCAGTGAGCCATGTTTCCTCCAGTTTGGATATTGGATGCCGGACTGCCAGCAAGAAGAAGGCCCAGGAAGAGGAGGACTTCTCTAAGACGACCGAGAGGAGGACAAAACAGCCCAAACCGTCGAATAATGCCACATGACCAAGGCTGTGTCTACTACCGCACACTTACGAAGTACACTGCAGATTTTCCCAGCTGGATTGAGAAGTGCAGATTTCCCCAGCTGCTCCTGAACGCATCATCTCGCTCTTCCGGTAAGTTTGCTGCTGTAGCTCAACAGCTAGCATGACTTCTTCTTTCTCCTCCCGCCTCCTCTGTTTCATGTGTTCTACATGTATAGTTATCCCCTGCTCCCTTTAATGATAACGATACATGCAACAAGTGTAGTTTATTTGCTAGGTTGAGGCAGGTCTATAAGCGATGCACGGCTCCGCTGCCATCGGGTTTCCCACAGATAGCTACAAAGTGAAGTTAGCCCGCCTCCCAGAGTCATGCTGAGCTACAGTCAGCTGTTAGCTGTTCTCCGTGGTGCCCGGGATCAGCCGACTGCGGCAATCGTTCGAGGAGCAGTAAGTTCGGCACATGAAGCCCGCTGTGCACCAACCACTTTCTACGTTTCGAACCAGTTTTCCCTGCTCAGCGACACACCCGCCTGGAGCGAACACACCCTGGTTATCGGGAGCCTCTATAGTCAGGAACGTGAAAATAGCGAAGCCAATGGACCAGAGCTCGTGCTCCGGGGCCAGAGCGGCGACGTGGAGTCTTGTTTGAAGCTGCTGGCTAAGGATAAGCTGGAGATACAGTCAGATTGTAATACACGCCTGTGGTAATGACGCCTTGAGCCTGCCTGGCGGAACTCACTTCTTCAAAATTAATGTGGAATCGGTGTGTGCTTAGTGCCAAGACGTTGTCGGACACCGTAATTTTCTCTCTGGCCTCTCCCAAATTTCCAGACAGACTTAATTGTATAGCCGAATGTCGCCTTTCAACCGCTGGCTGTCGAGGTGGTGCCCAGCTATCAATGTAATACGTAGGACAACTGGAAAGACTTTCTGGGAAAACTCTTGATCTGATGAGGAGAGACCAGCATTCATCCCAATGCTGGACCTGAGCTGCCACCATTTCATGCGAATATGACCAAAGTTGATTTCACCGGACTTAATTCATTAGCCAACCCAGGGTTCAGATCAGTGAACTCGGGAGCAGAGTTGTGAAGTTTAACACCCTTCTCTGCTCTTCCATTCTAGCAGTTACCCACCCCTTGACTTTAGAGTAGAGACTGTGTCTGTCCCACCTGCCACTTCATAATTAAATAAATCAAAAGTAAGTTAGAAGAGAGTCGCATACAATAACCTTTATACAAGTCCTAATGACAATTATTTCGCAGCAGTGCAACAAAATAGTGTCTATTAAATGTGGCCTCCTAAATATTCGGATCTCTGTCATCTAAAGCTGTGTTACTGAAATGATTTAATATCAGATAATCACATTGATTTATGTTGCCTAACTGAAACCTGGCTGAGCTATGAAGAATATGTTTGCCTGAATGAATCGACTCTCAAGTCATATTAATACTCACATTCCTCGAGGCACCGGTCGAGGAGGTGGAGTAGCAGCCATCTTGAATCGGAAGCCTCAGCTAATTAATCCTCAACCTAAAATTACACTACACCTCATTTGAAAGCCTTTGTTCTTAGTCTTTCACATCCAACCTGGAAACACTACAGCCAATTCGATTTTAGGATTCTGTACCGGCCACCAGGTCCATATTCAGAGTTTATATCTGAATTCTCTGCATTTATTATCAAGTTTCTGTTCTTAAAAACCGATAACAGTTATTATTGTTGGAGATTTTAATATCCATGGATGTTGATAATGATTGCCTTAGTGCTGCATTCATCTCCTTGTTGGACCTTTATTGGCTTCTGTCAGAGAGTGTTAAGAAACCCACTCACAGCTTTGGCCACACGCTTGATCTTGTTCTTACTTTATGGCGCTGACATTGAGCATTTAGAACGCCTTCCCACAGAACTTCTTCTGTCAGACCACAACCTTCATAACTTTTGAATTTATACTACCGGAGTGTACTCCGTTAGAATCAAAAGTTTCTACACCAGATGTCTAACTGATAGTGCTTGAAGCAATTTAAAGAAGTCATTCCTTCTCAGTAGCTTGATCTCGACAATTACCACGCCTCAATATAACAGAGGACTCCTGGTCTAACTTTTGAACCTGTTCCTGAGATTGGGATTTATCTTGTTGACAGTGCCATAGGCTCTGAGAGAATGACACTGGACTCGAGCAGCCCCCTCTCTGGAAGAAGAAGACACAGTGAGGAAGAGGAGGTTTGCTCCCTGGTATAACCTCAGACCCGCAAACTGAAGCTAAACGTCATTTAAAGCTGAACGACATATGCTCAACTAATCTCAAGAATCCCGCTTTAGTTTGGCTTAGATAGTCTTAAAACATATAAGAAGGCCCTCCGTAATGCCAGAGCAGCCTATTACTCATCAATAATAGAAAAATAAAAACAACCCCAGGTTTCTCTTCAGCACTGTAGCTAGGCTGGGATTGAGAGTCACAGCCTGTGGGAAGTTTGAGCATTCCATAAACCTTAGTGGTAATGACTTTATGAACTCTTTAATGAAAGATTTTAACTATTAGGACAAGATTAATAATCTCTTGCCCATAACCAGTGCCAATCTGTTCAAGTGAATGTGGGCTTGGAAACCGCTGTATGCCCTGGTGTATATTGGAGGGCTTTTTCCCTATCAACCGTGACCAATTATTTTCAACGGTTTCTATTTCAACCCGCCTACCTGTCTCTTGGACCCCATCCCGACGAGGTTGCTTAAAGACGCTTTTAGCCTTTAATTGGCATGCCTTCTCTATTAGATATTATCAATGTAGTCTCTGCTAACAGGCCACGCACTCACACCCTTCTTCAAGGTGGTTGTTATTAAACCCTCTCCTGAAGAAGCCCACTCTGATCCAGAGGCTGGCTAACCAGCAGACCGATTTCTCTAACCTCCCTTCCTCTCCAAGATCCTTGAGAAAGTGGTCGCAATCAGTTGTGCGACTTTCTACATCACAATAGCTTATTTGAGAAATTTCAATCAGGATTTAGAAAACACCACAGCACCGAGACGGCATCAGGAAAATTACAAATGTGACCTCTCTAATGGCAGCAGATAAAGTATTCTCTCTGTCCTGGTCTTGTTAGACTAGTAAAGCTGCATTCGACACCATTGGACCATGACATCCTGTTACAGAGACTGAGCAGTCGATTGGCATTTCAGGCACGCACTAATTTGGTTTAAATCCTATTTATCAGATCGATCTCAGTTTTCTGTATTTGTAAACTATGACGCTCGATAACCACCAACGTTAATCACGGAGTTCCACAAGGGTTCTGTGCTTGGACCAATTTTATTTACCTTATACATGCTTCCTTGGGCAATATTATCAGAAACACTCCATAAACTTTCATTGTTATGCGTGATGATACCAAATCATATTTTATCGATAAAACCAGAGGAGAGCAACTAACTCTGTAAAATTCACATACGTCTTAAAGACATAAAAACATGGATGACCTGCAAAATCTTGATAAAGTTAAATCAGACAAACCGAAGTACTTTTGATCGCCCCTGAGCACCAGAGACTGAATTATTCCTGGTGATGTGATTCTAAGACGGTATTGTCTCCATGGCATCCAACACCACTGTAAAGAATCTTGATGTTATCTTGGATCGGACTTGTCTTAACCCCACGTAGCAAACTTCAAGACTGCATTCCTTCATCTACACGTATTATTTCAAAAATCAGGCAATAACTTTGTCTCAAAAGATGCAGAAAAATTGGTTCACGCGCTGTTACTTCGAGACTGGATTACTGCCCCTCTTTTTCTTATTATCAGGCTGCCTAATAAATCTCTAGGTCCTCCAGTTGATCCAGACGCTGCAGCTCAGGTTCTCACTAAACCAAGAAAAAGAGATCACATCACCCTGCACTAGCTGCCTGCACTGGTTCTCAGTAAAATCAAGAATCACTTTTAAAAATTCTCAACCTACAAAGCCTTGATTGGTGAAGAGCCCCACCTGAGAGCCACGTCACTAAATGCGGGACTGTATTTGTAGTTCCTAGAGTCTAAAAGTAGAATGGAGCCAGCCTTGAAGGTCAAGCTCTTCTATGGAACCAGCTTCCAATTTCAGTCCGGGAGGCAGACACAGTCACCTTGTTTAAGAGTAGACTTAAGACCTCCTCTCTCTGACAGAGTTTATATAGTTAGGTATGGAAATCAGGTTTGCCTGGTCCAGCCCTCGATATGCTGCTATAGGCTTATAGCGTCAGACGCGAGATGCACTGAGTACCCATTCTTTTTTTTTTCCTTAAGGATGACCATCTTCAATCACACGCGTTTAACTCTGCTTTCTCCCCGGAGTCCTTGACTTACCGCCCCTGCGGGGTCATCGACCCTATGAGTATTTTAGATCTCGCCGATGGATCATTGAGGTCTGGGTCGTGAATTCTTGCTCCTGACTGCGCGATCGTCCTGTTGAGACTACTACTGTTGAGACTCCACCCTCTCCCCACCGCCATCTGCCTGATGGATCGTGGGAGGTTCCGGCTCGTGAACATGCCTACTATGAACTATTCATACACCTGTCATATTCACGGAATGTATTTTAACTCAAATCTGTCCTTCAGCCACATGGACTATCTTCTGTCCATCCTGAGAGGGATTCTCCTCTGTTGCCTCTCCGTTTCTTCCCTTTTTCCCTGGCGGGTTATTTGCTCCTGGTCCGATGAGGTTTTGGGGCAGGATGTCTATGTGCCAGATTGAAAAGCACTTGAGACAAATTTGTAATTTGTGAAATTGGGCTACAAATAAACTGAATTCGCTGATAAGTGCTGTCTCAAATGGAAAAATCTGTTCGCAAATCGCCTCTTTTGTACCTTGTTTACCCTGGCTGAAGTCGAGATGGTATATGTAAATTTAATTGTGTGATTTTGCCTTACCTTCACAGCATAGCTTCATGTAGTAGTTGCAATTAAATTCTCCTAGCTAGGTATGCTAAATTCTCAATTATCTTTGTCAGAAGTAGCCTTCTTCTTTGCAATCCACATACACACCATATGGAAATAAAACATGACAAATCTGTACATGTTTGTCCCTAGATTCCAATTAGTTTTAAGAATTATCCACTGAAATGATAGGCATCATCTGCTTGAATTCACACAGTAATAGGCCTACTTTGACTGACTGTACTTTTATACACATCTCTGTTGTCAGGCACGTGCACAGACATTTTGGGGGGCAGGTGCTCAAACCAAAAAAAAGGGCACCCAATGCCACAAAAAGAATTCTGACAGTTGAAGCATAAGCAGCATTACACTGATGATGCAATACATCCTCGACCTGCGTCTCCTCTGGCAGCATCAGACCGCTAGCTTACATTTTCTTTATGAATAAAGATTAATTATTATATATAGCAACAGTACAAGCGTTCTGATTGGCTAATGGATAGTCATGCCAGCCACGTATTGCCCTCCTCGCTGGTCTGATACGGATCCGTATTGCCCTCTTACGCCATTTTCAAAATGAGCGATATTGATCGACATCAACAGACATCCCTCTGAACAATACCAGAGGACTTATGATTTTTTTTCAGTCTGGCCACGCAAATCCTAGACTAGCCCCTGATAAATAGAACGGAATAAGAATGCACTCTCTCTCTCTTTTCTCTCTGCTCTCTCTTTCTTCTCTCTTCACTCTCTCTCCCTCTCTCTATTCTCTAAACATAACTAACGTCAGTAAACAGCTGCAAGCCTTTGAAATCACGGATTTCGTGAGTTTTTGTTTGTTTATTTTGTTAAGGAAACGTCGGACCAGTTGTGACATCATGTTTTCAGCAGCGCTAATGTTGTGGTTGATTTATCACAAAACAACGTCAGGGGACAAACACCGTCATGACCTGTTTGTCTGGTGCTGCGGGTCAGAGGAGAAGGAGATGCAGCCGCCAGGGCGAGGAGACCTGCGTGCTGAGGAGGAGGGGGGAGCACGTGAGCTCGTGAGCGCCGCGGAGCATGTCGGGGCGAAGTTCTCAGATAAATGCCCCGTCGGATATTAAAACACATTTGGGGGGACTTGATGACAGAAAGAGTAACTTTTATTCTTAAATACTGATGAATAAAAAAAGTGGGCTCCAGCAAAAAGGGCACTTTTCTCATCCAGGGCAAAAGGGCTGGTGCTTGAGCACCACTAGGGCTCTATCTGTGCACGTGCCTGTCTGTTGTAGTGAAGTTTACCCTGATACAGGAATCAATTAGCAATTGAACACACAGGCATATTAATTATTGTTACAAACATGTATCAATTATAATATAAATCAGAAAACGCAATAAAAGACTACAAAACCTCTGCTCAAGCATTGAAGTCGCCGTACCTGCAGAAATCAGAGAATTTTAAATTTTATAAAATAAATATAACTTAAAGAAAATGTATATAAATGGCACCGACCTGCCTGAGGACCAGTCCCATTCAGGGTATGATTTACAGAGCCCATGTCAACTGAATGAAAAAAATATATAATTCTGGTCATTTAAATCATTTTGTAATTAATGTTGGCATGTAGGTTACATTGTGAGTAATACATACAACACTTGGCTGGCATCGTCACATTAAGCAGAGAAGTTACATTATCTGTTGAAAGAAAGTCAAACATTTGTATATTAAGTGTACTAAATAAATGAATAAAGACCACATCAGTCTAGCGAACACACACCTGTGGCCTCCTGGGTTGGATGAACAGGCACACCACCAACAGCTACAAGGAGAGAGCATATGATAATGATTATCAGATAATCACAGCTCAGCACAATACAGAGTTTGAAGGCTTCAGTTTCTTACCAGTGACCATGCAGATGAAAACCAGAAACCACATAGTGAAGCAGGACCTCAACAAAGACAGGAGCAGTGCTCACTAAACGCCTCGGCCGAACCTTTATCTGGAGGAGACGTGATCAGCGGGCTTGCTGAGCAGGTGTGATCACTTCACACTGATTATGAGACAGGTGTTTGTCGTTATACTCTTTCTTTCTGTTGTTGTGCTTCTATTCTCAGCTGAAGTCTTGATAGTTCGGTGTGCAACGTTAAACCGTCCATTAAAATAGGGCTTCATCTCGTTTCTCAAGGAGGTTTCAGTGGATGTGATGGGGGACAAAGTCCATCCATCCAGTTGTGTGAAAACTTGGATATTCAATTCAATTCAGTTTATTTCATATAGCCCAATATCAAAAATTACAAATTTGCCTCATGGGGCTTTACAATCTGTACACATACGACATCCCTGTCGCAGGACCTCACAACAAAAACTCCCAAGAAATAGAAAAAAAACTTTTACAGGGAAAAAAGGGAAGAAACCTTCAGGAGAGCAACAGAGGAGGATCCCTCTCCAGGATGGACAGAAGCAATATATGTCATGTGCACAGAAGGAATCATTACAGAGTTACAACACATTCAATGAATATGACAGAATTTATGAATAGTTCGGAGTCGGCATGGACCACGATCCCGAAAATATGAGAAGGGGGGGGGGGGGATATGAGCCCTCCTCAGTCTAAAGTAGACAGATGAAGGTAAAGCTTCCGCCACATCTGATTCAGCATCTTACAATTACACACTTTTGTAAACATTTATTGTTTTTAAATTTGGAATCCTCTTCAACTCTCATACCTACTTGACTTCGAAATTAACTTAAACAAATTGTTAATATCAATTGTCATAAACATAAATACATGACCAGTGTTTCAGAGCAGTGGGCTCCCTCCAGCCACTCTGGAGAAACTCAAACTTTGGAAGACTTTCTTTGGCATACTAGAACTGTGGAAGCCACATTTAGCTTTAAATACATTGTGTAATAGTGTAATAATAATAAATACTTTTATAGCATTATTCTAATAATATGAACGTTTTTCACAGAATATTTAAACTATTTCCCGACTTCCCACCCAGAGAACACAGGTATAAAAATCATGTCTGAAACGCATATCACCTAATTAATTCCAGAGGTTTATACATTTATAAAAAAATATTCCACAAAAGAGGTGGGAAGAGGAGGAAAAATACCCGAGATAAACAGTAAATAATAAAAGTTGATCTTTAGGAGAATACATATTTAAAAACCAACAGAATTTTTAAGAGCACAACTGCATTATTTTCTATTAGATATTATTTTTTACTATCACCTGGCCTAAAATGTAGTGTTTTCCTTATCATAAATAAAGCCACTGTAAAGAGGCTGCAGAAAATGTTGCTCAAACTACCCAACTTTCAGTTGTCAATGAAATTGGAGAAAGAAACTGTATTGACATTTAAATAAGGATGGAGGCTCTTTCTTGAAGAATTAGGGTCTTATTTAATTTTAGTAATCATAAAACAAACTTAATTTCCCTATTAAACATCCATAAATCAAAAACTAGACAACTTGAACACCATGTTCACAAGTTTGCACTGACGAAGCAGTCTTTATCTCCCGAGATGGAGCCTCTTCCCTCCAACGGGTGTGGCCCGGTGACTTCGACTGACGGTAAACGCAAAGTAACTTCTGCAGAGCAGAAGACCAAAACATCACGTTCTTCAATGGCGACATCAAACAAATTCTGGAAGATGGCAAAGTGGTGAGCTGTGTGCCGGCCTTTGTTCCTTTCACACACGTTTACAGACGTTGTACTTTTTCCTCCATGGTTTTATTTTGTCTTTTGACCTGATCACTCAAAGATGTGAAATGTCACGGGAAGATTAGTATAAACCCAATTGCACGACTCAGGAGACAGAACTGCAAATAATGATCTTTACTCAGAGTTCTGGCAGGAATAAAACAGGCAGAAATAGATTAACACAATATGGAACGATGGAGGGCTTGGTCGGAAAACACAAGACAATCTGGCAGAGGACAAGTGCAAGTGAAGTGACCCAAGGAGTGAGGGACTAATGAGGGAATGGGTTGCAGGTGAGACGGGCATTAGGGCCAGGGAGTGAATGTAATTAGGGACTGACTAGGTGGGAGTGATCAGAGGCAGGTGAGAGCACAGATGAAGGGAGTTGGACTGACGAGGTGGGAAGCAGAATCTGGACTGACATGATAGTTAGTGAAACAGGTAGACAGAACGAAAACAACTAATTAAAAGGAAGGCGTGGAGCTAAACCGTTGAAGAATCACCCCTCATGGGACGGCTCCTGACGTCCCAAAACAAATCGCCACGCCGGGTGGGCGGAGGTGATTTGGAGGAGGACGAATACTCCTCAGATATCTCCCCCCTCTTCTCTTTGGTGGGTGAGTTGTCCTCATCAGAAGCTGACTCCTCTCCGATGAGAAGACAGCGAACAAAGTCTGGCTCGGTAACCCCTGTGGGCACAGAGCCCTTGGAGGGCTAATCAGGGTGGCTGCGGTGAAACTCTCATGAGAGGGGGATCCGGGATATGTCGGGCCGGGACCCAGCATCTCTCCTCTGGGCCAGAGCCCTCCCAGTCAACAAAGTACTGTAGCCCTCTCCCACGAAGGCGAGAACGAAGCAGGCGGCGAACCACGTAGGTAAGACTGAATCTGAATGGTCTCATGGTGTCATGGTGTTTACCTCGATGAACAGCGGTGGCCACTCATCCCCCCTCTCGGATCCGGACCAAATGATAGGCGTTACGCAGGTCTAGCTTGGTAAAGATGGTAGCCCCAAGCAGCAACTCAAAGGCAGAAGAGATGAGTGGGAGTGGGTAGTGTTCTTGGTGGTAATGTCATTGAGGCCCCTGTAGTCAATGTAAGGCCTAAGTGACAGATGATCCCAGCAGCTAGAGAGGAACTGATGTACGCCTCCATGGCCTCTCTCTCAGGTGCAGATAAGGAATACAGGCGGCCACTGGGTGGAGTGGTGCCTGGTTGCAGGTTAATGGCCCAGTCGTAGGGCCGATGTGGCGGCAGAGATGAGGCCTGGACATTACTGAATACCTCCCGATAGTCATGGTATTCCGTAGGCACTCCTGACAGGTCCAATCTAGAGCTGGGGCAAACTGACTGCTGAGGTGCAGCAGCCTGTTTCAGGCAGATCAGGTGACAAGATGCACTCCAACCCAGGATGGCTCCTGTGGCCCAGTCAATGTGGGGGTTGTGGCGGCGGAGCCAGGGGTGCCCCAGGATTACTGGATGCTGGGGTGACCGCAGGATAAGAAACTGAATGGTCTCATGGTGTTTACCAGACAGGAGCATACGAACTGGCATTGTCTGGTGGGTCACTGTCCCCGGAAGGTGGCCGTCCAGAGCGTTGGCCGGAACAGGACATGGCAACGGTACCTGCTCGATACCCAGCCGACGAACTAGGACCTCGTCAATGAAGCTGTCGTCAGCACCAGAGTCAATTAATGTAGCGAGGGTCTTTAACCCATTCGCGAGCAGCAGCTGAGCGTTCTTTGGTTGGGACACAGTCTTTTGGTTCGTCTCAGAAGTACCTCCCCTGCTACTGGTGAGCCACGCCTTTTATTGGAGACCAGGATATGAAGTGACCAGCCTGGCCACAGTACAGGCAAATACCTCCCCGGCAACAATGCTTCCGCTCCTCCCGGGTGAGAATAGAGGGCCCTACTTCCATGGGTTCAACCTCCCCTTGTTGAGGGCCGGGGGTGATGCTGGTAGCTGCTGGAGAAGCTCAACGCACAGTGAAAATGCGTCGCTCCTGTCGCCTTGTCTGGATGCGTCTGTCCCCCTGGCGCAGTTCTGCCAGACCCCCACTTTGATCTGGACCCCTGGAGACCGCCCCCAACACCTTGCGAAGCTTCGCAGAAAACAGCAGGAACTAAGAGCAGGCTGGTGTCCGCCCCAGTCGCACTCTGCCAGTCAAGTAGTTTATGGTGAAGGCTACCTTTGCCTCCAAGTTAGTGAGAAGACCAAAAGTCACAGAAAAGCGGTGAGCTGTGTGGCAGCCTTGGTTCCCTTTATGGTTGTATTTCGGTGCTGTATTTACCCGATAACAGATGTGTCAATTTTCTCCATTTGGATCAATCAGATGTATTACTAGCTCCTCCTACTGTCAGCCATCTGACAGGTTTATGTACAAGTGGGACAATGGTTGTTAGAAGCATTGCACGCTATCTGTCAATGTCCCTGAATGCATCAGCTCTCTCTTCTGGTAAGCGTATTGCATCTCTTCCGGTTGCCAAGCTTAGCAGCGAGCATGACTGTTTCCTCTCCCTTTCCCTCTTGCTCAGTGTGTCACATGTATAGTGATTCCCCTGCCTCCTCTAGTGATAAGGATACATGTAACAAGTGTAGTTCATTTGCTAGGTTGGAGGCAGTTCTAAGTGGGTTAGATGCACGGCTCCGCACCATCGAAGCTCAGACAGCTACGCTAGTTAGCCCCGCCCTCTCCCCTCACTGGTGCGAAGCTAATAGACGTAGCTTCTGCTAGCTGTTCCCCGGCAGTCGCTGCGCAGCCGGATCGCTGGATAACTGTTCGCAAGAGTAGACAGGATCTCGCTGTGCACCAGCCTCGGCCGCTTCACGTTTCTAACCGGTTCTCCCCACTCAGCGACACACCCGCTGAGGAACACACTCTGGTTATCGGGAGCTCCATAGTCAGGAACGTGAAGTTAGCGAAGCCACGGTCCACAGTCGTGTGCCTCCCGGGGGCCAGAGTGGGCGACATCAAGGCCAGTTTAAAGCTGCTGGCTAAGGATAAGCGTAGATACAGTAAGATTGTAACACACGCCGGTGTATTTCGGTGCTGTATTTACCCGAAAACAGATGTGTAGATTTTCTCCATTTGGATCAATCAGATGTATTACTAGCTCCTCCTACTGTCAGCCATCTGACAGGTTTATGTACAAGTGGGACAATGGTTGTTAGAAGCATTGCACGCTATCTGTCCATATCCCTGAATGCATCATCTCTCTCTTCCGGTAAGCGTTGTTAAGTTGTAATAGTTTATTTTGATAACATCTGCAGAGGTCTTATGTTTTAAATTAATACATATAGAAAGATATTATATTAGGGAGAATATTGATATTGTTATTAATGTATTATGAAGCATAGGGGTAATGTTTACTCTATGCAAATGTAAATGGCAAGAATTAATGTATGTTGCATGAGAGTGATTGTATGTTAGTATTATAGATTGACGAGGCCGGTTGAATTCCGTCAAGTGACTTACAATAACGGACTTTTATTGTGAAAGTGACTTTAATGCGGACAACAACAAGACGGGACTCTTATTGTGAAAGCGACTGGACCGGAAGTGACGTTTCGACCGGGGCCAGAAACGCCGTGTTTTAGAGAGATCGTTCTCTTCTACAGGTAATCGCCGAGGCCGCAAGGAGGAGCCGGGAGCCGGGACACGAGGAAGAGCGCTTTGAATGTTTGTTGTACACTTCCTGCCATTAAATGTTGATAACTTAATCCACGCGCGTCCGGAAGCCTGTTTTCCATCATCTGCGAAGTGCCCAGTTTCAGAATACTCTACAATTTGGAAACCAAGGAAGGCGAAACTGAGATGGCCACCGTCGATTACGGCTTCGGACGCGTTCCTGCGGTAAGTAGCTCGCGCTAAGGAATCAAACTATTTATGCCGTCAGAACACAACGGAGGGCACAAGCCCGCGGGAAGAGTTTAGCAAACGTTTGACGCTGTGTTTGTGTTTTATGTGTGTTTGTTCTAGTCGCGTTTGCATGTTCTGCACGTCTTGTGGCATTTACGGGTCCACGTCGCCCACGTTTGGCTCGCGTGGTCGGTCGCACGGTTTGTTAGTGTCGCTGATGTGTAGTCGTGTGTGCGCGATTGTGTGCGTCTGTTTGTGTTTTTCTGTTGTGCGTTTGCACGGATCGTTTGTCTCACGCCTTCCACGTGATTTTTCTAGTTTTTGTCTCTTTTCCGTTGTTCATTGTGTTATTTTGTAGAGACTTTTTCCACGTCCAGTCTCTTTCCACATGTGTGCAGGCCTTGTTGGTGGGTGTGTTGCCACGTGCGTGTGTGTGAGTGGCCTGTGTGTACTCCACACCAGGTGTGTCGCTGTTGCAACAGCGTTGTGTGTTATTTATTTGCATGTTTTTGTCATATTGTGCGTTCCTCGTTGTTTGTATTGTTTTGTGAGTAGCACATTTTTGTATCAAGACTTGTGGCTAAATGATGTGCCTGGGAGCTAGTACTACAAGCAGGACCACTATCGTGGCTATCAAACTGCCAGTGTAGATATTCGGGTCTTTCGCTGACAATTTTGATAAGTGTACAGTTGCGTGGCAGTTCGTGGAAAAGGATCATCACCCCCATTGTGGCCAATAAGGGTGACTGTACATTAGCTTGGTAGTTTGGCGCACATAGTAAAATTTGACGAAGATGACGCAGGGTCTCACTAAAGAGCACGCTAGACTCCTAATATAATATCCTAAATTAGCACGTGAACATTGCTATTTACGAGATTAAAATTACATAACGTAAGCTGGTGTACATTGGCGCACTGCACAGTTACAAGATCATTAGTCCACATAAATCAGTTGGGTTGCCCGTGTCTGTGGTTTTAGCCAATTCACTAAGGGGACCCTCTGAAGACGCTTGGATGCAAGAAGTACAGCGTGTTTTGTTTTTTGTTTGTCCTGTTTTAAATCCACCATTTTGAGTCAGCACTTTTGTTCGCCCACATGGTCTGGGGGTTGTAAGACATTTACATAAGTTATGACGCCATTACACATTCGAGGTGGCGCCTACTAGTGGACGAGGCATGCTAGGGATTAACCTAACCATATTGAATCGAGAGTTTCTTGGTTTTTGATTAATATTGCCATTTTTGGATTGCAGTGGATTGTTTTGATTTCTCATTATTGCCTGTTTGTGGAGTGGCTCGTGTTTTGTCAGTTGCCTTTGACAGATTGTCGATTTTTGAGTTTCAATTATTGACGTTTGCCTTGTGTTATTGACTTATTTGCTTTTCCGTAGATTGGCGTCTTTGGATTTCTGCGGTTGGCTTATTCATAATTGACCGTGTTGCTTAAATTAACGGCTTGTCCCATTTCACAGAAAAAATAACATTTGTTTCATTGGTTAGAATAACACCTTTTTCCCATTTGTTGATTGTTAACATTTTCATGCTGTTCAATTTCACTGTATAACTGTATTGCTTACCTAATTTGCATTTTTTCCCCCCAACTGCACCGCACCCACAATTAGACACATAGTGTGTTGGTTTTTGGAGGATCAGGAACACACCACCCGGACGGCACTGACTGAAAGAAACAGCGGTAGACTTCTACTTTACATTTATTAGCGTTTTATTCAGAAATCAGGATACAAGTAGACATCATGCATGGGCCCCCTCCAGTCCGATACCTAGAGTTTTCAGACCAGAGAGAGGCCCTTAGCAGAGGGCGCAACGGTTTAAATAATCATCATGACCAGTTCTGATTGGTCCAGCGAAGAGAGGGCGGTGTCTTCTCATTGGTTCTTCATCTCTCTGCCTCCATCGCTGTCGCTCATTCATTGGTTCTTCGTGGCCCGCCAATGAGAGCATATGTTGTGAAAAGTGTTGGAAGAGAAGAGAGTTCACATGTAGCTTCCTTTGTCTGAGCTCGGGAGTTTTCTAAGATAGTCTTATCTCTTCCGGGTGGGATGCGCTGGAGGTCGTTTGTCAAAAGGGGCCTCTTCATGTGTGTGTGTTGGGTCAGAGAGGGGGCATGTGAGGGGTCAGTGAGGGGGGCTCCGGAGAATAATGGCCCCATCTGGACCTTTCCTTATCTTATCTGCGCTCAGTAGATGTCTCTGTTGCCTTCTCCTGCTCTGAGAGTATATAGAGCTCTTTGTATGTGATCACCTCCGGAATGTACGTGATGCGGGGAGGGGGGCTCACAAAACCTCACCGTGTCACTGTTATCTTTCTTTAGATCAGTCCAGGCCCCGTTAAAGATTTTAACTTCCATTCAGTGTTTTCCATCTTACACATAATATTTATGCAAACAATACTAGGCTATGCTAAGCTATAATATATATTCTTTACAAGTGTAGAATCAATTTTCTTTAAATTTCTTTCGAAAAATCGATTTACGATTTTTTGAGGGATTTTGATCTAAATTTGTTTTCGATATTTTCTGTGTTCTACATTTACATTTCCTTACATATATTAAGCCTATCAGATCTGATCCCTTTAACAATGTCAGAATCGACATCAATCAAGACCCCTGTCGCTTGGATAGAGAACATTCTCTACGCTGCCATGAATATGGTGGAGAAAGCCGACAGACTGCACCACTACAAGAAGCTGAGGAAGCACGTGCAGGAATGGCATGCAGCAGGAATGGCATGCAGAGGGTTTACTGAATGTAACAACCCTGGAGGGGCCCACATAAGAACAGAAACTTATGCTAATAAGAGTGCTCAAACTTCGCATCAAAGCAGCAGAAGAACAGAAGCAAGGGAAGAAGTGGTTCCGATCCCGACCAGCAGAGAGCGCCAAAGCCCAGAACGCTCCCAAAGAAGAAGCTCCCCCGACTGGAACCCCGCATAAAGAGGCAGCCCCATCCTCCGGCCCATCAAGATGTCTCGACGGCTAGAGCTCCCCATCCCCCGGCCCATCAAGCGACGCCTAGAGGCCCCATCCCCAGGCCCATCAAGATGCTTTGACACCCCGCCCCCATGTCCATGAGGATCCATCAGTCCTGCCCCCCAGCCCCTGCAGTCAACAATGGAGCAGCGTGCATGAGTCTGCCCTCTGCACCCCAACACCCGATGAAAGACTCATCCCAAGAATTGGACTTCAAGGGCACATTGAACGTGCCTACAAGCTGGACCAGAGAACTAGGTCCCCACGGAGAGCCAAGCAGACTCCGCCAACAGATGACGTCCAGCATCAACTACGGACATACCAACCCCCACACAAGACCGCTGCCACAGACAAAGTGCCCCCAAGACAAAGCGGAACAACCGCATATCCAAGCCCCACTCATAACACCGAGCAACGGGGTCACCCAGTACAAGCCGTACAGCCCAAGGGATATGCACTTCATCACGGACCAGCTGCCCCCCACATCGGGAGGAGGAGTCCCCTGGATAAAGGCACTCGATGCTGCCACCACCGGGATTCCCTTGGCAGTAGGAGACATGAGGGCAATCCTGGCAAAATGCTCCTCACTGAGAGAGCTACACGACCTGGAGAGAGATGCTGGCTGAGATGTGGACACTGTCAATATACACCTGTTCGCTGCCATCAGAACACGGTGGCCCTTTACCCCTGACATGGCCAACCTGTCTGGCATCAAGTTAAGACCAGATGAAGATGCTGAGGCCTACTTGTCACGAGCGGCAAAAGTCTGGTAATCAGCTACAGGCACCAGACACGACAGAGATGTCACCTATGAGATATCGAAGGAATATATCAGCCACCTCATTGCCCAGCACATCGAAGATGAAGAAGAGGAGAAGGAAAACAAAGAAAAGATGACCATGACACTGCTAAAGCTACAACTAGCAGGAAAAGATACAGAAGCTTCTAAACACCACCAGAAGACACAAAAACAGATGGCTCTTGCACCTGACATAGCCATCCAGATCCGTGAGGAGGTCAGCAAAGCCATGAGCACCTTCATGCAAGAGGGAGGACAACACCAGCCTGCCTCCCAACAGAAGCAAGAAGCCATATCTCCCTGGCAACAGTCCCAGTGAGCCATGTTTCCTCCAGTTTGGATATTGGATGCCGGACTGCCAGCAAGAAGAAGGCCCAGGAAGAGGAGGACTTCTCTAAGACGACCGAGAGGAGGACAAAACAGCCCAAACCGTCGAATAATGCCACATGACCAAGGCTGTGTCTACTACCGCACACTTTACGAAGTACACTGCAGATTTTCCCAGCTGGATTGAGAAGTGCAGATTTCCCCAGCTGCTCCTGAACGCATCATCTCACTCTTCCGGTAAACTCTGGTTGCCAGCTCAACAGCGAGCATGACTTCTTCTTCTCTCCCTCCCGCTCCCTCTTGCTCAGTGTGTCTCATGTATAGTTATCCCCCTGCCTCCCTTAATGATAACGATACATGCAACAAGTGTAGTTTATTTGCTAGGTTGGAGGCAGGTCTAAGTGGGTTAGATGCACGGCTCCGCGCTATCGAAGCTCAGACAGCTATGCTAGTTAGCCCGCCCTCTCCCGTAGTCGGCGCGGAGCTACAGTCAGCTGATAGCTGTTCCCCGGCGGTAACCGTGCAGCCGGATGGTTGGGTAACTGTTCGCAGGAGTAGTAAGTCTACACAGAAGCCCGCTGTGCACCAACCACTTCAGTTTTCCCTGCTCAGCGACACACCCGCTGAGGAACACACCCTGGTTATCGGGAGCTCTATAGTCAGGAACGTGAAAATAGCGAAGCCGCGGACCAGAGTCGTGTGCCTCCCGGGGGCCAGAGCCGGCGACGGAGTCTTGTTTGAAGCTGCTGGCTAAGGACAAGCGGAGATACAGTCAGATTGTAATACACGCCGGTGGTAATGACGCCCAAGCCCGTCGGTCGGAAGTCACTAAAATTAATGTGGAATCGGTGTGTGCTTATGCCAAGACGTTGTCGGACACCGTAATTTTCTCTGGCCCTCTCCCAAATTTGCAGACAGACGAATTGTATAGCTAGATGTCGTCTTTCAACCGCTGGCTGTCGAGGTGGTGCCCAGCGAATAATGTGGGCTACGAGACAACTGGAAGACTTTCTGGGGAAAACCTGATCTGATGAGGAGAGACGGCATTCATCCCACGTTGGACGGAGCGCGTCTCATTTCTGCGAATATGACCAAGTTGATCACCGGACTTAATCCATGACAACCCATGGTTCAGATCAGGAACCGGGAGCAGAGTTGTAGTTTAACACCCTTCTCTGCTCTTCCATTCGAGCAGTTACCCACCCATGACTTTAGAGTAGAGACTGTGTCTGTCCGACGGCCACTTCAATTAAATAAATCAAAAGTAAGCAGAAGAGGAGTCGTACACAATAACCTTATACAAGTTAACACCATTATTTCAGCAGTGCAACAAAATAGGTCTATTAAATGTGGTCTCCTAAATATTCGATCTCTGTCATCTAAAGCTGTGTTACTAAATGATTTAATATCAGATAATCACATTGATTTATGTTGCCTAACTGAAACCTGGCTGAGCCATGAAGAATATGTGTGCCTGAATGAATCGACTCCTCCAAGTCATATTAATACTCACATTCCTCGAGGCACCGGTCGAGGAGGTGGAGTAGCAGCCATCTTTGAATCGAGCCTATTAATTAATCCTCAACCAAAATTACACTACACCTCATTTGAAAGCCTTGTTCTTAGTCTTTCACATCCAACCTGGAAAACACTACAGCCAATTCGATTTGTGATTCTGTACCGCCACCAGGTCCATATTCAGAGTTTATATCTGAATTCTCAGAATTTATATCAAGTTTGGTTCTTAAAACCGATAAAGTTATTATTGTTGGAGATTTTAATATCCATGTGGATGTTGATAATGATTGCCTTAGTGCTGCATTCATCTCCTTGTTGGACTCGATTGGCTTCTGTCAGAGAGTACAGAAACCCACTCACAGCTTTGGCCACACGCTTGATCTTGTTCTTACTTATGGCGTTGACATTGAGCATTTGAACGTCTTCCCACAGAATCCTCTTCTGTCAGACCACAACCTCATAACTTTTGAATTTATACTACCGGAGTATACTCCGTTACTCAAAAGTTTCTACACCAGATGTCTAACTGACAGTGCTGTAGCTAAATTTAAAGAAGCGATTCCTTCTGTATTTGATTCGATACCACGTCTCAATATAACAGAGGACTCCTGGTCTAACTTTAGTCCGTCCCAGATTGATCATCTTGTTGACAGTGCCATAGGCTCTTTGAGAATGACACTGGACTCGTTAGCCCCTCTGAAGAAGAAGACAGTGAGGAAGAGGAGGTTTGCTCCCTGGTATAACCCTCAGACCCGCAAACTGAAGCAAACGTCACGAAAGCTTGAACGCATATGGCGTTCAACTAATCTCGAAGAATCCCGCTTAGTTTGGCGAGATAGTCTTAAAACATATAAGAAGGCCCTCCGTAATGCCAGAGCAGCCTATTACTCATCAGTAATAGAAAAATAAAAACAACCCCAGGTTTCTCTTCAGCACTGTAGCCAGGCTGACAGAGAGTCACAGCTCTGTGGAGCCGAGCATTCCTATAAACCTTAGTGGTAATGACTTTATGAACTTCTTTAATGAAAAGATTTTAACTATTAGGGACAAGATTAATATTCTCTTGCCCATAACCAGTGCCAATCTGTCCTCAAGTGGAATGGCCTTGAAACCGCTGTATGCCCTGGTGTATATTTGAGGGCTTTTCTCCCATCAACCGTGACCAATTATCTTCAACGGTTTCTACTTTGAACACGTCTACCTGTCTCTTGGACCCCATCCCGACGAGGCTGCTTAAAGACGTTTTGCCTTTAATTGGCGGCTCTCTATTAGATATTATCAATGTGTCTCTGCTAACAGGCCACGTACCACACTCCTTCAAGGTGGCTGTTATTAAACCTCCTGAAGAAGCCCACTCTGGATCCAGAGGTATTGGCTAACTACAGACCGATCTCTAACCTCCCTTCCTCTCCAAGATCCTTGAGAAAGTGGTCGCAAATCAGTTGTGCGACTTTCTACATCATAATAGTTTATTTGAGAAATTTCAATCAGGATTTAGAAAACACCACAGCACCGAGACGGCACTGGTGAAAATTACAAATGACCTCTTAATGGCAGCAGATAAAGGACTCCTCTCTGTCCTGGTCTTGTTAGACCTTAGTGCTGCATTCGACACCATTGACCATGACATCCTGTTACAGAGACTGGAGCAGTCGATTGGCATTTCAGGCACGGCACTAATTTGGTTTAAATCCTATTTATCAGATCGATCTCAGTTTGTATTTGTAAACGATGACGCCGATAACCACCAACGTTATTCACGGAGTTCCACAAGGTTCTGTGCTTGGACCAATTTTATTTACCTTATACATGCTTCCTTTGGGCAATATTATCAGGAAACACTCCATAAACTTTCATTGTTATGCAGATGATACTCAACTATATTTATCGATAAAACCAGAGGAGAGCAACCAACTCTGTAAAATTCAAGCATGTCTTAAAGACATAAAAACATGGATGACCTGCAACTTCTTGATGTTAAACTCAGACAAAACCAAGTAATTTTAATCGCCCTGAGCACCTCAGAGATCAATTATCTGGTGATGTGGATTCTGTAGACGGCATTGCCCTGGCATCCAACACCACTGTAAAGAATCTTGGCGTTATCTTTGATCGGACTTGTCCTTTAACTCCCACGTAAAGCAAATCTCAAGGACTGCATTCTTTCATCTACGTAATATTTCAAAAATCAGGCACATCTTGTCTCAAAAGATGCAGAAAAATTGGTTCACGTTCGTTACTTGAGACTGGATTACTGCAACTCCTTATTATCAGGCTGCTCTAATAAATCTCTTAGGTCCCTCCAGTTGATCCAGAATGCTGCAGCTCGTGTTCTCACTAAAACTAAGAAAAGAGATCACATCACTCCTGCACTAGCTGCTCTGCACTGGCTCCCAGTAAAATCAAGAATCACTTTTAAAATTCTTCTCTTAACCTACAAAGCCTTGATTGGTGATGCTCCATCATATCTTAAGGAGCTTGTAGTACCATATTGCCCCACTAGAGAGCTACGCTCACTAAATGCGGGACTACTTGTAGTTCCTAGAGTCTTAAAAGTAGAATGGGAGCCAGAGCCTTTAGTTATCAAGCTCCTTTTATGGAACCAGCTTCCAATTTCAGTCCGGGAGGCAGACACAGTCACCTCGTTTAAGAGTAGACTTAAGACCTTCCTCTTTGACAGAGCTTATAGTTAGGGCTGAATCAGGTTTGCCCTGGTCCAGCCCCTTGATATGCTGCTATAGGCTTATAGCTGCCGGGGACGTTTTAGGATGCACTGAGTACCTATCTCCTCTTTTTCTCTCCTTAAGGATGAATTTTCATCTCTCAATCACACGTTACTAACTCTGCTTTCTGCCCGGAGTCCTTTTGACTTCACGTCTCATGGGGTCATCGGACCCTATGAGACGGCATAGATCCTATCTGCCTGATGGATCGTCTGGGTCGTGGAATTCCTGCTCCTGACTGCGCCACTGTCCTGTTGAGACTCCACCCACTGTTGAGACTCCGCCCACTCCTCCTCCCCACCGCCATCTGCCTGATGGATCGTGGAGGTCTCCATCGTGGAATATGCCTACTATGAACTATTCATACACTCTGTCATATTCATTGAATGTATTTTAACTCTAAATCTGTCCTTCTGTACACATTACATCTATTGCATCTGTCCATCCTGGAGAGGGATCCTCCTCTGTTGCTCTCCTGCAGGTTTCTTCCCTTTTTTTTCCCCCTGAAGAGTTATTTGGGAGTTTTTCCTGGTCCGATGTGAGGTTTTGGGGCAGGGATGTCTATGTGTACAGATTGTAAAGCACTCCGAGACAAATTTGTAATTTGTGAAATTGGGCTATACAAATAAACTGAATTGAATTGAATACAGTGCACTACAATTCAGTGCACTGTATTGCAGTGCACTGCGTCGCTGATAAGTGCTGTCTCAAATGGAACACTTACGTTAACCACTTGGCGGAAGTGACGGACGCAAATCTGTTCACGGCACCTGCGAAATTAAGCCGGGAGTGACGTATGCAAATCTGGCGATGATACTAACCCTTAAACTGACAAAATGAATGCACTTCTTGCCTCTTTTGTACCTTGTTTACCCTTTCTCCACCCCATCTCCGCCTTCTGGCTGAAGTCGAGATGGTATATGTAAATTTAATTGTGTGATTTTGCCTTACCTTCACAGCATAGCTTCATGTAGTAGTTGCAATTAAATTCTCCTAGCTAGGTATGCTAAATTCTCAATTATCTTTGTCAGAAGTAGCCTTCTTCTTTGCAATCCACATACACACCATATGGAAATAAAACATGACAAATCTGTACATGTTTGTCCCTAGATTCCAATTAGTTTTAAGAATTATCCACTGAAATGATAGGCATCATCTGCTTGAATTCACACAGTAATAGGCCTACTTTGACTGACTGTACTTTTATACACATCTCTGTTGTCAGGCACGTGCACAGACATTTTGGGGGGCAGGTGCACAAACCAACAAAGGGCACCCAATGCCACAAAAAGAATTCTGACAGTTGAAGCATAAGCAGCATTACACTGATGATGCAATACATCCTCGACCTGCGTCTCCTCTGGCAGCATCAGACCGCTAGCTTACATTTTCTTTATGAATAAAGATTAATTATTATATATAGCAACAGTACAAGCGTTCTGATTGGCTAATGGATAGTCATGCCAGCCACGTATTGCCCTCCTCGCTGGTCTGATACGGAGCCGTATTGCCCTCTTACGTCATTTTCAAAATGAGCGATATTGATCGACATCAACAGA
Source organism: Pseudoliparis swirei (assembly GCF_029220125.1). Lineage (NCBI taxonomy): Eukaryota > Metazoa > Chordata > Actinopteri > Perciformes > Liparidae > Pseudoliparis > Pseudoliparis swirei. The sequence continues at coordinate 17,243,853 of NC_079399.1, read as the reverse complement.
CATCCCTCTGAACAATACCAGAGGCCTTATGATTTTTTTTTCAGTCTGGCCACGCAAATCCTAGACTAGCCCCTGTTAAATAGAACGGAATAAGAATGCACTCTCTCTCTCTTCTCTCTCTTCTCTCTCTTTCTTCTCTCTTCACTCTCTCTCCCTCTATTCTCTAAACATAACTAACGTCAGTAAACAGCTGCAAGGCTTTGAAATCACGGATTTCGTGAGTTTTTGTTTGTTTATTTTGTTAAGGAAACGTCGGACCAGTTGTGACATCATGTTTTCAGCAGCGCTAATGTTGTGGTTGATTTATCACAAAACAACGTCAGGGGACAAACACCGTCATGACCTGTTTGTCTGGTGCTGCGGGTCAGAGGAGAAGGAGATGCAGCCGCTTGGTGGCGCGAGGAGACCTGCGCGGTGCGCGGAGGAGGAGGAGGGAGGGGGCACGTGAGCTCGTGAGCGCCGCGGAGCATGTCGGGGCGAAGTTCTCAGATAAATGCCCCGTCGGATATTAAAACACATTTGGGGGGACTTGATGACAGAAAGAGTAACTTTTATTCTTAAATACTGATGAATAAAAAAAGTGGGCTCCAGCAAAAAGGGCACTTTTCTCATCCAGGGCAAAAGGGCTGGTGCTTGAGCACCACTAGGGCTCTATCTGTGCACGTGCCTGTCTGTTGTAGTGAAGTTTACCCTGATACAGGAATCAATTAGCAATTGAACACACAGGCATATTAATTATTGTTACAAACATGTATCAATTATAATATAAATCAGAAAACGCAATAAAAGACTACAAAACCTCAATGACAACATTGTATTGATAAAATGACTTACATATTAATATAATCTTCCCTTCCCCTCCCCTCCCCACACTCTACAGCAGCCACCCAGTCCCAGGCGGCGCTGCCGTATCAATGTTGCAATGCCACTGCTGGCATTGTATTTTGATGGCCACAGTGACATGAGGGTGGACTTCAGGCTCACCCGAGAGTCATGGCTGGGCACTGACTGTGACCACGGTTGGGGCCCCGAGATCTCCTGTCTAGTTTTTTATTTTTTGGCTTGCCAGCGCCACCTCCTATCGGGTGGTGGCCAGGGCCTTCGACAGGCCCCGGGCCACCGTTCACCGGATGGTGCACAGGATGAGTGGGCAGATCGCTGCGCTCCTGTACACCGTTGTCCGCCACCCTACAGGAGAGGAACTCCCACGCCTAGGTGCCCGCTTCGCCCGTCTAGCTGGGTCGGCAGCCTTCAGCAGAGTGGTGGGGGCTATTGATGGCTGCCACGTCAGAGTGAAGCCCCCAGCGGAGGATGCTGCCTGCTATTTTAACAGGAAGCTTTTTCATTCCATCCAGCTGCAGGCCATCTGTGATGATAAGTGCAAATTCATAGATGTGTGTGTGGGCTACCCAGGCTCAGTGCATGATGCCAGGGTCCTGAAAAACAGCCCCATCTTCTATGAGCAGTCATACCCTCCACCAGGATACTGTATCCTTGGGGATGGTGGCTACCCCTGCCTGTCCCAACCCATCTGCCTCATGACCCCCTTCAGGCAGCCTGTCCGCAACCACCTCCAAGCACGCTACAACTGCTGCCTGTCAAAGGCGAGGTGTGTTGTGGAGTGGTCCTTCGGGATACTGAAGACGCGATGGCGGTCCATCTTCTTAAAGGCCCTGGAGGTGGATGTGAGGTTTGTGCCAGAGGTCATTGGAGCCAGATGCAGATGTCGGGAGGGCAGCAGAGGACCAGCCAGCACCAGCACCTCCAGGAAACGTCTCTGGGGCAGAAAACAGAAATAGGATAGCCATTCAGTGCTATGTCCCAGACCACGATTACATTTAAATTAATACATACATAATCGACATTAAAAAAAAACACACAACGATGATTGAAAGCTACAATTATTTCTAGAAGGACAAGCTTAGATAGCTATCGTAACGGTATTAATTATCGGGCGGCATGTGGGCAAACGTTCGCGGTGTCATGTTCACCCGTTATTAAACTGAGCATATCCATTGTTAATCCATTATTAAAATTGCTATTTCGATTGTTTAACAGAACAGCCGTTGTTTAACACTGTCCGATGACTGACATAGCTATCTGTCGTCGGACTTGCCGCTGGAGCAAGCGCCTGGAGCCGACCTGCCCCCGCTCGTCAAGCGAAAAGTGTCCGATAAAAGTGCACCTTCGTCGGACTGGCAAGAGGACCGGGTGGTGGATTACCCAGCTATCTTATCATAACTGCCATGCAGATCCAATGGCATCTAATGCTACCGAGGTATGCTCACTAATCTGAGAATGGCATGTTAGTAGTACATTGTAATACCAGTACAATGTGTAATTACCGCTGATACTTACATTTACGGTCTGTAGCTTCGTGGTCTACCGCTTGTGCTGTCCGCCATTGTTTTAGAAATAAAATGAAAAGCTGGCGAAAGGGCTCCTCCTCTTCCGCTACGTAGCCAAGATGGCGGCCGTTTAGGGCGAATAGTGTCCATCGTTTTACACTACATTTGTTGCCCGTTTGCAGTGCACCATCCGGGTACTTTCAGTGCACTGAATTCTGCTGGTTTCGTCAGTGTGGCGCACTTCGAGCACTGAAAGTCAGTGCTCGAAGTGCTCAAGTGTGCGGTAGTAGACACAGCCCAAGAGTCTGAGGAGGACCTGTCATCACAGCCATCGATGGAGCAGCACCTCAGGATTGTGCATTGCTAAATTGCACCATGAAGTACCACCACTCTCCACTTGAACACTGTCAGTGTGGAATATCCAGAGACATCACAAGAACGTCGATCCAAGCAAGAATTTTGGCCAAACATCAAAAGCCGACCGCAACATGCGCCCACCTTGAGTTTTCTGAATCAAATGTTGTTTCAGAAAAAGGAGGGATAGAGGAGATAGCTAATGTACTACAGCTCAAGCAAGACCATAGAGAGGGGTGAGCAGGTTGCACAAAGCAACTGGGAACCCTGTAATGTGTCACGAGCTCGAGGTCAACACAGAACAAGGCGTTCACACATTTTTTACCTCAAGTACATTCTCCATGACAGCAAGAAAAGATCTCAAGGTCAGAATGGACTTGAGAAAGAACCACTGGACAGTCCTGACTTAACACTGTTCACTGTTGGACACTGCCACAGAGGAAAAGAGAGCAAAATCGCTGCATACTCTGTAGTGCAAGAGACATTCAACCATTGCAGCTGAAATCATCCCACAACCAGCATCTTCACAGCTCACAGAATTAGTGGCGTTGACAAAAGCGCTGGAACACGCCAAAGGGAAATCGGTCAACATTTACACCGATTCAGCTTATGCATATGGAGCCGTGCATGTCGACGGTCCCCAGTGGTTGAGAAGAGGATTCTTAACTACAGCAAATGCACCAGTAAAGCACAGAAGCCAGTTGCAGCAACTACTAGCTGTCATCCTCCCGTTGGCCAGAGCGGGCGACGTGGAGTCTTGTTTGAAACTGCTGACTAAGGACAAGCGGAGATACAGTCAGATTGTAATACACGCCGGTGGTAATGACGCCCGAGCCCGCCGCTCGGAAGTCACTAAAATTAATGTGGAATCCGTGTGTGCTTATGCCAAGACATTGTCGGACACCGTCGTTTTCTCTGGCCCTCTCCCAAATTTGCAGACAGACGAATTGTATAGCCGAATGTCGTCTTTCAACCGTTGGCTGTCGAGGTGGTGCCCAGCGAATAATGTGGGCTAAGTAGACAACTGGAAGACTTTCTGGGGAAAGCCTGATCTGATGAGGAGAGACGGCATCCATCCCACGTTGGACGGAGCGCGTCTCGTTTCTGCAAACATAACTAAGTTGATCAACGGACTGCCATATCTGTGACAACGCAGGGTTCATGTCATAAAGCGGAAACAGAGTAGCCCCACGCCCCTGTCATCCCTGTCACCCAGTGTCCCCCATAGCACATCCCAGGGCATCCGCTCCCTCTCACCCAGTCCCTCCCAGAGCTCCATAGAGACTGTGTCTGTCCCACGGCCACTTAAACTTAAATTAATTCTATCAAAAGAAAACAGAAGAGGAGTCGTACACAATAACCTTATACAAGTTAACACCATTATTTCAGCAGTGCAACAAAACAGGACTATTAAATGTGGTCTCCTAAATATTCGATCTCTGTCATCTAAAGCTGTGTTACTAAATGATTTAATATCAGATAATCACATTGATTTATGTTGTCTAACTGAAACCTGGCTGAGCCATGAAGAATATGTCTGCCTAAATGAATCGACTCCTCCAAGTCATATTAATACTCACATTCCTCGAGGCACCGGTCGAGGAGGTGGAGTAGCAGCCATCTTTGACTCGAGCCAATTAATAAATCCTAAACCTAAATTACACGACACCTCATTTGAAAGCCTTGATCTTAGTCTTTCACATCCAACCTGGAAAACACTACAGCCAATTCTATTTGTGATTCTGTACCGGCCACCAGGTCCATATTCAGAGTTTATATCTGAATTCTCAGAATTTATATCAAGTTTGGTTCTTAAAACTGAGAAAGTTATTATTGTAGGAGATTTTAATATCCATGTGGATGTTGATAATGATTGCCTTAGTGCTGCATTCATCTCCTTGTTGGACTCGATTGGCTTCTGTCAGAGAGTGCAGAAACCCACTCACAGCTTTGGCCACACGCTTGATCTTGTTCTTACCTATGGCGTTGACATTGAGCATTTGAAGGTCTTCCCACAGAATCCTCTTCTGTCAGACCACAACCTCATAACTTTTGAATTTATACTACCGGAGTGTACTCCGTTAGTCAAAAGTTTCTACACCAGATGTCTAACTGACAGTGCTGTAGCTAAATTTAAAGAAGCGATTCCTTCTGCATTTGATTCGATACCATGTCTCAATATAACAGAGGACTCCTGGTCTAACTTGATTGATCATCTTGTTGATAGTACCACAGGCTCACTGAGTGACACTGGACTCGATAGCCCCTCTGAAGAAGACAGTGAGGAAGAGGAGGTTTGCTCCCTGGTATAACCCTCAGACCTGCAAACTAAAGCAAACATCATGAAAGCTTGAAAGCATATGGCGTTCAACTAATCTGGAAGAATCCCGCTTCGTTTGGCGAGATAGTCTTAAAATATATAAGAAGGCCCTCCGTAATGCCAGAGCAGCCTATTACTCATCAGTTATAGAGAAAAATAAGAACCCCAGGTTTCTCTTTAGCACTGTAGCCAGGCTGACAGAGTCACAGCTCTGTGGAGCCGAGTATTCCTATAGACCTCAGTGGTAATGACTTTATGAACTTCTTTAATGAAGAGATTCTAACTATGAGAGGCAAGATTAATAATCTCCTGCCCTTAACCAGTGCCGATCTGTCCTCAAGTGGAGTGGCCTTGGAAACCGTTGTATGCCTTAGTGTATATTTGGATGGCTTTTCTCCCATCAACCTTGACCAACTTTCTTCACCGGTTTCTACTTCTAAACCGTCTACCTGTCTCTTGGACTCCATCCCTACAAGACTGCTTAAAGACGTTCCATCTTTAATTGGCAGCTCTCTATTAGATATTAATGTGTCTTTGCTAACAGGCCTTGTACCACATTCCTTCAAAGTAGCTGTCATTAAACCTCTCCTGAAGAAGCCCACTCTGGATCCAGAGGTGTTGGCAATCTACAGACCGATCTCTAACCTCCCCTTCCTCTCCAAGATCTTTGAGAAAGTGGTCGAAAATCAGTTGTGATTTTCAACATCATAAATTTATTTGAGGAGTTTGTCAGGATTTAGAAAACACCACAGCACCAAGACAGCACTGGTGAAAATTACAAATGACCTAATGGCATCAGATGAAGGACTCATCTCTGTACTGGTCTTGTTAGACCTTAGTGCTGCGTTCGACACTACTGACCATGACATCCTATTACAGAGACTGGAGCAGTCGATTGGCATTTCAGGCACCGCACTAAGTTGGTTTAAATCCTATTTATCAGATCGATCTGTTTGTATTTGTAAACGATGAAGCCTCGATGACCAACGTTAGTCACGGAGTTCCACAAGGTTCTGTGCTTGGGCCAATTTTATTTACCTTATACATGCTTCCTTTGGGCAACATTATCAGGAAACACTCCATAAACTTTCATTTTTATGCAGATGATACTCAATTTTATCTATTGATCAAACCAGCTCACTAAAATTCAAGCATGTCTTAGACATAAAAAACATGGATGACCTGCAACTTATTGATGTTAAACTTTGACAAAACTGAAGTAATTTTACTCGGCCCTGAGCACCTCAGAGATCAATTATCTGGTGATGTGGTTTCTGTAGATGGCATTGCCCTGGCATCCAACACCACTGTAAAGAAGCTCGCCGTTATCTTGGATCGGGACTTGTCCTTTATCTTAAAAAGTAGGATGGGAGCCAGAGCCTTCAGTTATCAAGCTCCTCTTTTTTGGAACCAGCTTCCACCTTCAGTCCGTGAGGCAGACAGTCACCTCATTTAAGAGTTGACTCAAGACTTTCCTCTTTGACAGAGCTTATAGTTAGGGCTGAATCAGGTTTGCCCTGGTCCAGCCCCTTGATATGCTGCTATAGGCCAATAGGCTGCTGGGGGAACATTTTAGGATACACTGAGCACCTCACTCCTCTTATGGATGAATTTGCATCTCTATTGCACATTACAAACTTTGCTTTCTCCCTGGAGTATTTTGACTTCAGTCCGATGGACCCCATGAGATGTTATAGATCCTGCCTGATGGATCATCGAGGTCTGGATCGTGGAATATTCCTACTACCAACTATTCTTAGATTGTGTTAGTGCTTTATTTGTAAATGTTGAGAATATTTATACAATACAGCCCTGACATCACATGTAGGTATATATTGCCAAAAACTAAATGTACAATACACTTTTGCTACATTTTGTGTAACAGTAAAATAGTTGAAGGAGAAAGCATTTAAATTAATTGTAAACTGTAGCTAATGTTTTATGCCCTCTTTAAGTGACACATTCTGCAGCCCTTAGGTCTACAATCAGAGCTGAGACTCTCAAAGCTGCTTCTACATGCTCGGTTGAGCCGAGGAAAAAAGTTACATCTCCCCAGATGACCCGAGGGGTCCAGATAATTTGTAACGTACAAATGTAAACAAACGCAAATTAATTCAGGCCCGAGACCATTTAGTAATTTTATAGGAGCGTCCAGAACCATCAGGTCTAGTGTGATGCAGTTTGTTCAGCAGCTACAGGTGGCGAGAAACAACAAGGCAGATTTTATGCATTTTATTAAATCTCACAATGCAGGTCAGTAAATGAAGCTCATTGGGGTTACATCCGATCATCTAGAAGAAATAAAGTACTTTTAGCATTAACAGCATGAGAAAAAAATATATATATACAAGTCCTAAAAGGAAGAGAATCTTTTGTATTGTTGGGACACTCCCGTCTGCCATGACAGACACTAAACCCTATGACACGACAGTGAAGAACTTACCACAGTGATAGAGTTTGTTTAGTCTCTTGATATCCAGATCGCTGAGGTGTGTTCGCTGACCCATGTCCGCCCCACTCTGCTTGGGCACCACAGTCTGACTCCCATCTTGACTGAAGAAATACCTGCAATAAAACCAAACTGCTTAAACATAGCCAAAGCATCCAGATTTATAATAATTCTCCCAAAAGAATAAATATAGATGACATGCATCAATAGAACGGTCCAAATAAATGAGGCAATGACTTACGGCCCATAGTGCATTATGGAGTTGATGTCATACGGCAGGTTCTGAGTGTTTCCCTGTTGCACCTTGAAGTTTGATTCTTTCCCTTTAAAGCAGAAATGACCAATTCATTTAGTCTTGTTCAGTCACAATCATACAGTAGCTTTGTCCAAAGGTTTCATACCAATCTTCTACATTTCAATGCACATTTTCATAGTCTAAAGAACTGATTGTGAAGCCTTTAATAAAAATAAACTGGATAAAATGCACACCCAGACAAATTACAAATTTGAGGACGCGTCCCACCTGGCACGATGCTCTCCCACTGCACCGTGATGTGCTCGTCCCGGTCCTCGCGGGTGTGTTCGTGGTGCAGACCCAGAGCGTGAATGAGCTCATGGCAGAGGTTCCCCACTCTACACTTGCTGCTGTAATACAGCGGCTGTTCTCCTCCTTGACAACCGACGAAGGAGGCGCAGCTGGAGAGAGACAGAAGCCGGCGGGGCGAGAGACGAGTTACAGTACCACCAAAAAGAAGCCCAGTTTTGGTTTAAGCTTCTTCAGTCGAGCACCACTATTGACATTAAACATCAACTTCTCACCAAGCCATACGCCTCAATGTTTGTAGGCTGTGATCTACCTGCTAATGTCCACCTCAACATAAGGGAGGAGAGTTTAATCTATGAAGTTCAGCAGCATCTTCCCATGAATAGTGTCCTCATTAGACACATTACAGTTAGTGGAACTATACTAGCATTTACTACTGAAGACCAACTGCTTGTGTACAGGGACAAGTCAATCAGACTCATAACATGGTCCAAGAGATGTGATCACAACAATCCCATTTAACCTACTTCCAGTACAATTATACAGCTAAACTTATTTCTAAAGTAGAGTTGGTTTTACCATTACAACATTTAAGTAAGAATATACCTTCTGTGAATCAATTTTGCAATTTGAAAAGTGCATTTATGAATCCAGATCATATGCATGCGCATTTGGCGGCTTGGCTTAATACAAATGAGACAAAATATTATTTGTGATATGGATGAACTCACCCTTTGCCATCTTCGATGTTGAGGACGTTGAACTCCGTGGTGTGCGGTACGAAGCGAATGCAGGACACATCCGATATCATCTTGAAGGCAGAGAGGATGTTATCCTTTCGGTCGGCTGTTGCGCGAGAGAAAAAAAAAAGTTATATTCTCTGCACTCTTATTGGTCAGAGACATTGAAGCAACAAAAACCCACCCAGCGCATCACTGATGGTGTACGGCATGATGGCGTCCGACCACACAGTCTGTACAGCGTTCCTGTCCTCCTGGAACTTAAGACGGACATCACTACTAGTTTCACACAACTCGGGTTTTAGTGCATTAATGCGAATTTTAAAAAAAAGTGCATTTCCCCTCATGCTGGAGATATTCCTAAATTCTCCATCTTACCAGAGTCAACATATCTCCCTCTTCGACATTTTGATTGTCTTCAAGTTCTACGACACAATGAAAAAAGTCACTGTTGAAAACAGTCGTTTCTAGAAGTAAATGTATTGTCGTTTATAGAAGTACATATATTTAACATATCAAGTCTACCTTCTGCACTGGTCTGCTGTTGCTCAAGCATTGAAGTCACCGTACCTGCAGAAATCGGAGAATTTTAAATCACATCCTTTATAAAATAAATATAACTTCAAGAAAATGTATATAAATGGCACCGACCTGCCTGAGGACCAGTCCCATTCTGGGTGTGATTTACAGAGACCATGTCAACTGAATGAAAAATATATATAATTCTGGTCATTTAAATCATTTTGTAATACATTTTGGCATGTAGGTTACATTGTGAGTAAAACATACAAGACTTGGCTGGCATCGTCACATTAAGCAGAGAAGTTACATTATCTGTTGAAAGAAAGTCAAATATGTATATATTAGTGTAGTAAATAAATGAATAAAGACCTCATCAGTCTAGCAAACACACACCTGTGGCCTCCTGGGTTGGATGAACAGGCACACCACCAACAGCTGCAAGGAGAGGAATTGATAATGATTATCAGATCATCACAGCTAAGCACAATACAGAGTTTGAAGGCTTCAGTTCTTACCAGTGACCATGCAGATGAAAACCAGAAACCACATAGTGAAGCAGGACCTCAACAAAGACAGGAGCAGTGCTCACTAAACGCCTCGGCCAAACCTTTATCTGGAGGAGACGTGATCCAGCGGGCTTGCTGAGCAGGTGTGATCACTTCACACTGATTATGAGACAGGTGTTTGTCGTTATACTCTTTCTTTCTGTTGTTGTGCTTCTATTCTCAGCTGAAGTCTTAATAGTTCGGTGTGCAACGTTAAACCGTCCATTAAAATAGGGCTTCATTTCGTTTCTCAAGGAGGTTTCAGTGCATGTGATGGGGGACAAAGTCCATCCATCCAGTTGTGTGAAAACTTGGATATTCAATTCAATTCAGTTTATTTCATATAGCCCAATATCACAAATTACGAATTTGCCTCATGGGGCTTTACAATCTGTACACATACGACATCCCTGTCCCAGGACCTCACAACAAAAACTCCCAAGAAATAGAAAAAAAACTTTTACAGGGAAAAAAGGGAAGAAACCTTCAGGAGAGCAACAGAGGAGGATCCCTCTCCAGGATGGACAGAAGCAATATACAGGACTGTCTCAGAAAATTAGAATATTGTGATGAAGTTCTTTATTTTCTGTAATGCAATTCAAAAAACAAAAATGTCATGCATTCTGGATACATTACAAATCAACTGAAATATTGCAAGCCTTTTATTCTTTTAATATTGCTGATTATGGCTTACAGCTTAAGAAAACTCAAATATCCTATCTCTAAATATTAGAATATCATGAAAAAGTATACTAGTAGGGTATTAAACAAATCACTTGAATTGTCTAATTAACTCGAAACACCTGCAAGGGTTTCCTGAGCCTTGACAAACACTCAGCTGTTATAAATCTTTTTTTTTACTTGGTCTGAGGAAATATTAAAATTTTATGAGATAGGATTTTAGAGTTTTCTTAAGCTGTAAGCCATAATCAGCAATATTAAAAGAATAAAAGGCTTGCAATATTTCAGTTGATTTGTAATGAATCCAGAATGCATGACATTTTTGTTTTTTTAATTGCATTACAGAAAATAAAGAACTTTATCACAATATTCTAATTTTCTGAGACAGTCCTGTATGTCATGTGCACAGAAGGAATCATTACAGAGTTACAACACATTCAATGAATATGACATAATTTATGAATAGTTCGGAGTCGACATGGACCACGATCCCGAAAAAATTAGAGGGGGTGGGGGGGGGGATATGAGCCCTCCTCAGTCTAAAGTAGACCGATGAAGGTAAAGCTTCCGCCACATCTGATTCAGCATCTTACAATTACACACTTTTGTAAACATTTATTGTTTTTAAATTTGGAATCCTCTTCAACTCTCATACCTACTTGACTTCGAAATTAACTTAAACAAATTGTTAATATCAATTGTCATAAACATAAATACATGACCAGTGTTTCAGAGCAGTGGGCTTCCTCCAGCCACTCTGGAGAAACTCAAACTTTGGAAGACTTTCTTTGGCATACTAGAACTGTGGAAGCCACATTTAGCTTTAAATAAATTGTGTAATAGTGTAATAATAATAAATACTTTTATTGCATTATTCTAATAATATGAACGTTTTTCACAGAATATTTAAACTATTTCCCGACTTCCCACCCAGAGAACACAGGTATAAAAATCATGTCTGAAACGCATATCACCTAATTAATTCCAAAGGTTTATACATTTATAAAAAAATATTCCACAAAAGAGGTGGGAAGAGGGGAAAAAATACCCGAGATAAACAGTAAATAATAAAAGTTGATCTTTAGGAGAATACATATTTAAAAACCAACAGAATTTTTAAGAGCACAACTGCATTATTTTCTATAAGATATTATTTTTTACTATCACCTGGCCTAAAATGTAGTGTTTTCCTTATCATAAATAAAGCCACTGTAAAGAGGCTGCAGAAAATGTTGCTCAAACTACCCAACTTTCAGTTGTCAATGAAATTGGAGAAAGAAACTGTATTGACATTTAAATAAGGATGGAGGCTCTTTCTTGAAGAATTAGGGTCTTATTTAATTTTAGTAATCATAAAACAAACTTAATTTCCCTATTAAACATCCATAAATCAAAAACTAGACAACTTGAACACCATGTTCACAAGTTTGCACCGACGAAGACGTCTTCATCTCCCGAGATGGAGCCGCTTCTCTCCAACGGGTGTGGCCCGGTGACTTCTGCAGAGCAGAAGACCAAAACAGTCACGTTCTTCAATGGCGACATCAAACAAATTCTGGAAGATGGCAAAGTGGTGAGCTGTGTGCCTTTGTTCCTTTCACACACGTTTACAGATGCTGTTCTATTTCCTCCATGGTTTTATTTTGTCTTTTGACCTGATCACCAAAGATGTGAAATGTCACGGGAAGATTAGTATAAACCCAATTGCACGACTCAGGAGACAGAACTGCAAATAATGATCTTTACTCAGAGTTCTGGCAGGAATAAAACAGGCAGAAATAGATTAACACAATATGGAACGATGGAGGGCTTGGTCGGAAAACACAAGACAATCTGGCAGAGGACAAGTGCAAGTGAAGTGACCCAAGGAGTGAGGGACTAATGAGGGAATGGGTTGCAGGTGAGACGGGCATTAGGGCCAGGGAGTGAATGTAATTAGGGACTGACTAGGTGGGAGTGATCATAGGCAGGTGAGAGCACAGATGAAGGGAGTTGGACTGACGAGGTGGGAAGCAGAATCTGGAATGACATGATAGTTAGTGAAACAGGTAGACAGAACGAAAACAACTAATTAAAAGGAAGGCATGGAGCTAAACCGTTGAAGAATCACCCCTCATGGGACGGCTCCTGACGTCCCAAAACAAATCGCCATGCCGGGTGGGCGGAGGGGATTTGGAGGAGGACGAATACTCCTCAGACATCTCCCCCCTCTTCTCTTTGGTGGGTGAGTTGTCCTCATCAGAAGCTGACTCCTCTCCGATGAGAAGACAGCGAACAAAGTCTGGCTTGGTAACCCCTGTGGGCACAGAGCCCTTGGAGGGCTGATCAGGGTGGCTGCGGTGAAACTCTCATGAGAGGGGGATCCGGGATATGTCGGGCCGGGACCCAGCATCTCTCCTCTGGGCCAGAGCCCTCCCAGTCAACCAAGTACTGTAGCCCTCTCCCACGAAGGCGAGAACGAAGCAGGCGGCGAACCACGTAGGTAAGACTGAATCTGAATGGTCTCATGGTGTCATGGTGTTTACCTCGATGAACAGCGGTGGCCACTCATCCCCCCTCTCGGATCCGGACCAAATGATAGGCGTTACACAGGTCTAGCTTGGTAAAGATGGTAGCCCCAAGCAGCAACTCAAAGGCAGAAGAGATGAGTGGGAGTGGGTAGTGTTCTTGGTGGTAATGTCATTGAGGCCCCTGTAGTCAATGTAAGGCCTAAGTGACGGATGATCCCAGCAGCTAGAGAGGAACTGATGTACGCCTCCATGGCCTCTCTCTCAGGTGCAGATAAGGAATACAGGCGGCCACTGGGTGGGATGGTGCCTGGTTGCAGGTTAATCGCCCAGTCGTAGGGCCGATGTGGCGGCAGAGATGAGGCCTTGACATTACTGAATACCTCCCGATAGTCATGGTATTCCGTAGGCACTCCTGACAGGTCCAATCTAGAGCTGGGGCAAACTGACTGCTGAGGTGCAGCAGCCTGTTTCAGGCAGATCAGGTGACAAGATGCACTCCAACCCAGGATGGCTCCTGTGGCCCAGTCAATGTGGGGGTTGTGGCGGCGGAGCCAGGGGTGCCCCAGGATTACTGGATGCTGGGGTGACCGCAGGATAAGAAACTGAATGGTCTCATGGTCTTTACCAGACAGGAGCATACAAACTGGCATTGTCTGGTGGGTCACTGTCCCCGGAAGGTGCCAGAGCGTTGGCCGGAACAGGACATGGCAACGGTACCTGCTCGATACCCAGCCGACGAACTACGACCTCGTCAATGAAGCTGTCGTCAGCACCAGAGTCAATTAATGTAGCGAGGGTCTTTAACCCATTCGCGAGCAGCAGCTGAGCGTTCTTTGGTTGGGACAGAGTCTTGTGGTTCGTCTCAGCAGTACCTCCCCTGCTACTGGTGAGCCACGCCTTTTATTGGAGACCAGGATATGAAGTGACCAGCCTGGCCACAGTACAGGCAAAGACCTCCCCGGCAACAATGCTCCCGCTCCTCCCGGGTGAGAATAGAGGGCCCTACTTCCATGGGTTCAACCTCCCCTTGTTGAGGGCCGGGGGTGATACTGGTAGCTGCTGGAGAAGCTTGACGCCGAGTGAAAACGCGTCGCTCCTGTCGCCTTGTCTGGATGCGTCTGTCCCCCTGGCGCAGTTCCGCCAGACCCCCACTTTGATCTGGACCCCTGGAGACCGCCCCCAACACCCTGCGAAGCTTCGCAGAAAACTGCAGGAACTAAGAGCAGGCTGGTGTCCGCCCCAGTCGCGCTCTGCCAGTCAAGTAGTTTATGGTGAAGGCTACCTTTGCCTCCTAGTTAGTGAGAAGACCAAAGGTCACAGAAAAGCGGTGAGCTGTGTGGCGGCCTTGGTTCCCTTTATGGTTGTATTTCGGTGCTGTATTTACCCGATAACAGATGTGTAGATTTTCTCCATTTGGATCAATCAGATGTATTACTAGCTCCTCCTACTGTCAGCCATCTGACAGGTTTATGTACAAGTGGGACAATGGTTGTTAGAAGCATTGCACGCTATCTGTCCATGTCCCTGAATGCATCATTTATCTATTCCGGTTGCCAAGCTTAGCAGCGAGCATGACTGTTTCCTCTCCCGTTTCGTCTTGCTCAGTGTGTCACATGTTTAGTGATTCCCCTGCCTCCTTTAGTGATAAGGATACATGTAACAAGTGTAGTTCATTTGCTAGGTTGGAGGCAGTTCTAAGTGGGTTAGATGCACGGCTCCGCACCATCGAAGCTCAGACAGCTACGCTAGTTAGCCCCGCCTCCCTCACTGGTGCGAAGCTAAGACGTAGCTTCTGCTAGCTGTTCCCGCAGTCGCTGCAGCCGGATCGCTGGATAACTGTTCGCAAGAGTAGACAGGATCTCGCTGTGCACCAGCCTCGGCCACTTCATGTTTCTAACCGGTTCTCCCCACTCAGCGACACACCCGCTGAGGAACACACTCTGGTTATCGCAGCTCCATAGTCAGGAACGTGAAGTTAGCGCCACGGTCCACAGTCGTGTGCCTCCCGGGGGCCAGAGTGGGCGACATCGAGGCCAGTTTAAAGCTGCTGGCTAAGGATAAGCGTAGATACAGTAAGATTGTAATACACGCCGGTTGCAATGACTCCCGACTACGCCGGTTGGAGGTCACTAAAATCAATGTGGAATCTGTGTGTGCTTATGCCAAGACCATGTCGGACAATATCGCTTTATATCTGATCCCCTCCCCAATTTAATGAATGATAAAATGTACAGCCGGATGTCATCATTCAACCGCTGGCTGTCGAGGTGGTGCCCAGCGGACGATGTGGGCTACGTAGATAACTGGAAGACTTTCTGGGAGAAACCTCATCTCATGAAGAAAGACTGTATTCATCACACTTTGGATGGAGCGGGTCTCATTTCTGCAAACATGACCAAGTTGATCAATGGACAGCCATATCTGTGACAACGCAGGGTTCATGTCAGAAAGCAGAAACAGAGTAGCCCCATGACCCTGTCACTCCTGTCACTCAGTGTCCCCCCATAGCACATCCCTCCCCGTCTCACCCAGTCCCCCCAGAGCTCCATAGAGACTGTGTCTGTCCCACGGCCACTTGAATTTAAATTAATTATATAAAAAATAAGCAAAAGAGGAGTCATCCAAAATAACCTCAGAAAAGTTAACACCACTAATTCAGCAGTGCAACACAACAGGAGAATTAAATGTGGACTCCTAAATATTAGATCTCTGTCATCTAAAGCTGTATTAGTAAATGATTTAATATCAGATAATCACATTGATTTATCTTGTGTTACTGAAACCTGGCTGAGTCATGAAGAATATGTCAGCCTAAATGAATCGACTCCACCAAGTCATATTAATACTCACATTCCTCGAGGCACCGGCCGAGCAGGTGGAGTAGCAGCCATCTTTGACTCGAGCCTATTAATAAATCCTAAACCTAAATTAAACTACAACTCATTTGAAAGCCTTGTTCTTAGTCTTTCACATCCAACCTGGAAAACATTACAAACAATTCTATGTGTGATACTGTACCGCCAGCAGGTCCATATTCAGAGTTTAAATCAGAATTTTCAGAGTTTATATCAAGTTTAGTTCTTAAAACTGATAAAGTTATTATTGTAGAAGATTTTAATATTCATGTGGATGTTGATAATGATTGCCTTAGTGGTGGATTCATCTCATTGTTGGACTCGATCGGCTTCTGTCAGAGAGTACAGAAACCCACTGACTGCTTTGGCCATACCCTTGATCTTGTTCTTACATATGGCGTTGACATTGAGCATTTGAAGGTCTTCCCACAAAATATCCTGTTCTGTCAGACCACACCCACATAGCAAACTGACTCTCCCCAAATCCGCCGTAGACTCCGGGAAGGCTCCGCAAAACGGGTCCGGATCGGCGGCTAAATGCACACCGCGCCGGATCCGGAACAGATGCGCGCTGCGTAATATTGGCGGATACGGGGCGGATCCGCCCCGTATCCGCCAATATTACGCAGATATTCATAAAATATTGACCCTTCCATAAAGCGGCTCATTTGGCCCAGATCAAGCTAACAAATATGCATCAATGCAACAACAACAAAATACAAACGTAAATAATGTCAAACAGTTTTTTATTTGAAAGGACAAAATTATATACACACACATTTAAAAAAGATATATTTTAAGTCTGTTCAGTGTGGGGGACGTCTACAGTAGCACGCCTCCTGGAGCTACCCCGGTCTGCTGCCAGGTTGAACCACCGAATGGCGTGCTTAAGAACCTGGTCGTCAGTGGACGCATGTGTTGAGTGATTCTTTCTGACAGCATCTGTAATCACACAAGCAGATACAAAATCACATGAATACTCAGTGCAACATAAATCAGACATGCAGTCTAAAATCTAGTGGCTGTCTGGCACTTAAAGTGTGCTATGCTAAATATAGTCAAGTCAAGTCAAGTCTTTTATTGTCAGATACACAGAATGACACAGGGTCAGACTGGGCACTGAAATTCTTAGGACAAGGCACCACACAACAACTATCAATAGCCGAACATAATATAACATGACATACACACTGTACAAGAACTCTGAACATAATACTAACATGTAATACACATAATAACTAAACTACAGACAAATGGGAGTAGCAGGTAGTGAAAGCAGGTAGTGCAATAGAAAGTGTAAGTGTAAGTACAAGGCTGAAAGTGACAGTGTATGTAAAGTGACGAGTGTAAAGTGTCGATCGTGTGTCAGTGTCCATTTAGCAGCCTGATGGCTCTCGGGAAGAAACTGTTCTCCAGTCTCTGTGTGCGAGACCGGATACTACGGTACCGCCTTCCAGAAGGCAGCGGGGTGAACAGGCTGAAGGCTGGATGATGGCAGTCCTTTAGGATCCTGCCAGTCTTCCTGAGGCATCGTGTACGGTATGTGTCCTGCAGGGCTGGGAGCTCCCTACCGATGATGAACTCTGCAGTCCTGACCACACTACATAGGGCCTTGCGGTCCTTGGCTGTGCAGCTCCCATACCACACTGTGATGCACCCAGTCAGGATGCTTTCTATTGTGCATCTGTAGAAATTGGTGAGGATGACTGAATCCATGCCAAACTTCTTCAGTCTCCTCAGGAAGAAGAGGCGCTTCCGGGCCGCTTTGACCACCTTGTCTGTGTGAGCAGACCAGGTGAGGTCGTTGCTGATGTTGACCCCGAGGAACCTGAAGCAGCTGACCATCTCCACTCCATAGAGCTAATATATCATATAACTATTATGTAAAGGTATAGTTGAGTAACATTCACCTAAATAGAGAATAAAGTTGCAATTCAAACATTTTATTTAGAAACATGGTTATTCGTAAGTTTGAACACAAAGACCTCCGGTGAAATCAAATTGTTTTCATTATATATGAGTTACTTACGAGGAGCAAAGTCTTGGACGTCATTAGATTGAAAGATTTTTCCATTAATCCTTTCCAATTTATGGACTTGCCAACATCATCAGTGAACATGCGTAGGATGTTCCACGTTGCACGTTTTACATCATGTCCTCCGATTGCTCCCAGGAGGAAATCTAAAATGGATAGAAAAGTACTATTAATATTTGATATTGTTTTAAAAACATTACCATCAAACAGGGTATTATCTAGTGTTAATGACATACAATAGATTTTAATGAGATTCTTAACCTGATTCTTGTGCCTTGTAGGTCATTTTGACCGAAATCAATATTACACCCTCCCCGCCTTAGGATTAATTTGACCCCATTCAATGTTTAATGTCGGTGTTCTTCGGTAGTCAACAAACAAACATAAAGTGCCTCACACTTAAACTTGGAAAACAATATTAATTCAAATAATTTTCTGGAGGTTTTAATTGCTGGCGTCAAATTGAACCCAAAGGGTAAAATATGTTAGTAAATATAAAGGTAACAGGAGGGTGAAACATTGAATCGGGTCAAAATGACCCAAAGGCGGGGAGGGTGTAATATTGATTCGGGTCAAAATGACCCTAAGGCAACACAAGGGTTAAAAAAACAACAACTCACCACTCTCCTTCATTATAGCGTTGGCTGGATCTTTGAGCTGTTGCTCGTAAAAAAGGGAAAAAGGTAACGATTAAGAGATTTTACATCAAATATGGAAACATCAAGTGTTATACAACTCCATTAATCCAATCGTAATGATCATATTCACTTGGATTCAATGTGACAGTGTGTATTGCATGTCTCGTATCCAATTTACCATCGTTAACATTGTAAAAAGTGAAATGATTAAAAAGGTTCAATTTGAATCCCATAGCCGTTTGAGTTGTTGCTCACCACAGCAGGCAATGGCGTCTGAACCACACCTCGCCCCTCGCCAGGTTGGTGTGTACCTGGCTTGTTCGCTGTCCTGCTGGTGATGAAGTCCGTGGTGGAGGAAGGGCAATAGTTGGAAGAGGGGCAAATATTATTTGTCATACTATAACATTGAATGACAGACACTTTATTTTATTAAGGTAAAAGAGTTCTAAAGAATAAAATGTATACACATTTACTCACACAGGCATTGGATTTCTCCTTTTAGGAATTGCCTCCTCTTCTGAATGGAGATCGGATGTGTCACAGGACATACTTTTTTAACCATCGCCTTGCCACCAAGTAATCATCTAAAAATTAAGTCAAAACACAATGAAAAAGTACAGAATTATGACCAGAACAATGTGATTAAAATGTTGTTTTCCCCCCCATATGTAACATAAGGTAAATTATTTTTTATATTTGTTTAATCTGCTAATTATTAGAATATTAATATAATTAGCATACCACATGATCTAATTATTCTTACATCATGTGTCTGCCAGTCAGGTTGAGGTTCTTCGGCACCTCGGACAGCCTTGTCCACCCTTTCGTCCCTCGGGTAATTTGGCCAAACGCAGAAACTACCACCGTACCAGCTTTGTGGCACGACTGCTACTGTAAAAAAATGTGTGCTTACCTGAATTGTAGAGATCGATCCTGATGAACACTTCTGTAAAACTGAGGATGACATTGCAAATTGTAAATTAAGTGTTGAGAATTCAATACATGGCGAATTAAATAAAAACAGGTTTGTGCTGGCCATCTTTATTAGCTCATGAGCAGCCTCCTCGTTTTAGCTCATGAGCTAGCACTCCTCGTTATTAGCTTGCGAGCTAGCGCCTCATTATTAGCTCATGAGCTAGCGCCTCGTTATTAGCTCATGAGCTAGCACTCGTTATTAGCTTGTGAGCTAGCGCTTCGTTATTAGCTCGCGAGCTAACGCTAGCTCCTCGTTATTGCCCAGCTTCCATCGCGCACCCTTGTATACTTAAGCTCCAACCTTGGGTGCGCTGAATTTTCAGTGGTTATAACTACTTGCTGCAGAAGATATAGCTAACCCTAACCGAGATAGTTCGAAAACTAGCCATAATTCGACAGTAGCAACACAATTCAACACTTACCTAAGTAGTACGTCTGGCGCGAAGAGCTGCAGGTTTGAAAATACCAGTTTGGAAAGTCGAGGCGCAGAAGTAGGAGGAGCACGATTTGGAACATCCGCCTGGGGCAAAGTTAACACCGCTGCGTGATCCAGATGCTGTTTGATCCGGATCCGGATGCGGGCGGATCCGGATCACATGAGCAAACCGAGTGCGACAGTAGGGCGGATCTAGCGACCTGAGGGCGGATCCGCCCCGGAATCGGCTGCTATCTGGGCAACCTCATAACTTTTGAGTTTATACTACCGGAGTATACACCGTTAGTCAAAAGTTTCTACACTAGACAGAAGTGCTTCCTTCTGCATTTGATTCAATACCACGTCTCAATATAACGGAGGACTCCTGGTCTAACTTGATTGATAATAATAATAATAATAATAATAATAATTTATTTAATATAGCGCTTCTCTAGACACTCGAAGTATTGTTGATAGTGCCACAGTCTCACTGAGAATGACACTGGACTCGATAGCCCCTCTGAAGAAGAAGATAGTGAGGCAGAGGAGGTTTGCTCCCTCATATAACCCTCAGACCTGAAAACTAAAGCAAAGATCACGAAGCTTGAAAGAATTGCACGGTGGCTCAGTGGTTAGCACTGTCGCCTCACAGCAAGAAGGCCCTGGGTTCGAATCCCGGTCGTTCCAGGTCCTTTCTGTGTGGAGTTTGCATGTTCTCCTCGTGTCTGCATGGGTTTACTCCGGGTACTCCGGTTAACCCCCACCATCATAAAGACATGCACCTGCAGCCTCACCCCGGTCGTATGGATGTGAATGAATGTTGGTGGTGGTCGGAGGGGCCGTAGGCGCTGATTGGCTGCCACGCTTCCATCAGTCTGCCCCAGGGCACCTGTGGCTACTGATGAAGCTTACCACCACTGGTATGACTACTGGACTCTGAAAGCGACTTCGTGTGACTTGAGAATTATTATTATATGGCATTATATTTCAACTAATCTGGAAGAATCCCGCTTAGTTTGGCGAGATAGTCTTAAAATATATAAGAAGGCCCTCCGTAATGCCAGAGCAGCCTCTTACGCATCAGTAATAGAGAAGAAAAAAAAGAACCCCAGGTTTCTCTTCAGCACTGTAGCCAGGCTGACAGTCACAGCTCTGTGGAGCTGTGCATTCCTATAGACCTCAGTGGTAATGACTTTATGAACTTCTTTAATGAAAAGATTCTATTAGAGGCAAGATTAATTATCTCTTGCCCTTAACCAGTGCCAATCTGTCCTCAAGTGGAATGGCCTTGGAAACCGTTGTATGCTTTGGTGTATATTTGGATGGCTTTTCTCCCATCAACCTTGACCAACTTTCAACGGTTTCTACTTCTAAACCGTCTACCTGTCTCTTGGACCCCATCCCGACGAGGCTGCTTAAAGACGTTCCGTCTTTAATTGGCAGCTCTCTATTAGATATTATTAATGTGTCTTTGCTAACAGGCCATGTACCACATTTCTTCAAAATAGCTGCAATTAAACCTCTCCTGAAGAAACCACCTCTGGATCCAGAGGTGTTGGCCAACTTCAGACCGATCTCTAACGTCCCCTTCCTCTCCAAGATCCTTGAGAAAGTGGTCGCAAATCAGTTATGTGATTTTCTACATCATAATAGTATAGAGGAGTTTGTCAGGATTTAGAAAACGCCATAGCACCGAGACAGCACTGGTGAAAATGACCTAATGGCATAAGATGAAGGACTCATCTCTGTACTCTTCTTGTTAGACCTTAGTGCTGCATTTGACACTTGACCATGACATCCTCTACAGAGACGTGATCAGTCGATTGGCATTTCAGGCACCGCACTAAGTTAGTTTAAATCCTATTTATCAGATCGATCAGTTTGTATTTGTAAACAATGAAGCCTCGATGACCACCAATGTTAGTCACGGAGTTCCTCAAGGTTCTGTGTTTGGACCAATTTTATTTACCTTATATATGCTTCCTTTGGGCAATATTATCAGGAAACTCCAAAAACTTTCATTTTTATGCAAATGTTACAAATTATATCTATCGATCAAAGCAGAGGAGTCCAACCAGCTCACTAAAATTCAAGCATGTCTTAAAGACATACAAACATGGATGACCTGCAACGTATTGATGTTAAACTTTGACAAAATTGAAGTAATTTTACTCGGCCCTGAGCACATCAGAGATCAATTATCTGGTGATGTGGTTCCTGTAGATGGCATTGCCCTGGCTTTAGCTCAGTGGCTTTAGCTCAGTTTGGGTGGCTTTAGCTCAGTGGGGTAAGAGGGCCGTCCTGCAACCGCAGGGTTGTGGGTTCGATCCCCGCTCTCCCCATTAGTTGCAAGTCGAAGTGTCCTTGAGCAAGGCACTGAACCCCCAGTTGCTTCCCGGGCGCTTCATCGCAGCCCACTGCTCCTTAATAACTAAGGATGGGTTAAATGCAGAGAACTAATTTCCCCTTGGGGATTAATAAAAGTGTATATTCTATCCAACACCACTAAAGAATCTCGGCGTTATCTTGGTTCGGGACTTGTCCTTTCACTCCCACGTGAAGCAAATCTCAAGGACTGCATTCTTTCATCTACATTATTTCAAAAATCAGGCAGATCTTCTCAAAAAGATGCAGAAAAATTGGTTCACGCGTTCGTTACTTCTAGACTGGATTACTGCAACTCCTTATTATCAGGCTGCTTTTCTAAGTCTCTTAGATCCCTCCAGTAGATCCAGAATGCTGCAACTTGTGTACTCGCTAAAACTAAGAAAAGAGATCACATTACTCCTGTACTAGCTTCTCTCCACTGGCTCCCTGTAAAATCAAGAATCACATTTAAAATTATTCTCCTCACCTACAAAGCCTTGATTGGGGATGCTCCATCATATCTTGAGGAGCTTGTAGTACCATATTGCCCCACTAGAGAGCTGCGCTCACTAAATGCGGGGTGAATTGTAGTTCCTAGAGTCTTAAGAAGTAGGATGGGAGCCAGAGCCTTCAGTTATCAAGCGCCTCTTGTTTGGAACCAGCTTCCACTTTCAGTCCAGGAGGCAGACAGTCACCTCATTTAAGAGTGGACTTAAGACTTTCCTCTTTGACAAAGCTTATAGTTAGGGCCAAATCAGGTTCACCTGGTCCAACCCTTTGATATGCTGCTATAGGCCAATACACTGCTGGGGGATGTTTTAGGATACACCGAGCACCTCACTCCTGTTTTCTCTCTACTTATTGATGAATTTTCATCTCTATTGCACATAACTAACTTTATGCCCTCTTTAAGTGATACTTTCTGCAGCCCTCGGGTCTACAGTCAGAGCTGAGACTCTCAAAGCTGCTTCTACATGCTCGGTTGAGCCGAGGAAAAAAGGAACATCTAACCAGATGACCCGAGGGGTCCAGATCATTTGTAATGTACAAATGTAAACAAATGCAAATTAATTTAGGCCCGAGACCATTTAGTAATTTTATAGGAGCGTCCAGAACCATCAGGTCTAGTGTGATGCAGTTAGTTCAGCAGCTACAGGTGGCTAGAAACAACAAACGAGGTAGATTATTTGCATTTTATTAAATCTCACAATGCAGGTCAGTAAATGAAGCTCATTGGGGTTACATCCGATCATCTGGAAGAAATAAAGTACTTTTAGCATTAACAGCATGAGAAAAAAATTACACACAAGTCCTAAAAGGAAGAGAATCTCTTGTATTGTTGGGACACTCCCGTCTACCATGACCGACACTATACAGAGCTATGAGTCGACAGTGGAGTGAAGAACTTACCACAGTGGTAGAGTTTGTTCAGTCTCTTGATGTCCAGATCGCTGAGATGTGTTCGCTGACCCATGTCCGACCCACTCTGCTTGGGCACCACAGTCTGACTCCCATCTTGACTGAAGAAATACCTGCAATAAAACCAACTTGCTGTTAAACATAGCCAAAGCAACTTGATCTATAATAATTATCCAAAAAGAATACAAGCCAAAAACATGATTATTGTATGTAGATGCCATGCATCATTAGAAGGGTCCAACTAAATGAGGCAATGACTTACGGCCCATAGTGCATGATGGAGTTGATGTCATACGGCAGGTTCTGAGTGTTTCCCTGTTGCACCTTGAAGTTTGATTCTTTCCCTTTAAAGCAGAAATGACCAATTCATTTAGTCTTGTTCAGTCACAATCATACAGTAGCTTTGTCCGAAGGTTTCATACCAATCTTCTACATTTCAATGCACATTTTCATAGTCTAAAGAACTGATTGTGAAGCCTTTAATAAAAATAAAGTGGATAAAATGCACACCCAGACAAATTACAAATTTGAGGACGCGTCCCACCTGGCACGATGCTCTCCCACTGCACCATGATGTGCTCGTCCCGGTCTTCGCGGGTGTGTTCGTGGTGCAGACCCAGAGCGTGAATGAGCTCATGGCAGAGGTTCCCCACTCTACACTTGCTGCTGTAATACAGCGGCTGTTCTCCTCCTTGACAACCGACGAAGGAGGCGCAGCTGGAGAGAGACAGAAGCCGGCGGGGCGAGAGACGAGTTACAGTACCACCAAAAAGCCTTCTTCAGGCGAGCACCACTATTGACATTAAACATCATCTTCTCACCAGCCATACGCCTCAATGTTTGTAGGATGTGATCTACCTGCTAATGTCCACTTCAACATAAGGGAGGAGAGTTTAATCTATGAAGTTCAGCAGCATCTTCCCATGAATAGTGTCCTCATTAGACACATTACAGTTAGTGGAACTATACTAGCATTCACTACTGAAGACCAACTGCTTGTGTACAGGGACAAGTCAATCAGACTCATAACATGGTCCAAGAGATGTGATCACACCAATTCCATTTAACCTACTTGCAGTACAATTATATTTCCAATTAAAAAAATACAGCTAAACTTATTTTTAAAGCAGAGTTGCTTTTACCATGACAACATGTAAGTGATGATATTCCCTCTGTGAATCAATTTTGCAATTTGAAAAGTGCATTTATGAATCCAGATCATTTTAAAAAGGGCATATGCATGCGCGTTTGGCAGCTTGGCTTAATACAATTGACAAAATATTCTTTGCGATATGGATGAACTCACCCTTTGCCATCTTCGATGTTGAGGACGTTGAACTCCGTGGTGTGCAGTACGAAGCGAATGCAGGAGACATCCGATATCATCTTGAAGGCAGCGAGGATGTTTTCCTTTCGGTCGGCTGTTGCGCGAGAGAAAAAAAAGTTATATTCTCTGCACTCTCATTGGTCAGATACGTTGAAGCAACAAAAACCCACCCAGCGCATCACTGATGGTGTACGGCATGATGGCGTCCGACCACACACTCTGTACAGCGTTCCTGTCCTCCTGGAACTTAAGATGGACATCACGACTAGTGTCACACAACTCGGGTTTTAGTGCATTAATGCGAATTTTAAAAAAAAGTGCATTTCCCCTCATGCTGGAGATATTCCTAAATTCTCCATCTTACCAGAGTCAACATATCTCCCTCTTCGACATTTTGATTGTCTTCAAGTTCTACGACACAATGAAAAACGTCACTGTTGAAAACAGTCGTTTCTAGAAGTAACTGTATTGTCGTTTGTAGAAGTAAATATATTTAACATATCAAGTCTACCTTCTGCACTGGTCTGCTGTTGCTCAAGCATTGAAGTCGCCGTACCTGCAGAAATCAGAGAATTTTAAATGACATCCTTTATAAAATAAATATAACTTCAAGAAAATGTATATAAATGTCACCGACCTGCCTGAGGACCAGTCCCATTCTGGGTGTGATTTACAGAGCCCATGTCAACTGAATGAAAAAATATATATAATCTGGTCATTTAAATCATTTTGTAATACATTTTGGCATGTAGGTTACATTGAGAGTAAAACATACAAAACTTGGCTGGCATCGTCACATTAAGCAGAGAAGTTACATTATCTGTTGAAAGAAAGTCAAATATTTATATATTAGTGTAGTAAATAAATGAATAAAGACCACATCAGTCTAGCAAACACACACCTGTGGCCTCCTGGGTTGGATGAACAGGCACACCACCAACAGCTGCAAGGAGAGGAATTGATAATGATTATCAGATCATCACAGCTAAGCACAATACAGAGTTTGAAGGCTTCAGTTCTTACCAGTGACCAAGCAGATGACAACCAGAAACCACATAGTGAAGCAGGACCTCAACAAAGACAGGAGCAGTGCACACTAAACGCCTCGGCCGAACCTTTATCTGGAGGAGACGTGATCCAGCGGGCTTGCTGAGCAGGTGTGATCACTTCACACTGATTATGAGACAGGTGTTTGTCGTGATACTCTTTCTTTCTGTTGTTGTGCTTATATTCTCAGCTGTTCAGGATTGATTCACAATTGGGCTAAAAACCGAAGTCAGTCCTGAAGTCTCAATAGTTCGGTGTGCAACGTTAATCCGTCCATTAAAACGTGGCTTCATCTCATTTTTCGAGGAGGTTGCTATATTGGTCCGTGTTACAGGCTGTTATATTGGTAAATTAACAGGCATTTTAGAGATGTGTTTGGCTCTCTGAAGCAGTTCCTGTCCAGCTAAAGACAGTACACAACATTTCACTCCTCACACATCCTGATTTCATTCAATTAAATTCTGTTTATTTTGGCTGCACTATCCCCAAGTTTTGATTGGCAACTTTGTTTGACATCTATTTCCTCTCAACCCATTATTATAAAATAAAAATATACTTTGACAGGTCTTGTGGAGCTGTTTTACTATGTTTTATGTTTTTTTTTAAATTAACGAATGTAAAGAAGGGCATTGGAAAAGAAAACATGTCCAGAGTCAAGAATGAATAAAGGATTAAACTCAGAGCAACTTAGAATTTAACTGAGAAGAAAACAGCTAAACATCCCAAACTGTTCTCCAGCTCGCCTTGAATAAGTGAAGCCGAGTGAGAGTTGTTGTAGTGGCCTATCATGGCCACAAGAGGGCGTCATGCGACACCTGAAGGCGCCATTCAGATGATTGTGTATTTCTGCCCCCGGTTGGTACAAGTTGGTAGGAAGCAGAATATTTCTCCCAAACTGAGGACTGACTCATGCACTCTACTAATTAAATTATAACTGAATGATATTGTTGTGTCGATGGTTACATAATTTTGCATTCAGGCAATACACACATAACTGGAAACGCAGCATACCTCTTCCCTTAAATGGGAAACACCTGAATTGACGCTTGGTCTCGTCATCAATAATGCTGCATTCAGGTGCCATGTTTTATAATAGAAAATGCCTCATCTTTAGATGGTGTAGTATAATTACATATAATTTATAACTATTTAAAGTGCCCATGTGATGGCCCCCAGATTATATGACTTAATGTCTTGCTCTTACTTGAAATAACATTTACTAATATATCAGAATTTTATACTATAAAGAGAAACAAAGTTATACTTGCGGTCCCTGAATCGCAGTGGCGGGCTGTGCATTTTCTACATCGGCCTATAATGCCGTCTAATGTAAGATATTAGTTCACCAGTGTTCCGGTGCGGGGCTTTTATTGCGAAGGAGGAGACAGAAAGAGAGGAGTTGTGGATTGTGAGTCGTATTCACATGACACTGCAACAAGTGAAATAAAATGTTACATGAAGCGCAAAACCTACAAGTACACGACTGCAGAGTGCAGATACACAAATACGCGCATGGCGGGATGCTGCGTCATTAATGGACAATGCTTGTAGTCCACACCACCGTAATAATCACAATGACAAGAACACAATTACAAGAACCAGTCACTTATATATAACAAAACAATCAGACAGAACTGTGGCACTAAAATGCCTCACACTCAATAGAATCAGAAATAACCATGGAGGGTTATAATTAGTGTTGTCACGAGATGTGCCGAGGCTTCGAAGCGTGTGTCGAGTAATGGAGGGGGCGTTTCCTCGAAGCGCGTATCGAGGCTTGCTTCATCTCTTTGTGTTTTTGCTCTCCTACAGACCAGGCTCCAAGAACCTCAAACCAGACGCCTTGTCCCGTCAGTTCCAGCCGGAGAGCTCCCCTCTTCATCCTGAAGGTATCCTCCATCCGGAGTGTGTTGTCGGTGCAGTAATCTGGGAGGTGGAGGACAGGGTAAAACGCTCCAACGCCGAACATCCTGCTCCCTTTGCTTGTCCGGTTAACCGGTTGTTTGTTCCTGCTCACCTCCGCCCGCAGGTGCTCCAGTGGGGTCACTCTTCTCGCCTTGCTTGCCATCCCGGGATCCGACGCACACTAGCAATGCTCAAGCAACGCTTGTGGTGGCCGTCCATGGAGGAGGACACCAAGGGATTTGTTGGTGCTTGCCAAGTCTGCGCTCAGCACAAGACCTCCCGCAAGGCTGCCTCTGGTCTCCTCCACCCTCTACCACTTCCGCATCGCCCATGGTCCCATATCGCATTGGATTTTGTAACCGGCCTACCCACCTCCAGTGGTAACACAGTTATTCTGACAGTCATTGATCGATTCTCCAAATCTGCCCGGCTTATCCCACTGACAAAATTGCCTACCGCCAAGGAAATGGGCGAGATTCTGTTACAGGAGGTGTTTCGTGTCCACGGTCTGCCCATAGATGTGGTCTCCGACCGTGGCCCACAATTCACCTCTCGCTTTTGGGCCGAGTTTTGCAGGCTACTGGGGGCCACAGTCAGCTTGTCGTCTGGGTACCATCCGCAATCTAATGGACAGGCGGAGCGCATGAACCAGGAGATGGAGACAGCGTTACGATGCCTCTCCTCCCGCAACCCGCAATCCTGGTCCAAGGAACTTCTGTGGGTCGAGTATGCCCACAACACCCTTCCCAGCTCAGCCACAGGGCTCTCGCCCTTCCAGTGTGCCCGTGGATATCAGCCCCCACTCTTCCCGGAGCAGGAACTCGAGGCCAGTGTTCCTTCTGTCCAGGCGTTTATCCAGCGGTGCCGACGCACTTGGAGGCAGGCCCGCTCCACGCTGATGCGCACTTCCGAGCGCTACAAACGGTCGGCCAACAGACGTCGCCTCCCTGCACCTCAGTATGCTCCAGGACAACGGGTCTGGCTGTCTACATGGGACCTTCCCCTCAGAGTGGAGTCCAAGAAACTGGCTCCTCGTTTCGTGGGCCCGTTTCCGGTGTCGCGGGTCATTAATCCTGCAGCCATCCGGCTGCGTCTACCACCAGCCATGAGAGTTCACCCCACCTTCCACGTCTCCAGGGTTAAACCTGTCGAGGAAAGCCCGCTTCACCCCGCCCCCAGACCCCCACCACCCCCCCAGCTCCTCGACGGGGATCCTATCTACACGGTCCGTCGCCTGCTCAAATCTCTGCGACGGGGTAGGGGACTTCAATACCTCGTGGATTGGGAGGGCTATGGGCTGGAGGAACGACAATGGGTCCCCACTCGCGACATTCTGGACCCCTCCCTGATCACTGCCTTCCACCGTGCTCATCCGGACCAGCCCAGTGGGACGTCAAGGGCCGTCCCTAGAAGGGGAGGTTCTGTCACAAATTCCCCACCTTCCTAGTTAAATTCATCCTGCTTACACGTTTAATTAACTCTCCTGTCATTCCAGATCCTGTCATCCTCACCTGATTGTCCCTCATTCCCTTCACCTGGTCCTCACGTCCTTCTCACCTGCAGCCCATCCCCTCGTTAGTCCCTCATTCCCTTCACCTGGTCCTCACGCCCTTCTCACCTGCAGCCCATCCCCTCATTAGTCCCTCACTATTTAGCTCCCTCACTTCCACTTGTCCTCTGCCAGATTGTCTTGTGTGTCAGCGCCAAACCTTCCAGCGTTATTAGAGTTTATTCCTGACCTGTCTGTTACGACCCTGTTTGCCTGTTAACCCGACTCAAGATTTTGCCTGCCCCTTTTTTGGATTTGTTGCCCTGTTGGACTGACTACCTGGTTTTGACCCTGCCTGAAACATACAGTAAACTGCCTCCTCCTGCATTCCTGTGTTTGTCGTGCTTTTGGGTTCCAGTACCTGTAACCCTTACACACTTAGTGTTAGTTAGTTTCCTTGAGACGCAGGGATGAAAGGAGGGAGTGATCTTCTTCCACAGGGATGCTGAATGATAATGAGTAATAATTAAAATGTTGTACAATGTTTGTTTACATAGAGGGTCAAAATAAAAGGGCTATTACATGGTTGTTTATACTATTGGATAAGTATAAAAGGAGGGATTGTTAAGTTGTAATAGTTTATTTTGATAACATCTGCAGAGGTCTTATGTTTTAAATTAATACATAGAGAAAGATATATTAGGGAGAATATTGTTATTAATGTATTATGAAGCATAGGGGTAATGTTTACTCTATGCAAATGTAAATGGCAAGAATTAATGTATGTTGCATGAGAGTGACTGTATGTTAGTATTATAGATTGACGAAGCCTGTTTTCCATCATCTGCGAAGTGCCCAGTTTCAGAATACTCTACAGCGTATTGCATCTATTCCGGTTGCCAAGCTTAGCAGCGAGCATGACTGTTTCCTCTCCCGTTCCCTCTTGCTCAGTGTGTCACATGTACAGGACTGTCTCAGAAAATTAGAATATTGTGATAAAGTTCTTTATTTTCTGTAATGCAATTAAAAAAACAAAAATGTCATGCATTCTGGATTCATTACAAATCAACTGAAATATTGCAAGCCTTTTATTCTTTTAATATTGCTGATTATGGCTTACAGCTTAAGAAAACTCTAAAATCCTATCTCATAAAATTTTAATATTTCCTCAGACCAAGTAAAAAAAAAGATTTATAACAGCTGAGTGTTTGTCAAGGCTCAGGAAACCCTTGCAGGTGTTTCGAGTTAATTAGACAATTCAAGTGATTTGTTTAATACCCTACTAGTATACTTTTTCATGATATTCTAATATTTAGAGATAGGATATTTGAGTTTTCTTAAGCTGTAAACCATAATCAGCAATAAATCAGAATAAAAGGCTTGCAATATTTCAGTTGATTTGTAATGAATCCAGAATGCATGACATTTTTGTTTTTTTAATTGCATTACAGAAAATAAAGAACTTCATCACAATATTCTAATTTTCTGAGACAGTCCTGTATAGTGATTCCCCTGCCTCCTTTAGTGATAAGGATACATGTAACAAGTGTAGTTCATTTGCTAGGTTGGAGGCAGTTCTAAGTGGGTTAGATGCACGGCTCCGCACCATCGAAGCTCAGACAGCTACGCTAGTTAGCCCCGCCCTCTCCCCTCACTGGTGCGAAGCTCATAGACGTAGCTTCTGCTAGCTGTTCCCCGGCAGTCGCCGCGCAGCCGGATCGCTGGATAACTGTTCGCAAGAGTAGACAGGATCTCGCTGTGCACCAGCCTCGGCCGCTTCACGTTTCTAACCGGTTCTCCCCACTCAGCGACACACCCGCTGAGGAACACACTCTGGTTATCGGGAGCTCCATAGTCAGGAACGTGAAGTTAGCGAAGATTGCGAAGGCAATGACTCCCGACTACGCCGGTTGGAGGTCACTAAAATCAATGTGGAATCTGTGTGTGCTTATGCCAAGACCATGTCGGACAATATCGCTTTCTCTGGTCCCCTCCCCAATTTAATGAATGACGAAATGTACAGCCGGATGTCATCATTCAACCGCTGGCTGTCGAGGTGGTGCCCAGCGGACAATGTGGGCTACGTAGATAACTGGAAGACTTTCTGGGAGAAAGCTCATCTCATGAAGAGAGACTGTATTCATCACACTTTGGATGGAGCGGGTCTCATTTCTGCAAACATGACCAAGTTGATCAACGGACTGCCATATCTGTGACAACGCAGGGTTCATGTCAGAAAGCAGAAACAGAGTAGCCCCATGACCCTGTCACTCCTGTCACCCAGTGTCCCCCCATAGCACATCCCTCCCCGTCTCACCCAGTCCCCCCAGAGCTCCATAGAGACTGTGTCTGTCCCACGGCCACTTGAACTTAAATTAATTATATAAAAAATAAGCAAAAGAGGAGTCATCCAAAATAACCTCATAAAAGTTACCACGAATTCAGCAGTGCAACACAACAGGAGAATTAAATGTGGACTCCTAAATATTAGATCTCTTTCATCTAAAGCTGTATTAGTAAATGATTTAATATCAGATAATCACATTGATTTATCTTGTCTGACTGAAACCTGGCTGAGTCATGAAGAATATGTCAGCCTAAATGAATCGACTCCAAGTCATATTAATACTCACATTCCTCGAGGCGTTCAACTAATCTGGAAGAATCCCGCTTAGATTGGCGAGATAGTCTTAAAATATATAAGAAGGCCCTCCGTAATGCCAGAGCAGCCTATTACTCATCAGTAATAGAGAAACATAAAACAACCCCAGGTTTCTCTTCAGCACTGTAGCCAGGCTGACAGAGAGTCACAGCTCTGTGGAGCCGAGTATTCCTATAGACCTCAGTGGTAATGACTTTATGAACTTCTTTAATGAAAAGATTGTAACTATTAGGGACAAGATTAATAATCTCTTGCCCTTAACCAGTGCCAATCTGTCCTCAAGTGGAATGGCCTTGGAAACCGCTGTATGCCCTGGTGTATATTTGGAGGGCTTTTCTCCCATCAACCTTGACCAACTTTCTTCACCGGTTTCTACTTCTAAACCGTCTACGTCTCTTGGACTCCATCCCGACAAGACTGCTTAAAGACGTTCTGTCTTTAATTGGCAGCTCTATTAGATATTGTGTCTTTGCTAACAGGCCTTGTACCACATTCCTTCAAAGTAGCTGTCATTAAACCTCTCCTGAAGAAGCCCACTCTGGATGCAGAGGTGTTGGCAATCTACAGACCGATCTCTAGCCTCCCCTTCCTCTCCAAGATCCTTGAGAAAGTGGTCGAAAACCAGTTGTGTGATTTTCTACATCATAAGTTTATTTGATGAGTTTGTCAGGATTTAGAAAACACAGCACTGAGACGGCACTGGTGAAAATTACAAATGACCTAATGGCATCAGATGAAGGACTCATCTCTGTACTGGTCTTGTTAGACCTTAGTGCTGCGTTCGACACTATTGACCATAACATCCTATTAGAGAGACTGGAGCAGTCGATTGGCATTTCAGGCACCGCACGAAGTTAGTTTAAATCCTATTTATCAGATCGATCCGTTTGTATTTGTAAACGATGACGCCTCGATGCCCACCAGCGTTAGTCACGGAGTTCCACAAGGTTCTGTGCTTGGGCCAATTTTATTTACCTTATATATATATATGCTTCCTTTGGGCAATATTATCAGGAAACACTCCATAAACTTTCATTGTTATGCAGATGATACTCAATTATATCTATTGATCAAACCAGCTCACTAAAATTCAAGCGTGTCTTAAAGACATAAAAAACATGGATGACCTGCAACTTATTGATGTTAAACTTTGACAAAACTGAAGTAATTTTACTCGGCCCTGAGCACCTCAGAGATCAATTATCTGGTGATGTGGTTTCTGTAGATGGCATTGCCCTGGCATCCAACACCACTGTAAAGAAGCGTGGCGTTATCTTGGATCGGAACTTGTCCTTTATCTTAAAAAGTACGATGGGAGCCAGAGCCTTCAGTTATCAAGCTCCTCTTTTTTGGAACCAGCTTCCACCTTCAGTCTGGGAGGCAGACACAGTCACCTCATTTAAGAGTGGACTCAAGACTTTCCTCTTTGACAGAGCGTAGTTAGGGCCGAATCAGGTTTGCCCTGGTCCGGCCCCTTGATATGCTGCTATAGGCCAATAGGCTGCTGGGGGACATTTTAGGATACACTGAGCACCTCACTCCTCTACTTATGGATGAATTTGCATCTCTATTGCACATTACAAACTTTGCTTTCTCCCTGAACTATTTTGACTTCAGTCCGATGGACCCTATGAGATGTCATAGATCCTGCCTGATGGATCATGGAATATTCCTACTACCAACTATTCATAGATTGTGTTAGTGCTTTATTTGTAAATGTTGAGAATATTTATACAATACAGCCCTGACATCACATGTAGGTATATTATTGCCAAAAACTAAATGTACAATAAACTTTTGCGACATGTTACATTTTGTGTAACAGTAAAATAGTTGAAGGACAAAGCATTTAAATTAATTGTAAACTGTAGGTAATGTTTTATGCCCTCTTTAAGTGACACATTCTGCAGCCCTTAGGTCTACAGTCAGAGCTGAGACTCTCAAAGCTGCTTCTACATGCTCGGTTGAGCCGAGAAAAAAAGTAACATCTCCCCAGATGACCCGAGGGGTCCTGATAATGTGTAACGTACAAATGTAAACAAACGCAATTTAATTTAGGCCCGAGACCATTTAGTAATTTTATAGGAGCGTCCAGAACCATCAGGTCTAGTGTGATGCAGTTAGTTCAGCAGCTACAGGTGGCGAGAAACAACAAGGCAGATTTCATGCATTTTATTAAATCTCACAATGCAGGTCAGTAAATTAAGCTCATTGGGGTTACATCCGATCATCTGGAAGAAATAAAGTACTTTTAGCATTAACAGCATGAGAAACAAAAAGAAAAATACAAGTCCTAAAAGGAAGAGAATCTCTTGTATTGTTGGGACACTCCCGTCTGCCATGACCGACACTAAACAGAGCTATGAGATGACAGTGGAGTGAAGAACTTACCACAGTGATAGAGTTTGTTTAGTCTCTTGATATCCAGATCGCTGAGGTGTGTTCGCTGACCCATGTCCGCCCCACTCTGCTTGGGCACCACAGTCTGACTCCCATCTTGACTGAAGAAATACCTGCAATAAAACCAACTTGCTGTTAAACATAGCCAAAGCAACTTGATCTATAATAATTATCCAAAAAGAATAAAAGCCAAAAACATGATTATTGTATGTAGATGACATGCATCATTAGAAGGGTCCAACTAAATGAGGCAATGACTTACGGCCCATAGTGCATTATGGAGTTGATGTCATACGGCAGGTTCAGAGTGTCGCCTGTTGCACCTTGAAGTTTGATTCTTTCCCTTTAAAGCAGAAATGACCAATTCATTTAGTCTTGTTCAGTCACAATCATACAGTAGCTTTGTCCAAAGGTTTCATACCAATCTTCTACATTTCAATGCACATTTTCATAGTCTAAAGAACTGATTGTGAAGCCTTTAATAAAAATAAACTGGATAAAATGCACACCCAGACAATTTACAAATTTGAGGACGCGTCCCACCTGGCACGATGTTCTCCCACTGCACCGTGATGTGCTCGTCCCGGTCCTCACGGGTGTGTTCGTGGTGCAGACCCAGAGCGTGAATGAGCTCATGGCAGAGGTTCCCCACTCTACACTTGCTGCTGTAATACAGCGGCTGGTCTCCTCCTTGACAACCGACGAAGGAGGCGCAGCTGGAGAGAGACAGAAGCCGGCGGGGCGAGAGACGAGTTACAGTACCAACAAAAAGCCTTCTTCAGGCGAGCACCACTATTGACATTAAACATCATCTTCTCACCAGCCATACGCCTCAATGTTTGTAGGATGTGATCTACCTGATAATGTCCACTTCAACATAAGGGAGGAGAGTTTAATCTATGAAGTTCAACAGCATCTTCCCATGAATTAGTGTCCTCATTAGACACATTACAGTTAGTGGAACTATACTAGCATTCACTACTGAAGACCAACTGCTTGTGTACAGGGACAAGTCAATCAGACTCATAACATGGTCCAAGAGATGTGATCACACCAATTCCATTTAACCTACTTGCAGTACAATTATATTTCCAATTTAAAAAATACAGCTAAACTTATTTTTAAAGCAGAGTTGCTTTTACCATGACAACATGTAAGTGATGATATTCCCTCTGTGAATCAATTTTGCAATTTGAAAAGTGCATTTATGAATCTAGATCATTTAAAAAAGGGCATATGCATGCGCATTTGGCAGCTTGGCTAAATACAATTGACAAAATATTCTTTGCGATATGGATGAACTCACCCTTTGCCATCTTCGATGTTGAGGACGTTGAACTCCGTGGTGTGCGGTACGAAGCGAATGCAGGAGACATCCGATATCATCTTGAAGGCAGCGAGGATGTTATCCTTTCGGTCGGCTGTTGCGCGAGAGAAAAAAAAGTTATATTCTCTGCACTCTCATTGGTCAGATACGTTGAAGCAACAAAAACCCACCCAGCGCATCACTGATGGTGTACGGCATGATGGCGTCCGACCACACAGTCTGTACAGCGTTCCTGTCCTCCTGGAACTTAAGACGGACATCACTACTAGTGTCACACAACTCCGGTTTTAGTGCGTTAATGAGAATAAAATCTCAAGTGCATTTCCCCTAATGCTGTTGATATTCCTAAAGTCTCCATCTTACCAGAGTCAACATATCTCCCTCTTCGACATTTTGATTGTCTTCAAGTTCTACGACACAATGAAAAAAGTCCCTGTTGAAAACAGTCGTTTCTAGAAGTAAATGTGTTGTCGTTTGTAGAAGTACATATATTTAACATATCAAGTCTACCTTCTGCACTGGTCTGCTGTTGCTCAAGCATTGAAGTCACCGTACCTGCAGAAATCAGAGAATTTTAAATCGCATCCTTTATAAAATAAATATAACTTAAAGAAAATGTATATAAATGGCACCGACCTGCCTGAGGACCAGTCCCATTCTGGGTGTGATTTACAGAGACCATGTCAACTGAATGAAAAAAATATATAATTCTGGTCATTTAAATCATTTTGTAATTAATGTTGGCATGTAGGTTACATTGTGAGTAAAACATACAAGACTTGGCTGGCATCGTCACATTAAGCAGAGAAGTTACATTATCTGTTGAAAGAAAGTCAAACATTTGTATATTAAGTGTACTAAATAAATGAATAAAGTGCACATCAGTCTAGCGAACACACACCTGTGGCCTCCTGGGTTGGATGAACAGGCACACCACCAACAGCTGCAAGGAGAGAGCATATGATAATGATTATCAGATCATCACAATACAGAGTTTGAAGGCTTCAGTTTCTTACCAGTGACCATGCAGATGAAAACCAGAAACCACATAGTGAAGCAGGACCTCAACAAAGACAGGAGCAGTGCTCACTAAACACCTCGGCCAAACCTTTATCTGGAGGAGACGTGATCAGCGGGCTTGCTGAGCAGGTGTGATCACTTCACACTGATTATGAGACAGGTGTTTGTCGTTATACTCTTTCTTTCTGTTGTTGTGCTTCTATTCTCAGCTGAAGTCTTGATAGTTCGGTGTGCAACGTTAAACCGTCCATTAAAATAGGGCTTCATCTCGTTTCTCAAGGAGGTTTCAGTGGATGTGATGGGGGACAAAGTCCATCCATCCAGTTGTGTGAAAACTTGGATATTCAATTCAATTCAGTTTATTTCATATAGCCCAATATCAAAAATTACGAATTTGCCTCATTGGGCTTTACAATCTGTACACATACGACATCCCTGTCCCAGGACCTCACAACAAAAACTCCCAAGAAATAGAAAAAAAACTTTTACAGGGAAAAAAGGGAAGAAACCTTCAGGAGAGCAACAGAGGAGGATCCCTCTCCAGGATGGACAGAAGCAATATATGTCATGTGCACAGAAGGAATCATTCCAGAGTTACAACACATTCAATGAATATGACAGAATTTATGAATAGTTCGGAGTCGACATGGACCACGATCCCGAAAAAAATAGAGGGGGGGGGGGGATATGAGCCCTCCTCAGTCTAAAGTAGACAGATGAAGGTAAAGCTTCCGCCACCTCTGATTCAGCATCTTACAATTACACACATTTGTAAACATTTATTGTTTTTAAATTTGTATTCCTCTTCAACTCTCATACCTACTTGACTTCGTAATTAACTTAAACAAATTGTTATTATCAATTGTCATAAACATAAATACATGACCAATGTTTCAGAGCAGTGGGCTCCCTCCAGCCACTCTGGAGAAACTCAAACTTTGGAAGACTTTCTTTGGCATACTAGAACTGTGGAAGCCACATTTAGCTTTAAATACATTGTGTAATAGTGTAATAATAATAAATACTTTTATAGCATTATTCTAATAATATGAGCGTTTTTCACAGAATATTTAAACTATTTCCCGACTTCTCACCCAGAGAACACAGGTATAAAAATCATGTCTGAAATGCATATCACCTAATTAATTCCAGAGGTTTATACATTTATAAAAAAATATTCCACAAAAGAGGTGGGAAGAGGGGGAAAAATACCCGAGATAACAGTAAATAATAAAAGTTGATATATAGGAGAATACATATTTAAAAACCAACAGAATTTTTAAGAGCACAACTGTATTATTTTCTATGAGATATTATTTTTTATTATCACCTGGCCTAACATGTAGTGTTTTCCTTATCATAAATAATGCTACTGTAAAGAGGCTGCAGAAAATGTTGCTCAAACTACCCAACTTTCAGTTGTCAATGAAATTGGAGAAAGAAACTGTATTGACATTTAAATAAGGATGGAGGCTCTTTCATTAGGAAATAGGGTCATATTTAATTTTAGAAATCATAAAACAAACTTAATTTCCCTATTAAAGATCCATAAATCAAAAACTAGACAACTTGAACACCATGTTCACAAGTTTGCACTGACGAAGCAGTCTTTATCTCCCGAGATGGAGCCTCTTCTCTCCAACGGGTGTGGCCCGGTGACTTTGACTGACGGTAAACGCAAAGTAACTTCTGCAGAGCAGAAGACCAAAACATCACGTTCTTCGATGGCAACATCAAACAAATTCTGGAAGATGGCAAAGTGGTGAGCTGTGTGCCGGCCTTTGTTCCTTTCACACACGTTTACAGACATTGTACTATTTCCTCCATGGTTTTATTTTGTCTTTTGACCTGATCACTCAAAGATGTGAATTGTCACGGGAAGATTAGTATCAGTGGCGTCCCTAGGCTAAAACATCCGGGGCTAAAGCCCTAAAGCTAAAGCTCCGGATGTTTTCTAATTAGTCCCGAATGTTAATTTTAAAAAAAAAGAAGGAAAAAAAAGATTTGGCACACAAGTGGTTAACACCTCCAGGTCGCACGTGACGTCATTCACCCAAAACAGCGGAGTCAGGCTGGCAGCAGGCGCACGTAACAGCACGCTGCTGTCTGAGAGTGTATCTATGTCTAAAAATTTCGCTGCTTCACTCATCTGCTTCACTCTTCTGGGCTAAGCCCCAGATGTATCAAAATCCTAGAGATGCCCCTGATTAGTATGAACCCAATACGATGAACGGTAAACGCAAAGTAACTTCTGCAGAGCAGAAGACCAAAACATCACGTTCTTCAATGGCGACATCAAACAAATTCTGGAAGATGGCAAAGTGGTGAGCTGTGTGCCGGCCTTTGTTCCTTTCACACACGTTTACAGACATTGTACTATTTCCTCCATGGTTTTATTTTGTCTTTTGACCTGATCACTCAAAGATGTGAATTATCACGGGAAGATTAGTATGAACCCAATAGCACGACTCAGGAGACAGAACTGCAAATAATGATCTTTACTTGTATTTCGGTGCTGTATTTACCCGATAACAGATGTGTAGATTTTCTACATTTGGATCAATCAGATGTATTACTAGCTCCTCCTACTGTCAGCCATCTGACAGGTTTATGTACAAGTGGGACAATGGTTGTTAGAAGCATTGCACGCTATCTGTCCATGTCCCTGAATGCATCATCTCTCTCTTCCGGTAAGCGTATTGCATCTATTCCAGTTGTCAAGCTTAGCAGCGAGCATGACTGTTTCCTCTCCCGTTCCCTCTTGCTCAGTGTGTCACATGTATAGTGATTCCCCTGCCTCCTTTAGTGATAAGGATACATGTAACAAGTGTAGTTCATTTGCTAGGTTGGAGGCAGTTCTAAGTGGGTTAGATGCACGGCTCCGCACCATCGAAGCTCAGACAGCTACGCTAGTTAGCCCCGCCCTCTCCCCTCACTGGTGCGAAGCTAATAGACGTAGCTTCTGCTAGCTGTTCCCCGGCAGTCGCTGCGCAGCCGGATCGCTGGATAAATGTTCGCAAGAGTAGACAGGATCTCGCTGTGCACCAGCCTCGGCCGCTTCACGTTTCTAACCGGTTCTCCCCACTCAGCGACACACCCGCTGAGGAACACACTCTGGTTATCGGGAG
Source organism: Pseudoliparis swirei (assembly GCF_029220125.1). Lineage (NCBI taxonomy): Eukaryota > Metazoa > Chordata > Actinopteri > Perciformes > Liparidae > Pseudoliparis > Pseudoliparis swirei. Next base: position 17,203,831 of record NC_079399.1, on the reverse strand, counting down.
CTCCATAGTCAGGAACGTGAAGTTAGCGAAGCCACGGTCCACAGTCGTGTGCCTCCCGGGGGCCAGAGTGGGCGACATCGAGGCCAGTTTAAAGCTGCTGGCTAAGGATAAGCGTAGATACAGTAAGATTGTAATACACGCCGGTTGGAGGTCACTAAAATCAATGTGGAATCTGTGTGTGCTTATGCCAAGACCATGTCGGACAACATCGCTTTATCTGATCCCCTCCCCAATTTAATCAATGATGAAATGTACAGCCGGATGTCATCATTCAACCGCTGGCTGTCGAGGTGGTGCCCAGCGGACAATGTGGGCTACATAGATAACTGGAAGACTTTCTGGGAGAAACCTCATCTCATGAAGAGAGAGGCATTCATCCCACTTTGGATGGAGCGGGTCTCATTTCTGCAAACATGACCAAGTTGATCAACGGACTGCCATATCTGTGACAACGCAGGGTTCATGTCAGAAAGCAGAAACAGAGTAGCCCCATGACCCTGACCGTGTTTACATGCATTCGAATAACTGGCTTAGTCGGACTGAAATCGAATTATCCATTTCATGTAAACACCTTTGTTCGACTATGTGCGGTCCGACTACGATCCGATTAACACCCCTGGATAACTCGATCTGATCCGGTTGATAATTCGACTATCGCGGCATGTAACGGTGAATTGGATTAGGAACTGGACTTTGCGTCTTTGCGCATGCTTGAGATCCCGCCCTCCTCCCCTCCCTCCCATGTCGTGACCCGAAGTCGAAAGAGTCGAAAGAGACGATAATGTCACTATTAACATCATGCAAGAATAGTAGAGGGATGTAGCTTCGCCTTGCTCTCTGTTCGCCATCTTTCTCGAAATGTTGATGTTGTTGTTGTTGGTTGTTGTTGGTAGTGGTGAAGAGGTCAAGCGGAAATGGCTGTATCACCACGAGTTGTAATGAAAACAGCGCCACCTATCGTATCGGATATGACATGCTTTCGGCCAATGATTCGAATTACTCACTGCCATGTATATTGGGATAATAGCAGATCCCCCAAAAGAGAGCATAGTCCGACTAAAGATTCGAATTATACCATCATGTAAACGCACTGCCTGTCACCCCTGTCACCCAGTGCCCCCCCCCCCTCCCATAGCACATTCCTCCCCCGCCCCCTCTCACCCGTTCCCCCCAGAGGTCCATAGAGACTGTGTCGGTCCCACGGCCACTTGAACTTAAATTGATTATATCAAAAATAAGCAGAAGAGGAGTCATCCAAAATAACCTTATAAAAGTTAACACCACTAATTCAGCGGTGCAACACAACAGGAGAATTCAATGTGGACTCCTAAATATTAGATCTCTGTCATCTAAAGCTGTATTAGTACATGATTTAATATCAGATAATCACATTGATTTATGTTGTCTTACTGAGACCTGGCTGAGCCATGAAGAATATGTCAGCCTAAATCAATCGACTCCTCCAAGTCATATTAATACTCACCAGCCGCGGAGGTGGAGTAGCAGCCATCTTTGACTCGAGCCTATTAATAAATCCTAAACCTAAATTAAACTACAACTCATTTGAAAGCCTTGTTCTTAGTCTTTCACATCCAACCTGGAAAACATTACAGACAATTCTATTTGTGATACTGTACCGGCCAGCAGGTCCATATTCAGAGTTTAAATCTGAATTCTCAGAGTTTATATCAAGTTTAGTTCTTAAAACTGATTAAGTTATTATTGTAGGAGATTTTAATATTCATGTGGATGTTGATAATGATTGCCTTAGTGGTGCATTCATCTCATTGTTGGACTCGATCGGCTTCTGTCAGAGAGTACAGAAACCCACTCACTGCTTTGGCCATACCCTTGATCTTGTTCTTACATATGGCATTTGAAGGTCTTCCCACAGAATATCCTGTTCTGTCAGACCACAACCTCATAACTTTTGTGTTTATACTACCGGAGTGTACACCGTTAGTCAAAAGTTTCTCCACCAGATGTCTAACTGACAGTGCTGTAGCTAAATTTAAAGAAGTGATTCCTTAATATTCTCTTGCCCTTAACCAGTGCCAATCTGTCCTCAAGTGGAATGGCCTTGGAAACCGCTGTATGCCCTGGTGTATATTTGGATGGCTTTTCTCCCATCAACCGTTACCAATTATCTTCAACGATTTCTACTTCTAACACGTCTACCTGTCTCTTGGACCCCATCCCGACGAGGCTGCTGAAAGACGTTTTGCCTTTAATTGGCAGCTCTCTATTAGATATTATTAATGTGTCTTTGTTAACAGGCCACGTACCACATTCCTTCAAAGTAGCTGTTATTAAACCTCTCCTGAAGAAGCCCACTCTGGATCCAGAGGTGTTGGCTAACTACAGACCGATCTCTAACCTCCCTTTCCTCTCCAAGATCCTTGAGAATGTGGTCGCAAATCAGTTGTGCGACTTTCTACATCATAATAGTTTATTTGAGAAATTTCAATCAGGATTTAGAAAACACCACAGCAACGAGACAGCACTGGTGAAAATTACAAATGACCTCTTAATGGCAGCAGATAAAGGACTCCTCTCTGTCCTGGTCTTGTTAGACCTTAGTGCTGCATTCGACACCATTGACCATGACATCCTATGACAGAGACTGGAGCAGTCGATTGGCATTTCAGGCACGGCACTAATTTGGTTTAAGTCCTATTTATCAGATCGATCTCAATTTGTATTTGTAAACGATGAAGCCTCGATAACTACCAATGTTAATCACGGAGTTCCACAAGGTTCTGTGCTTGGACCAATTTAATTTACCTTATACATGCTTCCTTTGGGCAATATTATCAGGAAACACTCCATAAACTTTCATTGTTATGCAGATGATACTCAACTATATCTATCGATAAAACCAGAGGAGAGCAACCAACTCGGTAAAATTCAAGCATGTCTTAAAGACATTAAAACATGGATGACCTGCAACGTCTTGATGTTAAACTCAGACAAAACCGAAGTAATTTTAATCGGCCCTGAGCACCTCAGAGATCAATTATCTGGTGATGTGGTTTCTGTAGACGGCATTGCCCTGGCATCCAACACCACTGTAAAGAATCTTGGCGTTATCTTTGATCGGGTCTTGTCCTTTAACTCCCACGTAAAGCAAATCTCAAGGACTGCATTCTTTCATCTACGTAATATTGCAAAAATTAGGCACATCTTGTCTCAAAAAGATGCAGAAAAATTGGTTCACATGTTCGTTACTTCGAGACTAGATTACTGCAACTCCTTATTATCAGGCTGCTCTAATAAATCTCTTAGGTCCCTCCAGTTGATCCAGAATGCTGCAGCTCGTATTCTCACTAAAACTAAGAAAAGGGATCACATCACTCCTGCACTAGCTGCTCTGCACTGGCTCCCAGTAAAATCAAGAATCACTTTTAAAATTCTTCTCTTAACGTACAAAGCCTTTATTGGTGATGCACCATCATATCTCAAGGAGCTTGTAGTACCATATTGCCCCACTCGAGAGCTACGCTCACTAAATGCGGGACTACTTGTAGTTCCTAGAGTTTTAAAAAGTAGAATGGGAGCCAGAGCCTTTAGTTATCAAGCTCCTCTTCTATGGAACCAGCTTCCACCTTCAGTCCGGGAGGCAGACACAGTCACCTCGTTTAAGAGTCGACTTAAGACTTTCCTCTTTGACAGAGCTTATAGTTAGGGCTGAATCAGGTTCACCTGGTCCAGCCCCTTGATATGCTGCTATAGGCTTATAGCTGCCGGGGGACGTTTTAGGATGCACTGAGCACCTATCTCCTCTTTTTTCTCTCCTTAGGGATGAACAAATAAACAAATTGAATTGAATTGCATTTGATTCAATACGTCTCAATATAACGGAGGACTCCTGGTCTAACTTGATTGATCATCTTGTTGATAGTGCCACAGGCTCACTGAGTGACACTGGACTCGATAGCCCCTCTGAAGAAGAAGACAGTGAGGCAGAGGAGGTTTCTCCCTGGTATAACCCTCAGACCCGCAAACTAAAGCAAACATCATGAAAGCTTGAAAGCATATGGCATTCAACTAATCTGGAAGAATCCCACTTAGTTTGGCGAGATAGTCTTAAAATATATAAGAAGGCCCTCCGTAATGCCAGAGCAGCCTATTACTCATCAGTTAGAGAAAAATAAGAACAACCCCAGGTTTCTCTTTAGCACTGTAGCCAGGCTGACAGTCACAGCTCTGTGGAGCCGAGTATTCCTATAGACCTCAGTGGTAATGACTTTATGAACTTCTTTAATGAAGAGATTCTAACTATTAGAGGCAAGATTAATAATCTCTTGCCCTTAACCAGTGCCGATCTGTCCTCAAGTGGAGTGGCCTTGGAAACCGCTGTATGCCCTGGTGTATATTTGGATGGCTTTTCTCCCATCAACCTTGACCAACTTTCTTCACCGGTTTCTACTTCTAAACCGTCTACGTCTCTTGGACTCCATCCCGACAAGACTGCTTAAAGACATTCTGTCTTTAATTGGCAGCTCTATTAGATTTTAATGTGTCTTTGCTAACAGGCCTTGTACCACATTCCTTCAAAGTAGCTGTCATTAAACCTCTCCTGAAGAAGCCCACTCTGGATCCAGAGGTGTTGGCAATCTACAGACCGATCTCTAGCCTCCCCTTCCTCTCCAACATCCTTGAGAAAGTGGTCAAAAACCAGTCTTGTGATTTTCTACATCATAAGTTTATTTGAGGAGTTTGTCAGGATTTAGAAAAGACCACAGCACCGAGACAACACTGGTGAAAATTACAAATGACATCAGATGAAGGACTCATCTCTGTACTGGTCTTGTTAGACCTTAGTGCTGCGTTTTACTCGGCCCTGAGCACCTCAGAGATCAATTATCTGGTGATGTGGTTTCTGTAGATGGCATTGCCCTGGCATCCAACACCAATGTAAAGAAGCTCGGCGTTATCTTGGATCGGGACTTGTCCTTTATCTTAAAAAGTAGGATGGGAGCCAGAGCCTTCAGTTATCAAGCTCCTCTTTTTTGGAACCAGCTTCCACCTTCAGTCCGGGAGGCAGACAGTCACCTCATTTAAGTAGACTCAAGACTTTCCTCTTTGACAGAGCTTAGTTAGGGCCGAATCAGGTTTGCCCTGGTCCAGCCCCTTGATATGCTGCTATAGGCCAATAGGCTGCTGGGGGACATTTTAGGATACACTGAGCACCTCACACCTCTTTTCTCTACTTATGGATGAATTTGCATCTCTATTGCACATTACAAACTTTGCTTTCTCCCTGGAGTAATTTTGACTTCAGTCCGATGGACCCTATGAGACGTCATAGATCCTGCCTGATGGATCATCGAGGTCTGGATCGTGGAATATGCCGACTACCAACTATTCATAGATTGTGTTGTTAGTGCTTTATTTGTAAATGTTGAGAATATTTATACAATACAGCCCTGACCGAGACCATTTAGTAATTTTATAGGAGCGTCCAGAACCATCAGGTCTAGTGTGATGCAGTTAGTTCAGCAGCTACAGGTGGTGAGAAACAACAAGGCAGATTTTATGCATTTTATTAAATCTCACAATGCAGGTCAGTAAATGAAGCTCATTGGGGTTACATCCGATCATCTGGAAGAAAAAAAAAAAAAGTACTTTTAGCATTAACAGCATGAGAAAAAAAATATATATACAAGTCCTAAAAGGAAGAGAATCGCTTGTATTGTTGGCACACTCCCGTCTGCCATGACAGACACTAAACATAGTTATGAGACGACAGTGGAGTGAAGAACTTACCACAGTGATAGAGTTTGTTCAGTCTCTTGATGTCCAGATCGCTGAGGTGTGTTCGCTGACCCATGTCCGCCCCACTCTGCTTGGGCACCACAGTCTGACTCCCATCTTGACTGAAGAAATACCTGCAATAAAAACAACTTGCTGTTAAACATAGCCAAAGCAAACAGATTTATAATAATTATCCAAAAAGTCAAAAACATGATTATTGTATAGATGACATGCATCATTAGAAGGGTCCAACTAAATGAGGCAATGACTTACGGCCCATAGTGCATTATGGAGTTGATGTCATACGGCAGGTTCTGAGTGTTTCCCTGTTGCACCTTGAAGTTTGATTCTTTCCCTTTAAAGCAGAAATGACCAATTCATTTAGTCTTGTGCAGTCACAATCATACAGTAGCTTTGTCCAAAAGTTTCATACCAATCTTCTACATTTCAATGCACATTTTGTAAATGTACATTTTCATAGTCTAAAGAATTGATTGCGATGCCTTTAATAAAAATAAACTGGATAAAATGCACACCCAGTCAAATTACAAATTTGAGGACGCGTCCCACCTGGCACGATGCTCTCCCACTGCACCGTGATGTGCTCGTCCCGGTCCTCGCGGGTGTGTTCGTGGTGCAGACCCAGAGCGTGAATGAGCTCATGGCAGAGGTTCCCCACTCTACACTTGCTGCTGTAATACAGCGGCTGTTCTCCTCCTTGACAACCGACGAAGGAGGCGCAGCTGGAGAGAGACAGAAGCCGGCAGGGCGAGAGACGAGTTACAGTACCACCAAAAAGCCTTCTTCAGGCGAGCACCACTATTGACATTAAACATCTTCTCACCAAGCCATACACCTCAATGTTTGTAGGATGTGATCTACCTGCTAATGTCCACTTCAACATAAGGGAGGAGAGTTTAATCTATAAAGTTCAGCAGCATCTTCCCATGAATAGTGTCCTCATTAGACACAGTACAGTTAGTGGAACTATACTAGCATTTACTACTGAAGACCAACTGCTTGTGTATAGGGACAAGTCAATCAGACTCATAACATGGTCCAAGAGATGTGATCACAACAATCCCATTTAACCTACTTGCAGTACAATTATATTTCTAATTAAAAAAATACAGCTAAACTTATTTCCTAAAGCAGAGTTGGTTTTACCATTACAACATTTAAGTGATGATATTCCTTCTGTGATTCAATTTTGCAATTTGAAAAGGGCATTTAAGAATCCAGATCATTTTAAAAAGGGCATATGCATGCGCGTTAGACGGCTTGGCTTAATACAAATGAGACAAAATATTCTTTGCGATATGGATGAACTCACCCTTTGCCATCTTCGATGTTGAGGACGTTGAACTCCGCGGTGTGCGGTACGAAGCGAATGCAGGACACATCCGATATCATCTTGAAGGCAGCGAGGATGTTATCCTTTCGGTCGGCTGTTGCGAGAGAAGAAAAAAAAAAGTTATTCTCTGCGCTCTTATTGGTCAGAGACATTGAAGCAACAAAAACCCACCCAGCGCATCACTGATGGTGTACGGCATGATGGCGTCCGACCACACAGTCTGTACAGCGTTCCTGTCCTCCTGGAACTTAAGACGGACATCACTACTAGTTTCACACAACTCGGGTTTTAGTGCATTAATGCGAATTTAAAAAAAAAAGTGCTATTCCCCTCATGCTGGAGATATTCCTAAATTCTCCATCTTACCAGAGTCAACATATCTCCCTCTTCGACATTTTGATTGTCTTCAAGTTCTACGACACAATGAAAAACATCACTGTTAAAAACAGTCGTTTCTAGAAGTAAATGTATTGTCGTTTATAGAAGTAAATATATTTAACATATCAAGTCTACCTTCTGCACTGGTCTGCTGTTGCTCAAGCATTGAAGTCGCCGTACCTGCAGAAATCAGAGAATTTAAAATCACATCCTTTATAAAATAAATATAACTTAAAGAACATGTATATAAATGGCACCGACCTGCCTCAGGACCAGTCCCATTCTGGGTGTGATTTACAGAGACCATGCCAACTGAATGAAAAAAATATATAATTCTGGTCATTTAAATCATTTTGTAATACATTTTATCATGTAGGTTACATTGTAAGTAAAACATACAAGACTTGGCTGGCATCATCACATTAAGCAGAGAAGTTACATTATCTGTTGAAAGAAAGTCAAATATTTATATATTAGTGTAGTAAATAAATGAATAAAGACCACATCAGTCTAGCAAACACACACCTGTGGCCTCCTGGGTTGGATGAACAGGCACACCACCAACGGCTGCAAGGAGAGGAATTGATAATGATTATCAGATCATCACAGCTAAGCACAATACAGAGTTTGAAGGCTTCAGTTCTTACCAGTGACCAAGCAGATGAAAACCAGAAACCACATAGTGAAGCAGGACCTCAACAAAGACAGGAGCAGTGCTCACTAAACGCCTCGGCCGAACCTTTATCTGAAGGAGACGTGATCCAGCGGGCTTGCTGAGCAGGTGTGATCACTTCACACTGATTATGAGACAGGTGTTTGGCGTTATACTCTTTCTTTCTGTTGTTGTGCTTCTATTCTCAGCTGTTCAGGATTGATTCACAATTGGGCTAAAAACCAAAGTCAGTCCTGAAGTCTCAATAGTTCGGTGTGCAACGTTAATCCGTCCATTAAAACGTGGCTTCATCTCATTTTTCGAGGAGGTTGCTATATTGGTCCGTGTTACAGGCTGTTATATTGGTAAATTAACAGGCATTTTAGAGATGTGTTTAGCTCTCTGAAGCAGTTCCTGTCCAGCTAAAGACAGTACACAACATTTCACTCCTCACACATCCTGATTTCATTCAATTAAATTCTGTTTATTTTGGCTGCACTATCCCCAAGTTTTGATTGGCAACTTTGTTTGACATCTATTTCCTCTCAACCCATTATTATAAAATAAATATATACTTTGACAGGTCTTGTGGAGCTGTTTTACTATGTTTTATGTTTTTTTATTATTAACGAATGTAAAGAAGGGCATTGGAAAAGAAAACATGTCCAGAGTCAAGAATGAATAAAGGATTAAACTCAGAGCAACTCAGAATTTAACTGAGAAGAAAACAGCTAAACATCCAAAACTGTTCTCCAGCTCGCCTTGAATAAGTGAAGCCGAGTGAGAGTTGTTGTAGTGGCCTATCATGGCCACAAGAGGGCGTCATGCGACACCTGAAGGCGCCATTCAAATGATTGTGTATTTCTGCCCCCGGTTGGTACAAGTTGGTAGGAAGCAGAATATTTCTCCCAAACTGAGGACTGACTCATGCACTCTACTAATTAAATTAGAACTGAATGATATTGTTATGTCGATGGTTACATAATTTTGCATTCAGGCAATACACGCATAACTGGAAACGCAGCATACCTCTTCCCTTAAATGGGAAACACCTGAATTGACGCTTGGTCTCGTCATCAATAATGCTGCATTCAGGTGCCATGTTTTATAATAGAAAATGCCTCATCTTTAGATGGTGTAGTATCATTACATATCATTTATAACTATTTAAAGTGCCCATGTGATGGCCCCCAGATTATATGACTTAATGTCTTGCTCTTACTTGAAATAACATTGACTAATATATCAGAATTTTATACTATAAAGAGAAACAAAGTTATACTTGCGGTCCCTGAATCGCAGTGGCGGGCTGTGCATTTTCTAGTTCTAGTTTCTAGCAAGTCCGCTTCTCCTCCTTCCGCCATTCAAAGTTAAAAGCAAAAAACTAAAATGTTGGTGACTTCTTGACCCCCGCTGATCTATCTCCTTTTCCTCTCAGTTGAACTGCATGCGGGCCCACTAACCAATCACAGCGCAGGTTAATCTGACGCACTTTCATGAGCTTTGAGAAGGCCAGAAGACCTACAAAAATACACCCAGTAGGTCAAACTAACGATATGATTGGTTGAAGATTACTTGTCTTGGCCTGTGTGAAGGCCTGAGATGAGCTGCTCGTCTTCCATAGAGACTGTGGAGGTGAAATCTGATTGGATAAAAGCTGCCGTTAAATTAATAAAGTGGACTGGAAGCAGCCCTGCCAGATGGAAGCAGCAACAGAGGAAGACAATAGTGCAATAAGAAAATAAAAATTAAGAATAAATAAATATATATATATATAAATAAAATTATAAAATAGCTATAACTTTGTAATTATGTTTAGGCCTTCAGAGAAGGCTTAGAAGGCCCAGACGGTCCGCCGCTGCTGAATTGTACATCAAGAGTAAAGTATCGTCATGCAGGTGATTGAACTGCTAATCCTGTGATTAACAGACAACCTGCTCGGCCTTTCTAAGCCACAGCCACCAGCACCACTGTGAATAAAAGGGCACTTCCTTAAAGTTTGGAGATAGAGATGGAGCTTTATAATAAACCTTCCAACTATTTGCAGAGGCTGAAAAACCCTGACTTTTCCATCCCCCCCAAACACTGGACGCCTACATTTCCCTAAATGTACTTAGATCAACCGTGTGGTTGATTAGATCAGAGGTTTACAGAATGAGAGGCCGGCCTCCCAAACCTTTTGGCGGGTTATAGGAGGTCTAGTTTCTGTCCGATCTGTGGTGGAATCAGAATATTTGTCATTTTTGCTTCTGAAAATGACTTGGCCATTTGATTAGCCCTACTGTAATGTACGTTCATCATAAAAAAAAATTTAAAATAATTTTATTTGGTCATTAGGGCTGTGGTGGTTTGATATTGACAAGCTGTGAAGACATAATCAGTGTATTTGCTAACTTCTTTTGCGGGAAAGCTCCTCTCCAGAACCAGAGAGTACTTTCTCCAACTATTTGCTTCATATGTCTCTCTGTTATGAATTTCCAATTTAAAATTGACTTTCCAATGTAAATTGCACTGTACAAATCAAAAAGCTTAAAAGCAGATGTTTAGCACTATATACTAAATCCTAAGCAGTTACTTTTCATTTATTTTTATTTTAACAGTTCTTGGCCGATATTTACACATGCCATCCTCAAGTTAAAATGGTATTTAAATATGTGTTACTTGTACTTTTGCCCACAAACTGTAGCCTATAGCGCAAACCTAGTTCGCAATAAACGTGATTCTGATTCAGAGCACCAGTTTCACCCACAGACCTTGAAGGCGGCATCAGTCAGCATAGAGTCATGTGATGTCCTGTCATGTGGTGCATTCACTTCCTCCTGATTTGCTCCACGGCAGACAGATTGCCGTATCATGTCGTCGTAGGCTCCACAGACTGCTATCCGCCGCCTAAACATGTTATTTACGTATAAATCGAGTCGTTTCTCGCCGCTAAAGCTGGCCCTTTGGTTGGTGGCGTGTGTGGGATATTTGTCGGTCCGGTCCGGAGCGGAGGAGGACGGCAGCAGCCCGTGGTACCGGGACCTCTGCAGGTAACGTAGCTAACACTCACACACCTCCGACTGAAACACTGCAGCTAGAAACGAAACTAAATACGGCGAACGAGTCGTACCCGCTTTACCAAGCCGAGTTTAATTCAGAAAAGGGATCCGCGAGTGATTTATTCTGCTTATTGAAATTGTTCCCCGCGACCCCACGAAGCCAACGTCTCCCGTCAAACGAGGCTCGTAAAACAAACAGCTTCAGTTCCGCTACAACATCAACTTTTAATATCTTACATTTAGCGACCTCTTGCTGTGGCGTAAGATAGCCAACTTGCCCAAGAACAGCTGTCGTGTAGGTTAACAACAACAACAACAACGTGCTGCTTTATGTTTTAAACAGGCGACTTGAAGCTGAAGTAAATGAGCTCAGCACTCGCATCGTCTCGTGCCAAAGCAGCCAGCTAGCTTACACTGCTGAAAAGTACCTAGCTAACCTTAAGTGTTGCCGTTTGTTACAGTAACAGCATGAGGAACAAGAGAGAGAGAGAGAAGGAGAGAGAGACTCCAGGACGTGACGCCAGTCATGTCTCGGTGTCAGGACCTCGGGCTGTGGAGCTCCGCTCGGGCTGCTGCTGTTCAAATGTTGACACAGCACGACGGCTAACCAGTCATCTGTGACGTCAGCCTGCCTGGGTGTCATTTCCTTGTTTTGGTGGCAGACATGGCTCTCAAGAAAACAGCAGTTCAATGCTATTATCTCTATTTAATACTAATACCTATAGATTATTCACTCGGAGGCACTTGAGCTGCTTATTTATTTTATATTTTGTTTTCCTTTTTTTAAACTCGACACTCAAAACAAACAAGAGAAATTGTTCATGGGAAAACATTTTGTGAATTCGTTTAAGAGCAAAAAACTGGAGGAAATAATAAACAACAACAAATACTCAAAAGACGGATACACACAACGGCTCCAGCTTACAATTATTTGTGTTACCGATTCAGCAATGAATAGTTTTCTTTCCAAAATGTCAGTATTATTGGAAGTAATGGAGAACTTCAAAATGTCCTTAAACCCAAGGTGACGTCTTCAGATTGCTTGTTTGTTTTTACTTCGATCAGCTTTCTGAATCCTTAATATATTCCGTGTATAATAATATACACCAGACAAAGAAAAACAGCAAATCCACAGAACCCGGAACGAGATGATAATGTCATTTTTTCTTAAAAAATATAATCTATAGTTATATTATTATTTATAAACATGTTAAGACTAAAATCAAAAAGATAATGATGCAATACTCAGTCTTTAGACCGGCTTGATCCGATGCTGCAGGGCTGAGACCTAACGTGTGCCTGGTATAAGTGTGTGCATTGCCAATATGTTTTTCCTTCATTCTCCTTCACTTCATTTCTTGTATTCCCCGTGTTTCAGTTATAAATGGGAGGCTATTGACCAGGACAATAACGTGAGCTACACGCTAAAGCTCTGTGAGTCGTCGCCATCGACCAGCTGTGGCCCCGGCACCGCTGTCTGCGCCCGGAACCTCACCACCAAAGCAGACCAGTCGGTCGGTGAGTAAAACCCGCTGGCGGCGTACACTGGGACGCGGGGAGGGTTGCACAGTTGCAGGAGACGTCTTTTGCTGTCGGTGTGGTGGAGTCATGGCAGTGTCCTGGATCAATGGATAATAGATAAACATTAAAAGAAAGCTAAACATAGATATTTCTTCTCTTTTTCTGCGTATTGTGGCAGGCAATATTTTAATTTCGAGGGTGAAGGTGCACACGTTGTCAGCTTCGACATATTGGAGCCTGAGCCTTTGAGCTGCCTGTGATGACAGTGAATTTTGTGGCCCGGTCACTTACCAACACCCGCAAGCTTATGCATGATTCTCCATGCGGCAATAACAACAGATACCTGAAGAACAACGCAGAATTACAAACTCTAGAAAGCACACCGCGACACAAAAGGCCGACTACGTTGAGCAGAGACCGCAGATTGAGGGTCTCCAGGAAGAGCGTGCCACGCTTTGTTTTCAGTCAAGCCGTGGAAGGGAATAAAATACCTGCTGCATGAGGTGGGCTCTGTGGTGAGCATGTTGGACCTTTGCCTTTACGCTCCTTTAGACACACCGATATGCCTCAAAGCCACTTTATACTGCTCTGTTCAAATGTTTATGAGTAATAAAGGTGCACGTGAACTTGTGTTTGACTGTGATGTGTCCCATGTGACACTGCAGGAACACATCTACATCTCACGGGCTGTTGTGTTTATATATATATAGTTGTGGTGGTGTTTTGGTCACAGTTTGCACATTTTGGCCACGTTCATGCCATCTAGTCTGTTTCTCTGTGAAGTAGGATATTTGATTTGAATTATCTGGCTTAATAGAAAGAGGAAACATTTAACTAAAACACCTTTATTGTCATTGTACACATCCGGCGTGCTAATGTTGCTAGCATGAGGTCTGTAATCAGGAGTGTTAACTCACTGTAAAGTGTTCTAGTGTTAAAACTTTAATAGTTTTTCCTGATTGCTTAGAAGAAAGTAAATCGATAGTTTGTTGTTTCTATAAAATGTCCAAAAGTAATGAAACAATGCGTGTTGTTATTTTTGCGTAGGCCAAGCTGATGTCTGACCAACAGTCCAAAGGCCGAACATATTGAGTTCACAACTATACGTAACAAAGAAAAACATTCGATACTCACATCTGAGAACCTAGAACCATGAACATTTTAGTTTATTCTATTACCAACATATTTGCAGATTCATCTTTATTCTCCTTTTGGCAGGTTCTGTGTGACGCATGGTGTAACCTGAGTTATTGTAAGGTTAGTTGTAGGCACGTGTCTGATGTACTTCTCGGATAGGAAGCGCCACAAAGTTTCTTTACTTCGTGACTGTTGGCGTCATAAAGCATTCAATCATTAAATTCGTAATGCTGACATGAGCACTGAGGGGTTTTCTAAATGCGAAAAGTGATGATTTATCTCTTCCAGAGCTTTATCAGTACATTAGCAGAGCTAATATCTGCACTGATGACAACAATTCAGCATCACTGCTCGTCTGGCCCAAGCTACCCCGTCTCGGATGCTGAGATTTTAAATTGTATTTACCTGAACACATTTTTACACCATCCGTAACTTGGTAGCATGGTTGAACTAATTAGTATTATATTAATAATTGTACATATAAAATCAGTTAAATTTGTAATTAAGGATCTGGGCCAAATCTTCTAATGATTATTATTTTAATTGGCCTGTAATTTTAGTTGCAGTACTTCTACCCAGGGCCGGAGTGGGGCCACTTTTCAGCCCGGGAATTTCAGGCTCAAGACCAGCCCACTTTTTTCATGGTAGTGGAAATTGGATAAATGAAGCAACAGTTCAGCTCTTACTATCCTGTAGTTCTTTTATTAATACCATGGTCCAACAAATAATGTAACGGTTAAATACAACAATAATAATCCACTTAAGATGAGAAGTTAACAAAAAATATGCACAACATTAAAAAAGGCAGAAGGGCGTAGCAGGGGTGTCAGACTCAGATTAGGCAGTAGGCCAGATTTGTTGGAGTGAGACCTCATGGGGGCCGTCATGGTCATGGTCATCATTTTTCTGCATGAGTATTATATAGTGGTGATTTACTCCTTTACTACACCCACTTCTGAGCAAACAATGCATATTGGTTCACCAAGTACTGTCATATACTGCTCTTTCTTAGAATATATAACTTTAAATCATATAGTTTCCTCTGTTATCCTCTCTACCTGTCCCTGTCGTCATGGCCTCCTCATTTTCAGCAGGAGACTCTTATCTGCTGCTCCGAAGCTACAAAGAAAATTAAGTCATATTACTGCATACTTCAATATCAATAGTATATATCAATATTTGCATAATATTTGCAAAGTCTATGGATCGCCATATTTTGGGTGATATAAAAAGGCTAATATTTTAATTCAATTTAATATTTTGCTTGGGAATAGGTTGACAACGCTACAATGATATTAATCAAGGCTACAACGTTAGCCGAATAGTTATGTTGCTAATCATTAGGCCTTTGTCTCTCTTTACCAGTTGCCACTTGTGTTTATCCTCTTGAAAATAAATCTGTAAGCTTGGCACATTTGGCAGCATCCTCCTCCAATGCCTTTCTTTTTTTCAACCTGGCTTTTTCAGCCCCTCCTGCCCTCTTCCTCCCTGACGCGTATCGTTGCGGTCGGGCCGGCCCAGCTATCCGTAGCTGAGAGAACTTTTTGGAAAAGACAGCTAAGGACCGAACCAACTCTATTATTTGGGAGGGGTGAACTTCCTCGCACGGTAACCCATGCAGAGGCTGCGGTGTCAGAATGCGGAACATGTGTAGCCCACTTTAAGAGAAGATGAACTAACCTGACAAATGTCAACAAATAAAATTCTCGACCGGCCCAGAAGTGAAGCGGCCCACCGGGAACTCTCCCGATTCTCCCGATTACCCACCCCGGGCCTGCTTCTACCCGTTAGGTGGTGGTTAAATGGTGGTGTTTGCGTTGACATTGTGTGCCACTGGGGGCATGAGCTCCATCACCCCGTTCAGACCTGACCTCCAGTAACCAAACGGCCCTCCATCTAATCACACTGGTGTGAATGGATGAAACCTAATTTAAGGCCGTGGCTGGCGTGCCTCCCTGTAACCCAATTCTAATGTTATAATATTGGGGAAATTAGTCGAGCGGAATCAATTAGTTCATGAGTTAATTAATTGATTACGCTTTTATTTAATAACAATTAGGGATGAGAATTGATACGATTCCGATGCCTTATCGATTCCTGCTTATCGATTCGATTCCTTATCGATTCTTATTGGGCAAGGGGTGAAAAAAAGAGCACAAACGGGTTTATTTACATTAATTTTCTTTTATATAATTTTCTAGAATGCTGCACACACCATATACAGTATGTAGACATACACATTTACATTTTTTTAAATAACCAAAAACATTTATACATATTCCTCTTGAACTTAAAATAAAACTTACATAACTTAAATAAAATGTATTCTGTTTAATTTAAACATGTTCCTAGAAATTACAGTGCTCCTTCCTTTTTTAAAAGGGTATATGAACTGAGCTGCCAAAAATGAAACTAGCAGTGGCAAATACCAAGTGTGCAACCATCAATTGTATGGATCATCAACAATTCTTGTGCAGAAAAATAAGCATGTCTGCTTTCTCCGGGAGGATACGCGATCTCTCAGGACTTATTGTGTCTCCAGCCGTGGAGAACACTCTCTCAGATGGGCTGGAGGATGCCTGAACACAAAGATATGAGGAGGTGTACAAGGCGTGCTGTAGCCTGTGACCCAGACAGACGACCAGCCTCTGAACCGGTCTGACTCTGAACGTCATCAGCTAAATTGGATGGCAATGGAGATTATTTATATAGTGAAAGCTGGTTTACACAATGAAACAAATGGCACTAACAAAATCGCTGAATTTGCTGAGCTGACATAAAGCCACGTTAAGAGGGGAGGCAAACACTACCTCGCCTCAATGTAGGGGGCTGACAATGGAAGATTCTGGAGCTAAGCTAGCGTAGCTATATGCTAAGTTTAATAATGGATTAAAAATCGATATGCTCAGTTTAATAATGGGTTAACACGATAACGCGAACGTCTGCTGATAACACACGCCCTCCGATCATTAACACCGTTACGATCAAACATTTCTCAAAACTGGACTTTCAATCCAAACGTGAAGTGATCGATAATGGGACCAATGCCGGAGCTCAAATGTGTGCTTCAAACGAAGGGACAGAAGATAACGTGATCGACTCCACACAATAAAGGCAAATTGCATCACACAGTGAGTGGTTGTGATCACTTTGGAGGAGTTTACCTTGGACCGAAAGAGATGAAGCGCCGGCGTTAGCTGAGCTGCTGCATCGAACACATGACATTCCTGTCATTTAATTCCATGCTGTGTTCAAATGCTTCTTCATATTAGTTGTATTTCCTCCCTTCGACGAAATAGACTTTTTACACACGTTACAAGTGGCGTAGTTGTCATTTTGTCGTGTGAAATAGAGCCAAACTTTAGAACGCTTCTGCCTCGTTGCCATGTTTGCTGCAGTCTGAAGAAACTAAAAAAGTTTGCGCATGCGCAACGCCACAGAGGACCGTTAGCAGAACCGTTAAAGAATTTGGCTGACGATCCCAAACAATCGGTTCACTGGGAACCGGTTCTAAAACAGAACCGGTTCTCGATGCCCATCCCGAATAACAATGCAAAGTATTTGAATCCAACGTCTTAAATATGAGAAATCACTGCTTCTTTAGTTTTTTTTACATTAAATGTGCTATTCATTTGAATAGTGGAAAACAGACATATGATGACATCAACTTGTGTGGGGTGACTAATTACTAATCGATAATGCAAATAACTGTTAGTTGCTGTTAAAGAACTTAATAACCAAAATGTTTTCAGAGGACATTATGAAGTTCACAAACTTCATGTTTTCCTGTCTCTTTTAGAGCTGCAGTGCCGAGTCAAAAAGAACTCAAACCCGACTTCATGTTTCAACTGATCTGTCTTTATGATGTCTGTATTTGTTCTCCTCAGATGTCTCTTCTTCTTCTCTCTATCTCGGTTGTCACAATGGAACTGGCTTGCTCCCCTCGATAGCTTGAAATCCCTCTGGTTTGTTTATCGTTTCCTCACCAAACGGATTCATTCCACTTTGGGTCAGCGCCACAGATTCCCACACCTGGGTCACATGACCTCAACTCCCCGAGCAATGAGCCCCTTGAGGGAAGCGCCCCACAGTGTTTTAAAACCACAAATTAAAGGTTTGGTTTGCCCAGGGGACCAATGAGCTGCTTCCATTCTCAGAATCAGGTTTTATTGGCCAAGTAAGTTTGCACAAACAAGGAATTTGACTTGGTAAAGTGACTCTGTGTGCTTACACAAAATATACATTACAACACAATACAAAAACAAAACAAAACAGTGCAGTACAAAACAAACAGTGCGAAACAGTGCAACGGTCTAAGAAGTTTAAGAAAGTGACTTAAGAAAGTATATACACGGCGGAATGGCTATAGACAGTAGCTGTGAAACAGTAGTGCAATAACTCATTCATCAGCCGACACGTGTGATGCCCTCTGAGGGGTCTCTTTTTTTAGGAAACAAACTATTTAACGAGTGAATTAGGAGATGCAGAAATACAAAACGTATCTTTCTTCTTTTCTCCACTGTCCGTCCCTACTTCTCTCGGCTGCCCAACTGTCCTTTGCATGTGGTTTTAAATCTGAACCTGTGCTTTCCCAGTGGTCACGATCAGTGCTTTTATTGCAGAAACTGTAATTGTTACCACACAGTTTATGACCTACATCACTTAAACTTCCATAACTCATTGGGCAGAGCAGGATTTCACGTAGCTCGTTGTGTTTATAAGGAGTAAAGGTGAGAAGGCAAGCCACTGAGTCTGTCCGCTGGCGTGGAGAAACTTCAGACTCCGACGTTTCATCTAAATTGGTTTCAGAGAAGATATTGTCATGACAGTGAGCTCCTATCTAGTCGTAAAATAATCTGTCTTTTCCCCAATTAACGTCCATTTCACGTGGGTTTTAAATCTGCAACTGTCCCGATAATCAGAATCGGTGCTTTTGTTGCAGAAGTGGTGGCACAATCTCACAGTTCATGCTGAATAATCGCTCTCGACCATCTGCTCGTGTCGCACGAGCTCCAGTTCAGATCAAACTCCGAACTAAAGACGACTTGACTCGGGATTGCTGTGATTATTTTGGGCCGTTAATCAACTTCAGTTGCGTCACCGTCTCTGAGTTTTGCCCGTGACCTTTTCCAGAGACGACAGGCTGCCAGGCGGAGTTATTTCAGAGACCCGCGACAACGACTTGTCCTGCGCTCTGAGGTCGTGACCTTCCCCCGCTGACAAATCGTTGTCCAATAGCTCTCAGCGACTCTTTGTCTTCCGAGACTGCCGACACATGACGTTGTTTCGGGGTGTATTTTATTTATTGCCCAGCTTATTGTATGCAGACGTCCTCACCAGACTTTAGTTGTAGAAATATCACACGGGAAAAGTGAGACGATGACAAACAAGGAACAGTGTGTTTCGTCATGCCAGCTGATTTATCACATGACTCAGGAGAACATCACCGAGCATGAATCCTCTCAAACACAAAGAGACACCAATGTCATGCTTTTCTTTCTCTCTCTCTCTCTCTCTCTCACACATATACATATGTTTGCTTATGACTTTATTCCTGCTGACTTGACTCAGAAACCACACATGGTTGATTCTCACACTTTGACATTGAAGGGTTTTTCTGCTTCCCCAGTCAAAGTCTTTGGAGGAACACACTCTGCCCTCACATATATTGGGTTGAAAAGTCCTTGTGAAAAGTTTGTTTCAGTAAATAGTCCACCACAAAGTCCAATGTGATGTCTTCAAGTTTCTTGTGTCGTCATAGCAACAGTTCAAAAGAGCGAATCAATCAACTCTCACATGAGACAGCGGAAGGTCTCACATTGTCACGGTTAATCACCTCTCCATGTTACTTGACTGATGGGATTAATCTTTTGTTCTACTTAACCCTTGTGTTGCCTTAGGGTCATTTTGACCCGAATCAATATTACACCCTCCCCCCGCCTTAGGATTAATTTGACCCCATTCAATGTTTAATGTCGGTGTTCTTTCGGTAGTCAACAAACAAACATAAAGTGCCTCACACTTAAACTTGGAAAACAATATTAATTCTAATAATTTTTTGGAGGTTTTAATTGCTGGCGTCAAATTGAACCCAAAGGGTAAAATATGTTAGTAAATATAAAGGTAACAGGAGGGTGAAACATTGAATCGGGTCAAAATGACCCAAAGGCGGGGGGAGGGTGTAATATTGATTCGGGTCAAAATGACCCTAAGGCAACACAAGGGTTAAAATGTGCAGATTACATTTGTGAACTAATCAAGTCATTGTTTCAACGTTATCTCTAAATTGCAAAGACACTCCAGTAAAACCATGCGGTCTCTGCTCCTTATCATAATTCTGCCTAAGTATGCCTGATGATAACTACGTCAGTATTACAGAGCAAAGTATTCCTTCACCCTTTGTGATGGCAGTCCAGCCATATCAGTGGGCACACACAAGCACACAAGCACTTCAAAAGCTCCTGAAAGTTTCCCTCGGACTGACTCGTGCAAGTTCTAAAACTCACGAGAGCTTTCGTATTTCTTTGAAACGTTTAAAACTCAACGGAGACACTGAGATGCACACGAGGACTAGAATGAGGTCATCGATTAGACACGGGCCGATACACTTGCATAGCTCCTTACAATAGCAAATCTGTTGTCGTGCCTCTCAGAATCCAAATTGGTTTCTGTTCTGGCGATAAGTGACCTGCAGGAAGTAAGAAAACGGAGCTCATTGGCGTTTCTGCCAATCGGCGGCGCAGCGGAGACGCACGTGAGCTTTACGTGTGCTAACACATTTACAGACGTCCCAGTAGTTTCATCGGGCCGAACGGCTGTGAGTTTATTTAGCCGCCCCGCACGTTCTTTGCATGCAGCACTTTTCCCACTGCTGTCTGGTTCTGTCCCGACGATAAATTATGAGTCTGTACCGGCAGCCGAGTCGGGATATCTGTCCAGGGAGGTTCACGTCGTGCGCGGGTCAGTAGAGGTTGGTGGGTGAAGCCAGACTGTCTGCTTCAGTAACATACAGGGAAACATGATGCGTTTGTGCCTTTTTTTATTTTTATTATTCTTAAAATATCATTAGATAAATGTTATTATACAATTTTTATAGCAAAAGCAAGAACAGTTTGGTGCAGGAAGTCTCTGTGTAGTGCTACACAATCTGTGTGTGGTCATCTGCGAGAGTTAAAGCACACAACTAAAAGACAAGAGGTGTGGGGATGAAATGAAGCTACACACACATTCATGTATTTTGTCCGTCACCTCGCCGTCTTATTACATAAGTCAGTCTTTCCACCCTTTTTGTATTGCACTAATTGCAAAGAAAACATTTAACTAGAATGGGCACTCGGTAGAGCGCATACCTTCGCATATCACAAGATTGGGCATTGAATTATGAACATTTTGGCATTAGTTGCATGCCAATTGGATACAAATTGACCGTGCTACAAGAAGATTTGGACCTTTTCATGACCTTGACCTCTGACCCAATTGATCCCAAAATCTAATTAAATGGTCCCCGGATAATAACCAATCATCCCACCAAATTTCATGCGATTCGGTTTAATACTTTTTTAGTTATGCGAGTAACACGCATACAAATAAATGAATAAATAAATGCACGGCGATCAAAACATTACCTTCTGCATTTTCAATGCGAAGGTAATAAACAGTTAATTTGTGACATGTTTGGTTTTCTGACATCCATTGTCGAAACTCAAGGCCTAATGATCCGTAGTTGACTGACGGCTCGTCTTGTCTTTGAATGTGCAGGTGAGCTGTCGATGCAGACGCTGTCTGGCACGGTGCTGGATTACAACGGCACAGAAAAATGTCCGGGGAGCGGCAACAACATCCAGACCAGCATCAGCTTCCAGTGCGGGAAAACCATGGTGAGCCTCGCACTCACACCAGGAGGTGTTCAGCTTCTTTTATCGGGATTGATTTGTGCTTTTCCCGGAGTTGTGTTACCTGTACGGTAAATCTGCCCGGGGAAAGTGAAAGAGAAGCGCTCGCCCCTCGCTCGTTACCTCCTTCGAGTAGCCCTCAAGTGGTAATTATTTGTATTAATGTCATTGGATACACCGAATAAACCACATACAGGGAAACCAAATGGTTACGATCTGGCAGGAAAACAAGAACAACAAATACTAATAATTAAATTAAATTATTATTATCTCACATTTTGGGATGCAGCACTATGATGGACTCTATGACCCGATCAGAAATAAGGATGTCCTGGCCTGCATGTCATCATGTGTCATCAGGTTTCATCAATGGAAGTTTCAGCTCTTTTGAGTTTGACTGTTGATGCAGTTTATTGTCATCAGTGACGCTTTGATCATGCTACGAAGGGTCAAGATAATAAACTTGAGTATAAAGTTCCACCATCATCATGCACCGACATTGTTGTGCAATAATGAGGACATGTTGATGTGCTTTTCTGTTTTGTGTCAGTTTTTTGTATCAAGCACATTATAAAAAATGTCAGACGCCCAGCTGACTGCAGCGAAGAATAAAACCCCTCCGGGTGTTTTTGAGCATTCACTTTTCTTTCTCTTAGACTAATCTAAGAAAGCTACAATGACATTTATTGACGGATGCCAGAAGCAGCTTGTCACAAAAGGAAGAGAACCTGTGAGGCCAAATCACGTGAGACAGTGACAGTCGAAAAGAAGGAGTTCTCTGTGATAATAGTCCGCCCCAGCAGTTCATTGCTTTCGTTATCTTTTTGACACTGACGGACGTGATTTATATAATTCCTTAATCGACTTGGACAGTGTGACAAGGTGACTCCTTGTCTCTCATAAGATATTAATATTATGTGTTTGGCTTTATTTTAGCATGGCCCTTTTTATATATTTTTTTATAACAGAAAGACATATGTGTTTTCTTGAGGTCTCAAACGCATGAATAATGTCCTGCCCTCATAAATCATTTGTAAAGCCAAATATCCTAAATATTTTTTTACATTCATGTTTACTTGCTTGCAGTCTCCTTCACTTACACTGCTATGTAAAACTGTAATAAGTACCCTTTTAAATATATAACCTTTTAGTTTTGTAAGTAAACAATTGAATCGGGGAGCTTCAAATTCCCAGTTGTGTCATGAATAAGAATTTTGTAATCCAAACACACAAAACAAGACGTCACTAAACTAGTGTCACAAACGTGCAGAGTGACCAACCAGGAGTCAAAGACAATAAGCCGTAACGGGACAAGTTGCTGGTTTGAGTCTCAAGAACAGGGGCTGCTGGTAAAATGTGGATGAGGAGAAAAACACATCAACGTTTTCTTGCTGAAGTAACATTTCAAAGAAATCCTCCACAATCATTCCTTTTCTTCTTTTTTCATTCACAAAACAAGTCTTGTATGGCACACTGACGCATTTGTCCACTCAACCTTTCTCTTTGTTCCCCGGCGTGTTGTAATGCTGCTGCTGTTCACACTATATTGTGTGAGCCGCCATGAAACTCTCCGTCCTCCTCATGTCGTGGTGTGCTCGTGTGCTGCAGGGGACCCCGGAGTTCGTGGCCGTGTCCCAGTGTGTGCATTACTTCGAGTGGAGGACCTTCACCGCCTGCAGCAAAGACAAATTCAAGCCGCACAAAGAGGTACGTCGGTGGAATCACATGTCCTGACGTGTACGAGAGGGAGGAAACATGAGGGGTTTGAATGGAAATGAAGAGCTGCCCCCCCCCCCAGAGGACGTGTCACATGTCGCCACAACGAGGTCTTCAACGGTTGAAAGAATGTGTGAAATGAATTGAACTCGCTTTTTAAGAGACAATTAACTGTTGCGAAAGAGCAACAACCCCCCCCCCCCCCCACACACACACACACACACACACAAATGACTGTTATTATTTATAAGAATCCAAAATCATGAATCTGATGGAATAATTTGTAATTTGAAAGCTTGTTTAAAAAATGAAGCCCTCTAAAATTATTATTACTCTAAGTTATTACATGGACAGATTTATCACAGCTTAAGAGGGGATTTCTATTTCATGCGGGCACATTAATCACTTACACTTATTATTGTTATTATTATACTGTTGGATGCTACAGACCTGCAGTACAGAACCATGATGTCATTTTAACATCCGCTCAAAGATCTGATATGGCATTTCATATCTATTGTACGAGAGCGTCTTTTGATATTTGACATGACTTCCACCATGAACCCTGCGGCCTCCTCTGTGTGCAGGTGCCCTGCTACGCGTTCGACGCCGACGGTAAGAAGCACGACCTCGGCCCTCTGATCAAAGTGAACGATGGCTACCTGGTGGACGACGGCGACGACAGCGTCGACTTCTACATCAACATCTGCCGCAGTCTCAGTCAGTACCTGGGGGAGGGGGGAGGGGGGGGGAGGCCCACAGACAAATGCCTTTTTACACATCACTCTCTGTGTTAAGATTGAGGAAAATAAGACTTTAAAAATAAATAAATGTGGCACTTATTTTTTCATTTATAAAGACATATTTATGTGTAACGGTGCTTGTTTTACATTTCAAGCTTGACCATTCATTTATGAAAGAGCTCTTTTTTTGGCATTTTTATTAAACCATTTGCAGTAAAGCTACCGGATGATCAACACTGATAAAATGTTGAGATTGTTAAGCAAAGAAAGCCATTAAGATCTTAAGTTATGCTGTGATAAAAGTAATATCGGGCCTATGGGCCAGTAATTGAGCAACACTACTCGTAGCAATTGAGTGCTCCTATTACTTCCAAACTTCCCTTTTCTGCACCATTGTCTCATATCCTTCTGCTTCCTGTCTCAGACCGACCAGACAAATCGTGTCCAGAGGGCTCGGCCGCCTGTCTGGTCACAGCGCACGGCTCCTACAACATGGGCTCTCCGACCACACAGCTGGAGCTGTTATCCAACGACAGGTATCTTCTCGATGGGTGCTAATGTAGCACCCCTTAAATGTTATTTCATACCTCTTACTGATGTTGTTCAACGGTGTCCATTCCTTATTATTTGTGTTTCAGGTAGTTCATGTTTTGTGCACATGCTAACTGTGAAGGGAGGAAAGTGCTCGTTGTTCCGTTGGAAGAGAGCGCTGTCTCTTTAAGAGAGGGGCGTGTGTTAAGCAGGTCCGGGAAGCCGGCTGAGGAAAACAGTGCATGCTTGCTTTAACCGGGAATTTGTATTATAAATGTTGCTGAAAATGAAGAACAACGTTTTCTTGAAGAGTTCATGTTTAGGGTGCAACACTAACTCTCCGTCACGGTCATTGTCTGGACACGTCTTCTTTTCTTTTTCTATGAGTTTAGATATTTTTTTTTTAAACGTGTGATAGAGTTGGCGTCTAAATCACAGGCCCTGGGATCACTTATCTGTTCAAAGCGCTCCCAGAACCGATCCTGTAGGTTTGGGATCTGATCAGCCCGAATCCACATGCCCCGGTGGCCTGGCTCACATTGAGTTTGGATCTCTGAGGCGTAGACATCATGTCGGCACAATTCATACCAGGGTTTTTCCTGCATAGATAAAATTTGGGCGCGCGCCTAAGCCGTTTTCCCGAACGCCTATGACAAATCCCGAGCGCCTAAGGCAAAAAAAGTCCGTGATGGAAAAAAAAAAAAACTGTTCATCACGTGCATGTCAGCGAATATGTTCTCAATAGTATGTTTCAAGGAGGCTACAGCCGAACCCTCGTTCTGTTTTGATCAATAGTAATCAAGTTGATAAGCGTGCCTTCTTGTCTGATCAATACGCAGCTGTGAGGTGAATGGACAGAGCGGCCAGCTGCTGATCACTCACTCAACAACCCGACGTGCACGAATACACCTGGACTATTGTCAATAGGGATGCACCGATCTGATCGGCGCCGATCCATATCGGCCGATATTCCCATTATCGGTTTTGATCGGCGTTCTCAAAACGGCCGATCAAACTGGCTGATCAGATGACATAAAATCTGCGAGGACTATCAGACGTTTTAATCGCCGCGCACCGCAACGGAGACGATGCGCCCGGCGAGGGCCGCAGAGTGAGAGGTCCACGAGGGGATCCTCACCACCGAGCGGCGTCCCCCGAGTTGAATCACTGGGTCAACTCAGCCGACTCACATGTCTGCCCCTATAGACTGATGCTCACGGTAAACACATTCGATCGGGAGCGCGCGAGGATTTTGATAAAGTTAGCGGAAGGATTCACATGAAACAACATCCGTTTTTCAAAATAAGATTTCGACAAATCATACACTAAATAACATATACAAGGAAACAATGAACTGATTTTGTATCTTTAGAGATCGTTTCTGAGATTTAGCTTAAATTATGCAAACATTAAAACATTTTTACTGTACCAAGGAAGAGTTTATAAAAATAAGTCAGACTTTTGTATGTTAAAAAAAGTCCTGTATATAGAGTTCCAGGAAATGAATGATGCAGATGTGTTCCATACATATCTGAAATCCCCATCACTGGCAATCAATCAATTTTAATGTATCAATTAGGAAATTTTGCAAAGTAAAAGTCCTAAATGTTTAAAGAAATCGGTAATTTCTTTAATGTTTGAGGTGCTTTATATATGTATTTCCTCATAGTCCTAGGCAATAATGCTACACAATAAATAGAATGCTTCAATCAACACCGTGATCGGTATTATCGGATCGTCAGATACTGATTTCAGTGATCGGCACCAAAAAACCTGATCGGTGCATCACTAATTGTCAATCTATTAGCCTATCTATTTTAATCTAAAGTGGAAGCAAAATGATTTCCTCAAGCATTGCCTCCATTATTTATGTGAAAAAAAGAAGAAAAAAATACATGGATGTCTGCTAATTACGGTGATATGGAAACATAGACCGTGAAAAAATTAGGTTGGGAGCATCGAAGACCCATTTTGACCCTAGAAAAACCCTGACATCAGTACATATATGCATACACAACATGTGCATGCATATAACAGGTTTCCTGGTGGAAGTCACTTCTTGTCAGTGCCTTCGATCTCCATGGCCTTGTCCGTCACCATGGAAACAGTCACATGACATGTCTGTCCATGTCAGGAAGTTACTTGATTTGTAAAATAGTGTAACGTGGGACTTTTTAACCCGTGTGATTGTCGCTCAAGTGGGACGTAGAGATTTCTCTGAATGGGCCTCGCTCCTATTCACACCTGGGCCCATAAAAAATAAATATTACTGAATATTTAAAAGTGTGGCGGCTGGTGAAATTTTTTTTTTTGGGGGACGCAGTTGGGCGACGCGGTTTAAATAGCACTCAACAATGAGAAGAAAAGAGGTTTTGAGTAGAATATTGTAAAAAACAAAGCTTTATTTCAAGAACACAGCGTGCTCAACACGGTCCAATAACAACTATCAACACACTGTAACTTTGGGCATGAGGTTCAGAGCAGCTTTAAGAAACATTGGGTTGGGTTTCAGAGGTTTGCAAAATAAAAGAGTTTCACCCTCACATGAAAGAGGTTCAGAGCAGAATAGAGTCAGAAAGAGATCACATGTTACATTGGGTGACAGAGTAGACCCACTACTGTAAAGACAAGTAGCCTCCTCTCTTTAAAGTTGGCAAACTTCTCAATAACTCTCTGGTTAAAGTCAATCATGTCTGTAACCAGCCTGTTTCCATCATTCTTGAGGGAATGTGTCTGTTTTTCAGAACTTCTTTGTTGTGTTTTCGATGCCAGTTCGGTCTCCTTCTGCTGACTGTAAACAGGGTTAGCTTCATGCTGTTAGCTAGTTAGCTTCATGCTGTTAACTAGATAACTGCGGCAAGATTCGTGCTTTACACTTGTCTGAAGCTCTTTAGATCCCTCACCCCGTTGTAGTCCAGAGAGTTTCAGTCTCAGGACTTTGGAACAACAGACAGGAGAAACTAAACAGCATTACTCACTGAGCCTCCAGCTAACGGCTCCGGTTAGCAACCTGCTCCCGTAGCTCC
This sequence comes from Pseudoliparis swirei, assembly GCF_029220125.1. Lineage (NCBI taxonomy): Eukaryota > Metazoa > Chordata > Actinopteri > Perciformes > Liparidae > Pseudoliparis > Pseudoliparis swirei. The sequence continues at coordinate 17,176,083 of NC_079399.1, read as the reverse complement.
GTGGAGCTCTCTGGGCTGAGGGAACGATACCGGTCTCTGATCTGCCGAATAGTCCAGTCACGTGAAAGCCAGAGCGCACATTTTTGTGCCCCAAGATTCACGTTTCATCCGCCAATGAGAAGTCGTCCTTGCCGAAACGACTGTGAAATGTTTGCTCGCTGCCGTACACACACGTTTGGCCGGTGTCCCGAAAATGGGGCGGGGCTTCTCTCCGTGAGGATGAGTGGCGATATATTATATTTTTTCACATTAACTTAAGTGGTTCTTGACAGGCTGACGGTCTCCCACACATATTTAGCGCATCAACGCGGTATATTTACTATTTAAATGATTTGGCATATAATGTTTTTTGACAGGATGTATTTTTTTTCTTCTTTCTATTTTTTTTCTTCTCAAAATTTTAAGAGGGGCTGCGCCCTAGCGCCCTCTATGGACGCACCGCCACTGTGTAGCAGACATCTTACCTGGTTCACCATCTCTCAAGGTGTTGTAACTATTTTATTAGTAATAATGTATATACATCTATTATATTCTTATTTAATAAGAATCTAAATATCTATATTATAGATATTTAGATATAATGTGTATTTATATATGTATTTATAGTCTTTATATATAAAGTATATACAGGCACGTGCACAGATAGAGCCCTAGTGGTGCTCAAGCACCAGCCCCTTTGCCCTGGGTGAGTAAAGTGCCCTTTTTGCTGGACAAATTTTTTTTTATTCATCCGTATTTAAGAATAAAAGTTACTCTTTCTGTCATCAAGTCCCCCCAAATGTGTTTTAATATCCGATGGGGCATTTATTTGAGTTCATGTGAGAATTTCGCCGAGACCCGCACCGCGGCGCTCACGAGCCCCCCCCCCGCCGCGCCCCTCCTTCCTCCTCCTCCTCCACTTCCTCCTCCAGGCAGGTCTCCTCGCGCCACCGAACGGCTGCACCTCCTTCTCCTCTGACCCGCAGCATCAGACACACAGGTCATGACGGTGTTTGTCCCCTGATGTTGTTTTGTGATAAATCAACCACAACATTAGCGCTGCTGAAAACATGACGTCACAACTGGTCCGACGGTTCCTAAAAAAATAAACAAACAAAAACTCCGTGATTTCAAAGCCTCGTCCAGCTGTTTACTGACGTTAGTTATGTTTAGAGAATAGAGAGAGGGAGAGAGAGAATTCAAGAGAGAGGGAGAAGAGAGAAAAGAGAGAGAGAGAGAGAGTTCTTATTCCGTTCTATTTAACGGGCTAGTCTAGGATTTGCGTGGCCAAATGTGGAGGCTCGCGGGCCTTAGTTTGAGGACCACTGCTCTTGGCTGTTGTCTATCAATATCGCTCATTTTGAAAATGACGTAAGAGGGCAATACGGATCCGTATCAGACCGGCGAGGAGGGCAATACGTGGCTGGCATGACGCCCATTAGCCAATCAGAATGCTTGTACTGTTGTTGCTATATAATAATTCATCTTTATTCATAAAGAAAATGTAAGCTAGCTGTCTGATGCTGCCAGAGGAGACGCAGGTCGAGGACAGCGTCATCAGTGTATTGATGCTAATGCTTCAATTCTGTTAGAATTTTTTTTTGGCATTGGGTGCCCTTTTTTTTGGTTTGAGCACCTGCCCCCCAAAATGTCTGTGCACGTGCCTGAGTATATATATATATAAATATGTATGTGTACATATATATGTATATATATGACCAGTGGAGAACCACTGCCCCAGACCAGTTGACTTTGTTAGTTGTGATTTTGGTCTGTACAAAACAAGATGAATCATACAAATAAACCGGTCATTCACAAAGAGTTATATTAATATTATTATGAAGTAGTATTAACTTCAGTGGCACTTGAATAGCACTTACTTATAGTATTACTTATGGTATTACTCATGGTTGTACTTATGGTAGTACTTATGGTATTTTTGTAGTTTGGCTTTCTTGAAGAAATGTTACTTTCTTGATTCTTGTTGTCCTTAGTTTGTACTCATGGTTGAATTCACTTATTGTGAGTCGCTTTGGATAAAAGCGTCTGATAAATGAAATATAATGAAGTCAATATTGCTCATAAACCGCTCTTAGTCTGGACTCTCCCCCGAGACCTGTGGACCAGGGTCTAATGCCCCGGACAACAGCTCCGAGGATCACTGAGCCTCTCAAACTCTTTCACCACGATAAGGTGGCGGTTTCGCGAAAGAGACCCCCCCCTCACCCCCGTCGCAGGCTTTGGTTCCCCCCGTCGCCGGCTCCAGTCCCCGGTGTTCTGTCGCCAGCTTTGGTTCCCCCCGTCGCCGGCTCCAGTCCCCGGTGTTCTGTCGCCAGCTTTGGTTCCCCCCGTCGCCGGCTCCAGTCCCGGTGCTCTGTCGCCAGCTTTGGTTCCCCGTCGCGGCTCCATTTCCCGGTGTTCTGTCGCCAGCTTTGGTTCCCCCCGTCGCCGGCTCCAGTCCCCGGTGTTCTGTCGCAGGCTTTGGTTCCCCCCGTCGCCGGCTCCAGTCCCCGGTGTTCTGTCGCAGGCTTTGGTTCCCCGTCGCGGCTCCAGTCCCCGGTGTTCTGTCGCCGGCTTTGGTTCCCCCCGTCGCCGGCTCCAGTCCCCGGTGTTCTGTCGCCAGCTTTGGTTCCCCCCGTCGCCGGCTCCAGTCCCCGGTGTTCTGTCGCAGGCTTTGGTTCCCCCCGTCGCCGGCTCCAGTCCCCGGTGTTCTGTCGCAGGCTTTGGTTCCCCCCGTCGCCGGCTCCAGTCCCCGGTGTTCTGTCGCAGGCTTTGGTTCCCCCCGTCGCCGGCTCCAGTCCCCGGTGTTCTGTCGCAGGCTTTGGTTCCCCCCGTCGCCGGCTCCAGTCCGCGGTGTTCTGTCGCCGCTTTGGTTCCCCGTCGCGGCTCCAGTCCCGGTGTTCTGTCGCCGCTTTGGTTCCCCGTCGCGGCTCCAGTCCCGCTGTCCTGTCGCAGGCTTTGGTTCGTCCCGTCGCCGGCTCCAGTCCCGGTGTTCTGTCGCAGGCTTTGGTTCCCCCCGTCGCCGGCTCCAGTCCCCGGTGTTCTGTCGCAGGCTTTGGTTCCCCCCGTCGCCGGCTCCAGTCCCCGGTGCTCCGTCGCCGGCTCCGGTCCCCCAGCCACGCCCTGATTGTTTCCACCTGTGTCTCGTTCCCCAGTGTATTTAGTCTGTGTCTTCCTGCTTGTTCTGGGTCTGATCGTTTTTGTTCCTGTCCCACCCACCAACCCACCCACTCTTTTTTTTTTTTTTTTTTTTTTTTTTTTTTTTTTGATGGGTATCATGATATCCCACCCACCCACCCACCCACCTACCTGTTGATGTTGACCTTGAGGACGTCTCTCACCTGGAGGACGTTCCTGAGAACGGACTTGAGGATTGCCCCCTCCTTAAGGATGTTCCTGAGGACGGCCCTCACCTGGAGGACATTCCTGAGGACGGCCTTGAGGAGGGTACTCACCTTGAAGTCAGTTCTCACCTTGAGGACCTCGGAGACAGCCCTGTGGTGGCAGGTATGGTATAGAAGATCTTTTTTTTTTTTTTTTTGGGATGGGTATCATGATATCCCACCCACCCACCCACCTACCTATTGATGTTGACCTTGAGGACGTCTCTCACCTGGAGGACGTTCCTGAGAACTGACTTGAGGATTGCCCCCTCCTTAAGGACGTTCCTGAGGACGGCCTTGAGGAGGGTACTCACCTTGAAGTCAGTTCTCACCTTGAGGACCTCGGAGACGGCCCTGTGGTGGCAGGTATACCTATTTTTTTCTTTTTGGAATGGGTATTTTTTCCAGCTCTGTGACTCTGTCCTGCATCTTGTTCTTCATTTTGTCCAGCTCTGTGACTCTGTCTTGCATCTTTCTCCCAAAGGTGCCGAGAGTCTTCTTCTTGAGCCAAAGGCAGAGGTCCTCCAGGTTCTTGCTTTGGTCCGTGAGCTGCTTGACTTCTGACTCGTGGGTCTGTTGAGACTGAGCCAGGACCTGCTTCTCCAGCTCCAACCGTGCTATCTCTTCGAGCTGCTCCTCCAATTTCTCTTCCACAGCTCTGCGTTCTGAGAGCAAGTTCTTGATGCTATTCTCCCAGCACTTTTCTCTCAGCTCGCTCTTCTGCTCAAGAGCGTTGAATTTGTCCTTCCAGACCTGGGTCTCAACTGTCTCAGTGAGACTGTCGATCGCCTCCTCCAGGATATTGCTTTGATCCGTGAGCTGCTTGACTTCTGACTCGTGGGTCTGTTGATACCGAGCCAGGACCTGCTTCTCCAGATCCAACTGTGTCTCGGCGAGCTGCTCCTCCAATTTCTCTTCCTTAGCTCTGTGTTCTGAGATCAAGTTCTTGATTTCTTTGTCCCAGAAGATTAGTCTCAGCTCGCTCTTCTGCTCAACAGCGTTGAATTTGTCTTTCCAGACCTGGGTCTCAACTGTCTCAGTGAGACTGTCGATCTCCTCCTCCAGGATCTTGCTTTGATCCGTGAGCTGCTCGACTTCTGACTCGTGGGTCTGTTGATACAGAGCCAGGACCTGCTTCTCCAGCTCCAAACGTGCTGTCTCTTCGAGCTGCTCCTCCAATTTCTCTTCCACAGCTCTGCATTCTGAGAGCAAGTTCTTGATGCTATTCTCCCAGCACTTTTCTCTCAGCTCGCTCTTCTGCTCAAGAGCGTTGAATTTGTCCTTCCAGACCTGGGTCTCAAGTTTCTGGGTGAGACTGTCTTCCAGTTGGCTCAGTTGCACCTGAGGCACCTGAGGCTCAACTTTCAGAGTTTCCAGGTCTTCGCTTTTCTCCTGCTCAGGGTCGTCGTTGCTCTCGATGAGCAGCTGGCTTTGGGTCTCAACAGTCTCAGTGAGACTGCTGATCTCCTCCTCCAGTGGAGGCTCAGCTGTCAGTGTCGCTGAACTCTTTTTTTCCATGTCTTCACTTGTCTCCTGCTCCAGCGCTTCAGTGGTCTGGCTTACCAGCTTGCTTTGATGTTTGTTCTCTTTCTGCAGCTCAATAATTTTCTTGTCCTTCTTCTGGAGCTGGTTCTTGAGATTATTGATTGTATCCTCATGACAAAAAATAATCCACTTCAGACTGGCTGTATGTGTCGGAGATCCTGGAATTTCCTTAGGTTGGCTTTGATGTTGACCTTGAGGACGTTCCTGAGAACAGACTTGAGGATTGACCCCACCTGGAGGACGTTCCTGAGGACGGCCTTGAGGAGGGTTCTCACCTTGAAGTCGGTTCTCACCTTGAGGACCTCTCTGAAGATGACCTTGGAGACGGCTCTGTGGTCGATCCTGAGGACGGAATTGTTGACCACCCTGTGCACGGCCTTGTTGATGTACTTGTTGACGGGCTTGAGGACGGCCAGCGCCGTTTCTTTGGGTATTTCCGCGATCCATTTAGTAGAGTGGAGAAGTGGATGTGTGTTGACGATCTCTGTGGTGCGTATATAATAAGACAGTGGTGGTTTATTAGTGACTGTGGCGCGCAGTAAAATACTTTGCTAGTCTTTGAATGGCTGGTTGTCAGTAATATCCTGCTGTGGAAGCTGTGGAAGCTGTAGAAGCTGTGAGAAAAAGTAATGCATCTGCTGCTATATATAGATTCTGGAGTGGCTTTAATCTGTGTCACACATGATGTCACACATGATGTCACACATGTGTTGTGACACAGATCAAAGCCGCTCCAGAACCTATTTGATGTTACAAAGGACAACTTTAAGGGGGCGGAGCATTGCATCAAATGACATCACACTTGATCACATGATGCTCTCCTGTGTGCGCGCATCACGGCTGAGGCGAGCCGAGAAGAGTTGTTGGGGGGGGGGGGGGGGGCTAGTGAGAGTGTGCTCATCTGTGTGCGCGCATCCCGGCTGAGCGATGCACGCGCCGGCATCGGAGTTCCGTCGACCCTGTATATAATAAATACTAACACATTTGTAAAATGTTTCCCCTGTTTGTCAACCTCATGGCTTATCGCCATGGAAACAGTTCATTTCCGCCGTCCACCACTGAAGAGATGACCACTATTTTAGATGTTGTGCAAGTCCCACAAACGTCGGACCATCAAGCCCTCGTGTCTGGGTTCATAATTTTAATATTATATAGAATATTATCCGTAGACAGCTTCTCCAGGAACTGCAAACGAACCCAGATGGCATCCAGTAAAAGACTACAAAACCCAGAGTGTGTGTGTGCAGGGTTTTTCCTGCATAGAGAAAATTTGGGCGCGCACCTAAGCCGTTTTCCCGAGCGCCTATGACATGGGGGAGACGAAAATTACAGTGGCGGGTGGAGATTTCACCCTGTTATAATAGTAGGGGAGACACTGGACTTGATAAGCATTTCTTCTTGTCTGATCAATACGCAACTGTGAGGTGCGCGAATAGACAGAGCGGCCAGCTGCTGATCACTCACTCAACAGCCCGACCTGCACGAATAGAAATAAATAGAAGAAATTTTTTTTTTGGAAGCACCGAAGACCCATTTTGACCCAGGAAAAACCCGGCATACATAGGTCTCCGTCCTCTTCTTCCAACATGGTAGGTCCTCGCTCTCTCTTGAGAGTAAAGGGAAGAGAGGGGGAACGTCGGGGGCCCGAGTCCCTTCTATTGGGAAGAATTGATGTAAGCATGTGTTTATCATCGAATCAGCAGAGCTTTGTCAGCAGCTATTCTTCAATAAAGCATGTCTTCTTGTACTGCAGGAAAGAAGAGTGAACAGCAACAAAAACAGGATACATTCATTGTAAAGAATACACAGGAAATGAAATATGACTACGCAATATATACACGCAAACATTTTAGGTTTCTAGAAGGGCGCATTCGATCATAAAAGTTGCGTTGTGAAGGCGCGTGTAACCCCGGCTTAAGACGTCTGTGGAGTAGACATTGGACTGAGACACTTTGAATGTTATTGAGTGAAACGCTGATTTAGTTTCTTGTCTCCTCTCAAGACTGAAGTTGCACTATGAAGTCGCTGCTGGTTCAACTCCGCCGGACTTCTGCAACAAGCACGATCCTGCCGTCACCATCACTTTCATCTGTCCGTCGAGCAGACACTCAGTAGGTCACACACACACACACACACACTATCCAAACTTTTGTCTACTTGATTTGTTTTAATCTGGTGCTCACACTTTTGATTCCGAGAGACGTTAAGAAACAATCTTCCTTCTTTCTTGATACCAATCCTAATACTTGTGTATTAGCTTTTCTGATACTGGTATCGGAGACAACTTTGCGGTTCCCGCTTTAATCGACGTGTCCTTTTGGTTTCCCAGGGCAGCACTCCTAAGATGACAGCGGGGTCGAACTGTCGCTACGAGGTGGAGTGGGTGACCGAATACGCATGTCACAGAGACTACCTGGAGAGCCACACCTGTAAAATGACCAGCAAGCAGCACGACATCTCCATAGACCTCACGCCTCTCACCTTGAGCTGTAAGTACTTCTTCCTCGACACCAGGGGTCCTAAACTAGCACCCCAGGGGCCCTAAACTAGCACCCCAGGGGCCAGAGACTGTCACCGAACCCCATAACAACTAAATATTTAATTCATTTAACTTATCGTAGTTTTTAATTATAAGATGCTCTAATCTCAGGTTTTTATACCGCAATTATAAAACGGATCGTTCTTGTCCTTGATTATGATCCGAGTGCGTCTCCAGGCCGGCTCACTGTGGGCCGACTGTATCTACGTCTCTCACACCTGACCGTGGCGAGTTGTGTCAGAGTATAAGAGAGGTAGTGCATAGCGGGAACAAAATAACAAGGATGCATTTGGATGCGATTACCATGGCAACGGGCAAAGTCTAAAGCATCCGGGTCGGTCTGACCGCGAAACAGAATTTGTGCTCGGTTCAGAGATGGATTTTCAAACATTCACCAAAATGGAGCAAAATTAGGCTCTAGTCAGTTTTTGGCACAGAAAAAAAAAAAGGGTAGATGTACCTCTGTGGTATCAGCTGTTCTGTTTTGTTTTTAAATGTGTTACTTGTGATTTTATGTGAATATTATGTTGTTATTTATTTTATAAAACACCAGTACATGTATATAATGACCCTTTATAAAAGCAATACGCCTCTTGCTTCATTGAACCTCTTGAGGGAGTGAGCAGCAGCCAACAGGCTGAACATTTTTAATCATCTTCTCTTCCACCTGGTTCTTATCAGTGGTTTCCACGCTAGAGACATGGAAGAGACAAACTGGAATCCCATCTTGCTGAACTCTGATCGATGGTTCCTCCTTTATTGTGTTCTCCACAATAACATATATAACCTGCAAGAATGATTGGCTCACAGGGACGCTGTTTTTATCCCAGTCAGTGGAAGTAGCTTCATGAGTAAACTGTACTGGCCTTCCTGGTTTTTTGTCAGCTCATAGTTAGAAATAGAAGAAAGAAAGAAGAAAAAAGTCCCACTCCGTCTCAGAGTTCATGCACGTGGTTTCTTATGTTTAAAGTCAGATACAGCTGAATTGAAGCTGATTGCTGTTAGTGTTGTTGCCCATATAATCAGATTTACTAGAAATGTGACAACACGGTCCATTGGTACTTACGATAAGACGATGATGATAATAATCAGTCACTGGACAAATATGTCAATTTACATTGCTGCTTTGTGTGTGTGTGTGTGTGTGTGTAGCTACAGAAGCCCCATACTACGCACACTCTGGGCCCAATGACGGGGTTGACAGCTACGTCTACTACCTGAACGTGTGTGGAGAGATCCCCACTAACGAATGTGGAGAACACCAGTTTGTATCGTCCTGCCAGGTGAAGAAGACCGGCGACGTGAAGAAGGTGGCTGGAAGATATCAGAACCAGACATTACGGTAATGTGTATGTGTGTGTGTGTGTGTGTCTGTCAGTCAGTCCGTCCACTGGTTGATGTTTCAAGTCAAGAGTTCGTTTGTATTTTCTGCTTGTCAGTCAGCTCTGATGCTCCTTTTTGATTTTGATGGTGCAATCAACTGAGAGGGAAACAAAAATCACGGTTTCACAAAGACTTTGTAGTAACAGAAGTGAGTTTTGCTTTAATACAAGGGAACAATGGAGAGCTTAGTTTGAATGTTGCAGTCGAGCAATAAATTGTATCCTGTAAAAACATCAGCGAGCAGGAATCGGGCTGCTTTGCTGATGTTGAAACCTGAAGCTGTGTTATTTATCGTGCCATTGTTCTGTCCTGTAAAACACCTTCACATTTCTTTAACCTGTTTGCCCGCTTGCCAAACCTTTCTGTTTGACTTGTTAACACAAAGTTCTTTGTTGAAGAATCACTTGTTATCTTGCAACGCAGGGTTTGAACAAAGAAATGCGGTTGCAGCAAAAAGACAAAAACAGGAGTGGATTCCTGCGATGCGTTGTTTTGAATATGCATCAAGAGGAACGCAGCAACAAAAACACTGAGCAAATAACAGCCGTAAATAATTCCAGCAACTTAAAATATGTTTGATCACCAAGCATTATGGATTTAAACACAGGGTCCGCAATCTATAACAATACCACAACTATAATGTGATAATAATAAGCATTATAACTAAAATCTTGCCAAAAATCTGGTTACTTAGTCCTTAAGTTCTTAATTAAATAAGTTTCATGTACACTATTTATTTCTAGCATCATATTGTAATACAGATTGATATCATGATATATAAAGACCTATATATTGTGATACAAGATGTTAGCCCTAACTTTACTCCAACCCTGCGTTTACCTTTCCAATGTTGATTAGTGTAATTCTGTCGTATAACGTACGCTCGTTCAAACTGAAATGTAAAAAGTCCACAGAAGCTACCGGCCACCACATCTTAATGCTGTAGCCTTTTATTTGTGAATTGTGTTTAAAAAAAGAAAAGAAAACCAGTCTGGGTCAGAAATGATCCACAGACATTACAGGTGTAACTTCTTAAACAGTGCCGGTACATTTTCTTTTAACCTCTCAACCCTGTTTTTATCTGCAGTTATTCAGATGGAGATCTGACTCTGATCTACCCAGATGGGGTCAGATGCTCCTCCGGCTTCCTGAGAATGACCATCATCAACTTTGAGTGCAGCAAGAATGCATGTAAGACAAGTTTCTCAAGAAGATTATTAGCACACAATCATCATTTTTTGTTGACATTATTTCTGGTGTATTTTGTTTATGTCTATAATACTCCAATGCTACTTCTGATCTGATGATATTTTGGCACCACCCTGAGGTCGTATAAAGGATTACATGGGGGCAGACAGCATTACATGTCATTTAGCTGACGCTTTTATCCAAAGCGACTTACAATCCTGTTGCATTCATACACTGTAGACGCAGCAACAGGGAGCAATGCAGGGTTAAGTGTCTTGCTCAAGGACACATCGACTAGGGCGGGGATTGAACCTCCAACCCCCTCTAAGACGTACTGCTATCATAAGATGGTTCTCCTATTATATATTATGTTCATTCTATTTGTCCTGTAAACAATGAACTTTGTCAGTGAAATTAGGAGGATTCATTTGATGAATTTCATCTTGTTTTTTTATTGTGTAACATTATACTGTCTGAGCCAAAGGAACACAACATTTATTATCTTGTGTTTACTATCTCTAGCTTTCTCCCTGTCCACATTTTACAGGTAAAACTAAAAAAATACAATGTCGTATAAGGAATACGACAATTTGTATTTTTTAGTTTTACAATTCAGAGTTTCTCAAAAAATCTGTCCCCCAAATCCTGGATTATAGTGCTTTACTGCCACCTTGAGTGATTTTAAGTGCTTTACTGCCACATTTTCAAACTGTACATTTGGTAAGGTGGCAGTAAAGCACCATTTATGAAAGATTGTCAGTCAGGTGGAATCTCGTCAAAACTCGCCCTTAACCCACGCTCTGCCTCACTTTCTGCAGCCAACGGTGGGCGAGGGAATCCCGTCTTTGCGGGGGAGACGGACTGCACTTATTACTTTGACTGGGAGACGGCCTTCGCCTGCGTCAAGGAGAAAGAGAATCTACTGTGTCGAGTCAGAGACGACAACAAACACTACGACCTTTCACCCCTCACAAGATACCCTGGTGAGAAGCAATTGGTTGTGGCCACAGCCACATCAATGTAGAACCTTTCCCGCTCCGCCCGTTGTTGCTGAAGCCTCACCTTTCCTCCGTGTCTCTCTGGGCTGCTTCAGGTTCAGATGCCGGTGGGAACTGGGAGGCGGTGGATGCTAAATCTCCAAAGCCGGACTCCCGTTTCTACCTGAATGTCTGTCACAAACTCATCCAGACGGGTGCAGCTGCCAACTGCCCTGTGAACGCCTCCATCTGTGCCGTGGGTAAGAGTCTATGCAAGGGGGGAGCATGACGGTGCTAGACAGACGTGGGGAGGCCGAGGAGTTGTACACACGTTGCCAAAGTCATGAAAGTTCCCGGCATAGTTGTAGCCTTAGTTTATTGATTGTTCCCCTCCCTCCCTCAGATAAGACACTCGGGGCCATCAGCCTGGGCAGCTTCCTCTCATCTCCCCAGAAGACAAATATAGGAAACGACATCCGACTGGTGTATACCGATGGAAGCTTCTGCATCAATAAAAAGACGAGGATCCAAACTATCCTGACCCTCAAGTGCAAACCGGGTAGGCTGAACAAAGAGAGGCGTGGTCATCAAGACATATTTATCTTTAATTTGTTTGATGTGTGTTTCTCCCTAATTGATGTCTAATTGTCTCCACCTTCCCCTTTTCTCCTTCTCACCCTCCTTGCAGGAGATCTGGAGAGCGCTCCCGTCCTTCGTAGTGTTTCCTCTGATGGATGCGTGTACGAGTTGGAGTGGTACACTGCCACCGCCTGCGTCCTCTCCAAGACTCAGGGAGACGACTGCAAAGTGGAGGATCCTCAGGCTGGTATGAGCGTTTGATCGCCGCGGTAACCGACTGATCAATATTTCCCTTGCGCCAGAAAAACCCAGCAGGGGAGGAAAGGCGAGAAAGAAGCAATTATGATTAATACGTTTTAGCTCAAAACCTCTACCGTGATCCGTCGTGTTTTGAGCATCCAATCCTAATTTTTTTTAATCTGCTGTGAGTTTTCCTCCAGCCGAGTCATCCCTTTCTGAAATCATGAGAGGGCTTCGACTTCAGGCTGCAACTTTTACTTTCTAAACTAATCAATTGACAGCTTCACAAATGAGGATGAGGAATTGCCCCGAACAATTGGATCGCAACTCGTTTACTGGATAAATACCCCCAAAAAATGTGGTCCCCATTAATCACCATGACAAAAAAACATGGGAAAATAAGGTCCAAGCGGAAAAATAACTTTTAACTGGACGTATAATCCAACCAACATTCCAAATATATTTTACGAGTGTATAAAATGTAGAAAAGTATCAAATCCTCTAATTTGTGAAGCTGTCCGTCAGTCTATTTTTAAATTGGTTCTAGAGTTACGCTTTCATGAAACATTCAGTCTTTGAGGGAAAACAAGCAGAAGCTCTAATAGACACGTATTTAAGAAGTGACCCGACTCTTCAAGAGGAAACAAGTACGGCAGCAAGATTATGGCCACAATGATAATCCCAAGGATTTGTTCATCAATATTGAGATCACGGTTATTTACCACGATGGATGTTTGGACTCCACTCTCATGCTCCTCTAACTGGCCTGCGTTGCTCCACAGGGTTCTCCTTCGACTTGTCGCCTCTCTCCAAAGCCGCCGGTGGCTTCTACAACCTCACCAGCGGCAACTACGACTACTACATCAACGTCTGTGGTGCCGTCAAGGCGGCCAGCTGTCCCGAGAAGGCCGGCACGTGCCAGGTCGAAAAGAGGTACGGCATGGGCACGCAAGCAGGAAGCACTCATTCACACACTGCTGGAGTTCTCCACAACCACATAGTTGACAATATGATCTTTTATTCTACTTTTTCTTTCCACCACATCAGTGCTTGGAGTCTTGGGGAAGCGAACTCCCGCCTGTCGTACTACGATGGCCTGATCCAGCTCACCTACAGTAACGGCTCCCAGTACAACAACAAAGAACACACTCTCAGATCCTCGCTCATCTCTTTCCTCTGTGACCCGGAAGCTGGAGCTGGTTATCCCGAATTCCAGGTAAAACTTTCTCTCCACGTTGCTGATGGACTACATTTGTTTATTTATGGTATTTGGTTAGCCTCTGTGTGACTTGTACTTTTAATCTTAATTTTCTGCATCCAGGTTGAGGACAGTTACACGTATAACTTCCGCTGGTATACATCCTACGCATGTCCTGAAAGGCCTCACGAGTGTCTGGTGACAGATCCCACCACTCTGGAGCAGTACGACTTATCCAGGTAATGCACGCATACATATTGTGTTAATTCCCCGAGCAACCAAGATACACAAAACGACATACACATTACTGCATTGGCGTACTTTACCACATTGTAGGTAGAAAATAAATCTGCAGCTGGGGAGGGAGTAATTAATAAGAGAACTCATAACACTATGTTGTTTTCTTCTGAATAGGCCCAACGGTAGTTTATCTTCAAAGCTGCAATATTACGATAATATTGTGATTTATGGGCTAAGTATTTCTTTATTAGTATATTTTGAGTAGATCTTCCACCTCGAGCATAACACATGGCAAGTGGTGGCTTTTGGTGTAATGAGCTTGATCCTATCGAGGAAAGTTAAGCAAAGTGGTTCCATGACACTAACTCCATAAACTTTTTTTTTTTTTTAAATCATCATCATGTATGATTCTATAACACTCTCATAAATGTCATTTTTCTCTCTCATAAATGTACCACATTTCCGGGTATTATCCCCACTTCCCTCCATAATCATTAATTTTGTTTAACCTACGATGGCCTTAATATGGTGTAGTACAAAACCCACTTGTTCAAATATTGACACAATCAAGATAAAAAAAGAACAAACAGAAAGAGAATCATATTTTGTCCCCTTCTTCTGCCTCCAGCTTGTCACGCTCTTCCTCCACTAGCAACTGGCAGGTCATGGATTTGTCTGACTCCATGAACCTGAAGAAGTACTACATCAACATATGTCGGCCTATCAACGCTGTACCGGGCTGCGACCGCCATGCGTCCATCTGCCAGATGAAGTACATCTCCGAGCAGGTCTGTGAAGTCCAGAAACAGAATTTTAACTTTTTTTTAAACTATGAAAATATCCCGTAATGCACCTTTTCTAAAACGGCAACATTCATAAACGCATGTGATAGCCGGTCAAAGATACAAAACACCAGGAATTAGATTCAGGAGCCGTTTCCTTCTCTCTGTCTTCAGGGCTCCCCGAAGGAGGCCGTGTCCGTCAGCAACATGGGTATTTCCAAGCGAGGGCCGATCATCGAGGCGCAGGACCGGCTGCTGCTGGAGTTCACAGACGGCTCGGCCTGCGTGTCGGACGGCCTGACGCTCACGCACACCACGCGCATCCACCTGGTCTGCTCCAGAGGAACGGTGGTGAGTCGCCGCTGTTCATCCAGCGGAGCGCTTGCTTGTTGACGCTCGGCGTCTGAGGTGTGGCTCTGTTTGTGTTCCGCAGTCAATGGGCCCGAGGTTCCTGATTTACCAGAACTGCACTGCCAACTTCATGTGGGAGACCAGGGCGGCCTGCGCTATTAAAACCACCACGAACACCGTGAGTCCAGCTGCGTTACAACATCCTCTCATCCCGTGTTTCGCTTGTGTAGGCATGCGGATGAGACGACAATATGGAAAGATGTGACGCTGGGAAATGTATATAATTACAATATTTGGAAATGGTGTCTTTGTGTCTCAGAACTGTGCCGTGGTGGATCCCAACACTGGCTTTGAGTTCAACCTTCAGCTTTTGGCTTCTAAGACTGGATACACGACAAAAGCGAATGGCAAAGAATTCCGGGTAAGATAGTTTGAGTCATGACACTTTGCGAAACATAAATAATGCATCTCTCATGCATTGTTTCGATGTATTAGTGTGATGTAGCTGAAGTGTGGGAGCTGTTTATACACATAGCTTTTTATATGGCTCTGGTATCACATGTGTTGTGGCCAGTCATGCTCCCAACAGTATGGGATTTTATTGTATTATCTTATTTATATAAACTGGGTGTTTAATAAAGCTTTACATTTTTTTTAAAACACTGCAACCAACAATTATTACAATGAGGGATTCATCTTTTCATATTTTCATATGTCTATATCATATTTGAGAGTAGTGAACCATCACCAACCAATACAAATAATTAAATATTGACATTTCAGCTTTTTCCTTGAAGAACAAGAATTTATCAATTGTCAAAATAGCTTATTTTCTGTTTCTGCTCTTAAATTATACCGTCACACTGCGGTTCAGCAGTAAATACCATGTCCCGTGTCCCGTCAAAACGCAATGAATTCTTCAAAAGGTTCCTAGTCTCTGGGAGAAGTTCCTGCAGTAGAAAAAGAGGCTTTGCATGCATCACTCCAATCTTTCCCTTTTCTTTTTTCCCATAGTGTTTTAAAAGCATCATGATACTTTTGTCTCTGAAATATAAGGCCAGCACCCCCTTCAAAATACGACAGAAGTGTAACCCTTCCTCCTCAACACCCTGTAGGTGAACATCTGCGCTGACGTGGCAGAGTGCGGAGCGGGCATGGCCGGCTGTGAGCTGGATGAGGGGCATCCGCTGAGCCCGGTCGGGGTGGAGAAGACCCTCCAGTACTCCACCGATGGCCTGCTCACACTAACGTACAAGGGGAACCTGGACGAGCCCACGGGTATTGAATCACATTGACCCAAAGTCTCATGTTTCAACATGCAGTAGTTCACTTCAGCTGTGGCGACATTGCGTAATCCTGTATTTACAGCTGTGTGACTTCAAACATTGAAGATGTTTAAAGATGAAACATTTTCTTAACTCTGCACTTTTTTTCCCCTCTATCTACATTTCCCTTCTGCATCAGCGACTCGGGACACCTTCACCATCAATTTTGTGTGTAATATGACCGCTCAACCCGGCTCCTTAAAACTGCTGCGAGAGGACCTGAGTTCTTCTGCGACCCACGTGGTGCACAACGCCTTCTTTGAGTTCTCCACTGCGCTGGCCTGCATCCCTGCTCCAGTTGACTGCCAGATCATTGGTACGGACACACACACACACACACACACACACACACAGAATATTAAACCATTTAAGAATTGTCAAACTACTTATCCTTTTCTTGTGTGTGTAAAACTACTTTTCTGTTGCCTCTAGATTCCCATGGTCATCAGTATGACCTCAGGCACTTGATCCGGGACAGGGAGGACAGCCCCTGGATCGCCATAGATACAGGTGCTGTGAAATCCCGCAGCTTTTACATCAACGTCTGCAAACCTCTCCCTCCAGTGAGTGGCTGTCCAGGTCAGTACGCTCCTTCATGTTCCCCCACCTGATCCGCTGACATGCACACACACTAAATAAGAGATATTAACTGGCTTTTGATGGGATCTGCAACACCTAATTATATATCAATTGCGTCTTTGATGCACGATGTGCCAACTCTGACAAGAGACCTTTCTGACTAGAAAACGTGAAGGAACAATCCAAATGTGTCCAGAGTGACATCAGCTGTTGCCTAGGAACATAATTCGGGAGAAACGGTCTATAACGGAATATTTCATCCCACCAGTCAGAGACAATCAAAAATAAATCCTTTATTTATTTACAACTGAAGCTTGAGAATGATGTGATAAAATATGATTCTAATAATAGCTCTATACTTTTCAAAGATCAGTGTGCTTTAAAAAAAGAGTAACTGATTTAAACAAGGACAAATGGACAGTAACAAGACAGTAGATGCTAAAATATGAAAATGAAAAGAAAAACCTCACCTGTAGTGCTAATATTTTGCAATGTCTCTTGTTCTATGAAACTGCTCACTACGAGGTCTGTGAATTACAGTCTGCCAGTTAAATACCGGTACATTATTTTGTTCTCTCCAGTCGGTCCTTTGGGTGCCTGTGGCATGATTGATGGGAAGAAATACAACCTGGGATACGTCCAGTCGAGCCCCCAGGCGGCGGAGGACGGCTCCATCAGCATCGTGTACCAGAACGGAGACCTGTGCGGCGCCGCTTCCCGCTACTCCACACGCATCATCTTCCAGTGCGATAACAACCCGGTGAGTGAGATAACAGCGTAAGCAACAAGAACATGTAGAATGCGCATATGGACTTTTAGTGTAGGGAAAGGGGAGTCTGTTACATATATGAGTTAGCTATTTGGATATTCCACGGGAACAAAATGTCTTAGTGTGTGTGTGTCTTTTATTTTTAAGGGCTCCCCCATGTTTGACCGTAAAGATGGTTGTGAATACGTCTTCATCTGGAGGACCTCGGAGGCCTGCCCCATCAGGAAGTCTCAAGGTGTGTGTGTGTGTGTCAAAGTGGTGAGAATTGTGGATATCAACGTTTTAAGATTAAAACTGCTGTTATTTTGGTATGTGTGCAGATAGCGCTGCTGTTTTAAATGTTTGTAATTGTGGTCGATACAAGGACAACATTCACCGCTAATGTTGATTAAACTGTGATGGCGGACAAACGAGAGTCTGTGCCTCCGTGGTCACCATCCAACATGTGTCCTCCCAGGTGATAACTGCCAGGTGCGTGACCTCAAGAGTGGCTACCTGTTAGATCTGAGCTCTCTGAAGGGTCAAGATTACCCCATCAGCAGCGATAAGTACGTCTACCACCTGTCGGTCTGCGGGGGGCTCAAGAAAGGGATCTGCACCCACAAGGACACGGGCCTCGAAACCGTCTCCTCCTGCCAAGTGCAAGGGGACAACCACAAGATTGCAGGTATTGCAAAAAAACTTGAATATTCTTGGTATTTAATGTTGTATTGTGTGTAGTAATGTGCGTCATTATTATTGTGTGTGCAGGAATGACATCCCAGGTTCTAAGCTACGTGGGAAATCAGCTCATCCTGAACTACACTAATGGAGAGGCCTGTCACAAGATATACCAGAGATCCACTGAGATCTACTTCTCCTGCCACCCTGACAGGCATCCTGTGAGTGTCACACACAAAGACAGAAGACCAGCTGATCCCACAGATGTTATTGGCCTTTAAATAATAATAAAGATTCCCTGCAGATTATTTCTGTTTCCTAAGGTCTAAAGAGTCGAGGCCTTCACATAAGGGGTTTGTGATCAATAATCGGCACGTAAATGCAAAATTCTTGCGTGCAATATTATATGTCGAGGGCTTTTATTGTGAAAGGTAAGGTGGATGGAAGGAGTGCATCGGCTCTGCCCTGCCTTTGTCATGGTTGACAGTAGTAATAACGTTTTTTATCGTGGGCCTCTGTGTTGTTTCATTATTAGAGGTGCAACTCAACCTGTTTCACACGACGTGATAGTTATTTATTTCTTCTCAATTATTTTGGTTATATTATTATATTTTTTAAATGTCTGCAGTGGCTGTTCATTTAACGTTTCTCTACTTCCTGAACAGAAATGTAACTCAGCTCTGTCACGCTGTAGTAACTCCTTGTGTGTCGTGTCGATTCCTTAAGGGAACACCAGAGTTCATCAAGGAGACTCCAGACTGCACCTACCTGTTCAGCTGGCCCACCGCTCTGGCCTGCGTCCCAGTCAAGACCTCCAGCTGCTCCTACAAGTAACACTCCTCCTATGCTCCCTTTATTTATTCCTCCTCCTGTGTTCATGCACACTCCTCATACCGGTGTTTCTTTTTAAATGTTGGCTAATTGGTGAGGTCGCATTTTTGCCAAAGAGCTCAACCAAGATTAATCATGTAATGGTACAAGTGATACAACAAAGTTAGGCCACTTGATTTGTTACCGTGAATACATGTGTGCAAAATACAATTAAGGTTATTTGGAAAATCTGTCTCTGGTGTCAGAGCAGACTTCATAATTAAACCTAATTTTGCTATATGGGCGATTTATTGATTCATTAATAGTGAGTTGTGTGTTCTACTGATACGATGCTTCTTTTAGAAATGTGGAAATAACTACACTATACAAATTTGAGTGGACTAATTAAATATCTTGCTTTTTGTGCATTTCTGAACACATTTTGTTTCCCCATTTTTGCAAAGATGTGTCAACGTCCGTCCTCCAGCAAAGTTTTCAAGTATACCTCTAATGGATAGGAAGAAAGAAATGGAACAAAAAAGGGACACGTGTCTTATGGTGCCCTTTTAAAATACATAATTCATAGGTTTGATTTGTTTGGAGGTTAGGGTAGTTTTCCTTGAGGTCTTTATCTGCACCAAGCATCAGTTACCGTAAAAACGCTTGTATCTGAACAGACATGCATAACGACCAACTTCAAAACAGCTCAGACGTCTGGACAGACCTCAGACACATAAGACAATGAAAGTTCACCCTCTGCTTGTGTGCTCTGTGCTCAGTGATGATCAGGGACTCTCCTACGACCTCTCCCCTCTGGCTCTGGACTCTCGAAACTGGGAGGTGGAGGCCTCTACGGACGACACGAAGAACCGCTACTACATCAACGTCTGCAGGGCGCTCGTGCCGCAAGGAGGTCAGCATGCACGCTCGTGTTCTTTCTATTCAGTGAGACTGTAGCGTCCAGCTCTGGTTAGGTCAGAGGTCAAGTTCCAAGAGAGCGTTTTGAGACCGAACGTCTCGCTCCGAGTTGACTATGTGCTCACCTTGCGACAGGTACGTGGAAGTGTCCCTCCAATGCTGCGTCCTGCTTGAAGGCCGGAGAGGACTATGTGAATTTGGGGCAGGTGGAGTCTGGTCCTACGTGGGACAGAAAGGTCCTGAAGCTGCAGTACACCAGCGGTCAGGCGTGTCCCGATGGGAGCCGCAACAAGAGCAGCGTCATCCGCTTCAAATGTGACAAAGACAAAGTGGTGAGGAGACGTTTACAGGAAGATGCAAACAACCGGTTCCATTTCCTGTCGGTGGGGTTTGTGTGTGACACTGTACACACAAGTTGGACACATAGTCCATCGGGAGAATGAAACAAATGACACCTCGGTTGTGATAGATGCTCTCTACTGTGAAAACATTTGTTTTGGGATTAATATGTGCAAGAAAGTCCATTTTTGAAGGAGAATTACTTTCTGATAGTTCAGGAACATTTGGACAAAGTTCCCGACCATCGGGTACAACACATACATAGCAGAGGAGAATCAATTTCACCAGGCGATTATAGTAATGACGGATATTAAAGTAAAGATATAAATGGCAAAATGAGTATGTTCCTATATTCCATCCAGGACTCCCGGCCTACTCTGATCTCCGCCATTGAGGACTGTGTGTACACCTTCCTCTGGTTAACGGCCGCGGCCTGCCCTCTCAGCAGCACCCAACACGACAACTGCAGGGTCACCAACCCCGCTACAGGTCAGACAACAGTACCTCGTAGTGTATATAGGCATACCTGTCACCAGTATGTACTTAGCATATTACTATGTTATTGTCTCTTTGCAATAAAAATGGGAAAAACATCGTGCTGAAATGCAAAAAGGACAGAATTGCATAACGACCCACTTCTCTGGAAAACCTTTTACCCCAGTATTTGTTTTAATAGACTGAATTTTCTTAAACTGCATATTATTTACATCTCTATCAACCCTCCTCTCCCTTAGGTCATTTGTTTGATCTCAACGCCCTGACAAAGGAAGGAGGTTACACCATGTACGATCATCAGGATCACAGGAAGATGTTCCGCATGAACATCTGTGGGAACATCTCCAACTCCGGATGCGGCTCTGATACTGGTACGTACATCCACCCAGTGACGGTGTCTTCAAGTCATCTTTTAGAATAAACAAAAGTGAGAAATATCGTCACAAAAGTCTTGGTGCCGGGACGCGAGAGACTCGCAAAGCCTGCAGACAAACGTCTCTTCAGTCCCTCAGAGGCTCAAAGGTCATAAAGGTCACAGCATCTTCAGTGTGTCACTTTTGGAGGCAATCAGATCCGACTTTGACCAGTCGGAGATGGTTTCACATAACTGGTGTTCACTGGTTGGTCCAGCTTTCAGCATAATTCATTTTCACTATGGGTTATTTAATAGGTTGTTTATTAGACTTTAAAGGCAGAGTGCTGCATTTTAAATGTGGGATATACTGTAGCGCAAAGGGATGTTATTTTCTGAACTCAACTTTACCAACTTAGTCATGACACCCACTTTACTGAAAACTATTTAAGAAAATGTTGTCTAAGTAGTTTGTAAAAGCACCGATAGACAACCTTACAATATCGTCACAATATTGATATATATCAATGTTTTTGTTACAAATATTGCGATATTTGATTTTCAAACAAAGTACAGACTCTAACAACGACATCTTCAGCCTAAACAGGTTAGAGAAGTTACATAAAACACCAGAGCTACCGATCTGTGCGAAAAATCCTGTTCTTTCCTTTTGGTAATTTCCTCCAAAAGCTGTGCACATTCCAAGAAATGATTTTTTCTTTGAACAAATCAAATTTCTTAAAAGTAAATAGAGAGAGATGGATTCTCTAAGAACTCATTCACTACTCCCTGGTTACTCTTCAGTCCTACACAGACGTCAGTGTGGTTTATGTTACACCGAGGACATGCGTCATCACTGTTTTGTGCCACAGTTGAGTGTTTAAAAGAGTCCTGACGTTCCAGTGCTTCTTGAATAATTGACTTCTCTTTTACCCGGGGGCTGCATTATTTTTTGCACATTAAACTTGAAGCCAAAGCTGCACAATAGGTCTGAATTTGTAATTGGAATTACGGGAATAGAAATGTTCCCCCTGCACCGAAATACACAGTTCTAGACAATTATGTGATGTGTATGCACATTTTTTGTAAAATAAAGTAACGGCAATAGTTGATGAGAAAATTGCAAAAATGTGAAGAGCTGAATTTTTTACACATCTGAGATACTCTGCTGACTGTATAAAATGACTTGCTCATTAGCTCATGGTCAAACCCTCCACCAAATATCAGAAACACGTGTACTTACAAACATAAACAATGTCTTTTAAATGTCTTATGAGATCCAGGAAAGAACCTAATAGTTTTAAATACTTTTGTATTTCTGAAGTTACTGTAAAATATATCTATCTGCATATTGTGTTGCAGCTGTGTGTATTAAGGACACCACGACCGTGGTGAGCGGCGGTCAGGTGAGCAGGAAGCTCTCGTACAAGGACCAGGTTCTGGAGCTGACGTATGGCGGCGGGGGTCCGTGTCCAGCAAACCCCGCCCTCAAACACAACGCCGTCATCCACTTCATCTGCAGGTAGCAGCTCCTCCCCTCCGGGTCTCTAGTTTATTTTATAATTCATTACTGATGATGGATTGATTTTATTCACCAATCATCAGATACAAGAAACACAAGTAGAAGGATGACATGTTAAAGCACGAGGAAGAGGAGAAGCAGAGAGCATCGATAATCCTCGGTTATTTTAATATGTATTCAGCAATCGTTTCACATTCAAACTCCACAAAAGCATTCCTCTTGAAAAGAAAACAAGGACAGCTAACATCACAGTTTCATTGGAAATGTCACAAGAAATCTGAAACCCTGTGCGTATAAAAATAATTAGATCAGAGAGAGCTAAGAGCCCCCGACGAGCTCTTCTGTAAATATTCAGTTGAACATGTTATTCTTTTGTTTAAAGAGTTTAAACTGTTTTAAACAGCATATATTTAATCTTTTAGTTGATTCCCAATATGGCACTTTAAAGACATTTAAAGTTCACTTGATGTGTGTTATCACCCGTTAGGGGCATGTTTGAATGTCATCAATTATTATATATATATATATATATATATTAGGGCTGTCAATCGATTAAAAAAAAGTAACTAATTAATCGCACATTTTTAAATTAATCGCGCTTAAAAGTGTTTTCCTTCTTTTTAAAGACAAAACTTCACACAGAGCTGTGTTTTCAAAGAGGCTCCTACCTATAAAGTGCCAGTGAGGTATTTAATATTGTGGATGATAAATTGTTTCTTCAGTGAAACATCAGATTAGTAAAAAAAAAAGAAGTATATTGAGACCCATTGGTCCTGTCATCTTTAACATTGAACAGCAGCAGAACCAGTGGCCTTGGTAACTGACTGACATTCAAATATGTCACGTTAACCCTCTGGAGGCTGGGGGCATTTTATACATTTTACAAAATAAATTAAATTCACCATTTAAAGTCTTTTGCATGTGACACACCCCCACGTGTTATACATCAAACATTCCAGAACAATCTCAGCTCTGTAATGAGGCTCATTGTCCTCGCGCCGTGTCCTCTGGTTCACTGACTGACAGGCTGCTAAATGAGCCTTACCTGTGAGGTGGGAGGTCCTTTGTGATTTACTGAGTGTTCATTGGTTGTTTTTTCCCCGAAATGTTGACAGACAAACGAATTGACAAATCACGTTGAAGGTTTCGTGTGACGAGTTCTTTCCGCGCCGCGTCACCCGACACGTCCCCTCCGTTCCTCTGTGTATCAGAGGGGGAGACGGGAGGAAGGAGGAGCAGGAGGAAACCCGACTGATTCATCCACGAGTTAAACTGATTTCTGCTCCTTATTTTCGCGGAGAAATAATTGTTTTAAAAGCGGAAACAGTGTCAAACCGTACTGCCGCGGTTTTAAAAAAAAAAAAAAATTGCGTTAAAATATTTTAGTGCGTTAACGCGGCCAAATTAATCGCATAGATTAACGCGTTAACGCTGACAGCTCTAATATATATATATATATATATATAAAATGGAGTTAAGTTTAAATGTTAGGTAAAATATATAGTGGATTTTTCTTTCCAAACCTTGTTGTCATGTTAGCAGAGCCATGTTGAATGTTTACGTGTGTTTGTACAGGCCACCCAACATGGGCTCAGCCCCGCCAGAGCCGGTTCTCATTGATACCGACACGGAGACCTGCACCCACTTCTTCTCCTTCCACACACCGCTGGTCTGCGAACAGCCAGTAAGTCTGTTTTGTTTACTTGTGAGCGTGCCAAGTCAGACAGGGACTCTCAGTACGCTCGGCCTGTTTCTTAAAGTAACTCAAATTCAAATGTTGGGAACCCTTTGGAGATTCAGGTTTTCCCCATCCGAAGACTAACTGACAATTAATGTGATCATGCGGGTGATCCAAATCAAATGTATGGGAAGTTATTAATGGCACACAACCTGATCCCAGCATGTGTTTGTATGTGTGTGCTGTGATAAAATCATTACCTTTAAAAAAACATCAACTGAGAACAGGCTGTGTTTATGACATAAGAACAAATGGGGGAAAAAAAGCTTTTGCCAGGATAATCTTTAGATTTTTCCCAGTAATTTTTTAGTTTTATAATCTGTGGTTGGAAAACGGCATTGTGGCAGGAACAATTGTTCTCATGTTTGTGGTTGTAATACCCATTTCAGCCTCATAAAACAGAAATGCATCACTGCCCCATGCTCTAAATAGGACCAAGAGCTCGGCGTCCATTTAAAATACATTTCCAGCCGATAGAAAGACACTACAGTCATGTTATACAACTTGCTAACACACAACATGTGTACCGTTTTTGTTTTGAGTGCATAAAGAAATTAAACTCATCTGAAAGAAAACATGAATGCTTTAAGTCCTGTTTATAACACGGGGTAGTGGTGCCTCTTGTGGTGAAAATTAGTATTACAGCAACACTCACTTTTAAAATGTTCCTCATAAAAATTATAAAAATCAGTTCACCTGCCCTAACTTTTTTCTCCACTTGCTCTACCAGATGAAACAAGTAGCAGTAACTTAGAAACTAATTTCTTTATTTTTTTTAGATCAGACCGTACCAGACTACTTTTCTTTTCTCACTCTCCTCTCAGGGCTACAGCACATTTTCGTAACAGCAAATCATTATAAAAATAACATGGAGCATTCCTTTGTAAATTAGCACCGAGTTGGCCATTTCACACGGCAAATCGAATTTTCGTTGAGTGTAGTCTGCAAGTAAACGACAATCAGCTTCTCAAGGATTATCAGAGGAGGCAGCAATGCGGCATTGAATGATGTGACGCTGGAGGAATGTTTTGGGTTGTGCCCGACGCACTTGTTCCAGAAGACTTCTCAAAACTCTTGAGGATCAAAAGAAGAAAATCATGAAAAGAATTTTCAACAACCACTATTTAAAATATAATGATTTACTTTGTCTTTCTCAGACCAGAAGACTATTACTGCGACACCACAACGATGTACCGCTGGCATTTATTCCTTTTTTTTATACCATTTTCAGGTAAAGTGCTCGGTCCGGAGCGGCTCTGCTCTCATAGACCTGACTCCTCTCATCCACATCAGTGGATACTACACAGCAACAGGTCAGTGGTCCACGGTGTCCTCATGTTCTCAATCTAAATGTGGCACATTAAGCATCATAGGCCAGCGAGGATGATCATCCGTGTGCATCATTTAGGGGACGAAACATTCATGGGAAAATATTCTGTTTCCACATTTCTGTTTGAATCCTCTTTGTTGTGTCCCTTCAGACGAGGCCCTGGAACAAAGTGACGAATCTCCAGACTTCTACATCAACATCTGCCAGCCTCTGAACCCCATCCCCGGAGTCACCTGCCCCGCTGGAGCCGCCGTCTGCACAGACCCTGCCAACGGGCCGCCTGTGGTAACACACGAGCAAACACAACCACGGACGCACACGTTCTCTTTCACGCGTGTTTTTTTTTATATACAAGCGAGATAAAGGACTATTCACCTTGAGCTCACTGGCATGTGGTTTGATGCCTTTTCTTATGAAAACCAGAGCACTGATGACTATCAAAGGTTGGCAGCTCTTGATGACAACAGGCACATTCATTATAAAGGCTGGTTCTCAGTTCCAGCTGTTTATTCCCAATGCATAGTATGCGCTGCTGTTTGTACTCAAAAGGAATGTTGTAAATATATATTTGGGGACTCAAAATGCACCATGGTCTCTTTTTTTGTGCCACATAAAATAAACAAAAATACATTCTCAATAAATATGTAAAAACAAGATCCTAAACAAATTAATATTTTACATTTGGATAAAGGATAAAAGGAAAGGGGGAATATTCAGAGAAAACTGTACGAGAACATATCTATATATTTTTAACTACATTGCTTCTCTTTGCGAGGTGAGATGAACCTCATCATACACAGATGCCCCCATTTGCCATGTATTGTGCGTGAGGTGGATGACCTAAAGAAATGATGCGTTGCAATCTTTGCAGTTTATTACCACGGATTTAGCAATATTTTGATGTATTTTGGCCTTTATATGATTACGCAAACAAATTGTCATAATAGAAAACAAAACACACAAAAATTCTCCCAATGAAAAAGCAGAAAGCATACATGGTAGTGTAAAGATTTGTGTAGTAGCTGCTCATTATGTACACATTTTATGTTATTGAATTTTTACATTTCGATAACAAAGTAAAGCAGTCAAACGTAAAGGAAACGTCTACACAAGTGTAACAATATTACATACGTATATATAATGATGATAATAGTATCAAATCTCAGTCTTGCATCTGTTACATCATTCCTAAAGTATCCTAACAAGCAATACGTGACCCAGTTAGAGCCGTTTAATATCGAAGGCCAATAATGCTGGAACCACAACTGGGGTTTAAACTGCTTCGTTATTATTCGTTATTCGTTATTTATGTTCTGTCATTTTTTTGTATGATGATGATTCTCTCTGTCCCGTCTCTCTCTCCCCGTCACCTTCAATAACGTTGCCTCCGCCTCTTTCTCTCTGACACTCTCTTTTTCTGTCTCTTGAAGGACATTGGGCGGACCACCAGCGGCCCTGAGATCAACCGCGCTACAGGGGACGTGTCCATCACCTACAACAGCTCCACCAAGTGTGCGGCCGATCCTGCACAGAACTACACCTCGACCATCATCTTCACCTGCCAGAGAGGCCTGCAGCTGGTCAGTCAGCCCTTTGATGTCCTCTCATGACAAGAAGACTCAAAGTCTGGACTCGAACATGCGGCGTTTACCTTACTTCTCTGGGGATTTTTTTTTAAACTGGCCTTTTTTTATTTCTTCATCCAGGGTGCTCCAAAAATGCTGAGGCTGCAGGAATGTGTCTATCTGTTTGAGTGGGCGACCCCGTTGGTGTGTTCAGACGCCACACACACTAACACCAGCGGTTGCCAGCTAACCGACTCCCAGCTCCAGTTCACCTTTGAACTGTCCAGCCTCTCTGGTGAAGTCCAGGTGAGCTCCGAAGGCTCGTTGTCTGTCCCCCAAAGTCACATTTGACATGAGGTGCACATGAATAATCCCGCCATCTTGTTCAATGAATTCTCGTTTTATCTGGGGAGTTAAAGGTGGAATGTTCAATACATTTTTCCTACGGTCGCTCAGAACGGCCAAACCAAACACCGGCTCCCAGCGAGAGCCGTTGGATCTGCACGGACCCCAAACCCAACACGCTGTCCCAGTTTTAAACGCTGTGGTGAAGCTAACTCTCTGCACCTCAGGTACCAGCGAGCTCCGGCGTCTACCACATCAACGTCTGCGGCTCCGTGGCCGAGTCGGCCTGTAAGAACGGAGCGGTTTGCCGGGTGTCCGGTTCTGGTGCTGACCAATTCGCCTCATCGTATGGCATCAGCAAGGCCATGACGATGGACTACAAGCATGACGAGGACGCCGTGCTGATGCAGTACGGTGGGGGAGATCCCTGCCCACCAGGTACGCTCACCTTGTTTTTGACCCCCCTCGCAGAAGTCTTCGGATCTATATTTAAAAAGCTTCACTCCTATAATCTGCTGATATTTTTAGGTCAGTAGAGATAATACCAGAGCAGTGGACTCAAAACTAACAGGAGCAAAATGGAGCATAATACTTAGATATGATCCTAATTATCGTGAGGATAAAGGTGGTTGATGTGTATGTTTGTGCATTTCAGGGACACATGATGGCGACGTGTGCGTGTTCCCCTTCACTCTCATGAAGAAGTCGTACACGGCGTGCACCAAAGATGGACGCACAGATGGCGGGTTGTGGTGCGCCACCACTGACGACTACGACCGGGACAAGAAGTGGGGATTCTGCAACGCAGGTAACGGAGAGGAACACACACAGAGGAGAAGTGATGACCTCAGAGCGGTCTCTTCGAACTCCCGTTATTACTCCGACTGTTACTCATGTTTTGGAAAGTTGAGTTTGGAAGTTCAAAATTCAAAAAGTAGAGATGGTGAAAGATCTAATTAACATAAACGACTAATCATTCTCACTGTTTCAAAGTACCGGTGTATATTCATTACACTGTGTTCAAACCTTCCAGAATGCCTCTCTCTCTCTCTCTCTCTCTCTCTCTCTCTCTCTCTCTCTCTCTCTCTCTCTCAGCCTCTGCTAAGCGCCAGTCCTCCATATTGTTTACCTGCGACCAGTCCATAGGCCGTGGTTCTCCAGAGCTGCTCTCGGAGACGGAGGGTTGTTCGGCCACCTTTCAGTGGCGCACCAGCGCCGTGTGTCCCCCGATGAAGATGGAGTGTAAGCTGGTCAGCCAGCATCAAACCTTTGACCTCCGGACCCTGTCCTCCCTCACTGAGGCGTGGAAGTTTAGCCACCGAGGGGATTCGTAAGTCTGGCTTTTCTCAACGCCTCCTTCTAATGCCACGTGAAGATCCCAAAATACGTAATTCAAAAAGCTTTTCATTGTGTGCTGTGTTGCTCATGGTCTTCTTGAGGATTTGATCTGTTATTATATTGGGCATGACTGCTCCACCTTTAGTTGCAGAGCTGAGGCGACTGCATGTTTGTTGCACCTAAATATAAATGAAACTAGAACGGGCACTCGGTAGAGCGCATACCTTCGCCGCAGCCACTTTTTTGGTACTTGGCATGAGTGTGGGGAGCTTGATGTCATGTGAACATTTTGGCATTAGTTGCATGCCAATTGGATACAAATTGAACGCACTATGGTAAAAAGAAGATTTTGACTTTTTCATGACCTTGACCTTTGACCTGATCGATCCCAAAATCTAATCAAATGGTCCCCGGATAATAACCAATCATCCCACCAAATTTCATGCGATTCGGTTTAATACTTTTTGAGTTATGCGAATAACACACAAACACACACACATACAAATAAATACACAGCGATCAAAACATAACCTTCCGCAGAATGCGACGGTAATGATTACAAATATTTTAGCATCAATAATGTCCCCTGCTTCACAATAGAGGCTATAAACAAAATAAATCGTGAAGCCTGCATATGGGTGCAACTAAGTGGTGAACATATCTGCAAGGCCACTAAATCACTGGAGTCCTGACTTCATTTAAATACGACTCTTTCCTGTTTTTATGCCCCCAGGTACTTCATCAACCTGTGTCAGGGTATCCACGGTGGATTGCCGGGTTGTCCAGATGGAGCAACCGTGTGCCGGCGCACGGCAGCGGGAGTGACCCAGACCCTGGGCCGAGTTTATACCCAGAAAATGAGCTATGTTGGTGGGTAATGGAGTGATGTACGTTTCAGTGTGCTTCATGAAGGAGGATTGACATATGTATGCCTATCACCATGCTGTTGCTTGTAGAATAACATAAAAAAGGCTTTTCATATTTACCTCCTGTTCGACAACTCTGAATGAAACAGAAATCAGTGCACGCTTTGAGGTAAAGAGAGCCACCCTCACAGCTGTGATTTGATTACGTGCGTTATAAAAGTTCACGATCGCAGTTCCCAAACTACTTTCCGCAGATAAAAAGATTACCGTCAGTTACTCAGCGGGAGAAGACGTCTGCGGTAACGGCGTGCACGCCAGGACGGTGCTCCAGCTGAGCTGCGGCGCCACTGTGGGACGCCCGGCACTCATCAGGTAACACACACGTCATTACGCCTCTCATTTTAGCCCCACAAGCAAGAAATTAGATTTGTCGGGGGGAAAAAGATATTAAATTCTAATATGAAATTAATGAAGCGTGGCAGAAAAGATTTATGGTTTTACATGTTACAAGTCTGCGTAATTCACTCGGGTATCATTGTGAGGTCTTAACTAATAAGACCTACTTGTTCTGTCAGTCAGAGATATCTGAACTTTTTTTTCTCTTTCTCTTTTTAAAGCATAATCTCAGCACACTGCCAAACATTTATTAGCATCATGAGAGCATTTTGTTGTCTGCAATCAATATAAAGGCTTCATCCTGATGGATTGTCTTTCTTTACCTCTCCTAATTGTGTAAAAGTGTCTTTTGAGCAGTAACCCCATGTTTAGATTAATACAAAATCAGTTTATATTATATATATGTTTTAAAAGGTTAACACAATATAACCGGCTTTGACTACTTCTTTAATGTTGAATTTGCACATCTTTATATATATATATATATATACATATATATATATGTATATATATATATATATATATATATATATGTATATACGTATATATGTATATATGTATATACATATATGTATATACATATATATGTATGTATATATGTTTGTAAGTATGTATATATATATATATTATGTGTGTATATACATACATACATATATTTTGGTTTTAAATGGGTGAAAACCATCTTGTTCTGTTTCTGCCTGAACAGCATTGACGAGGCGTCATGTGAGTTTGTGATTGGCTGGGAGACTCGGTCGGCGTGTGCTGTGATGCAGCAAGAGGTGGAGATGGTGAACGGGACGATACAGATTCCCAACACCGGAGCCAGCCTGAGTCTCGGAAAGCTTTATTTCAGGTAACGCGAGCACACGCACCGCCTGCATCCAAATCCTGCTCCAAAAGATCTCCCTTTGGTGCATAAAGGAGTTGGAGGACATGTCATCTTCTACCCGTGGACTTCTGTTTCGCCTTTTTTCGCCCCCTTGATCTCAGCCACCATCAGGCGTCTGGAGACATCCGTCCCAACGGCGACCGCTACATCTACCACATCCAGTTGTCGGGCATCACCAACAACTCCCTGCAAACCTGTCTCGGTGCCAACATCTGCCAGGTCAAACTCAACGGGCCCTACAGACGCCGGATTGGCTCTTCCAGCAAGGCCAAGTACTACGTGAAAGGTAAGTTCTTGCCACGTTTCGTGAAATCAGCGAAAATGAATTCTATGTCTCCCCTGTGTTTACTTAATAAAGTGGTTGAATCGCAGCTATCGATGGATTGGTGTGTTTATTTTGGTCAAACCGTAAGTCTCATTTTCAACAACGGATTGCCATGACATTAATCACAGACACGGTTTCCTGAAAATAAATAAACGACGAGCAGAAGTTGTCATATCGTAAAAACTGGTTGACTCTCCCTAAGGGCTCGATCACACCAGACGCGCCTCTCAAAAACGGGCTTTCCTTCCTGTTTTTCCCGACGAGAACCTCATATTAGTGGTATTTAATGACGAGGGGCTTTATAATTCTAAATCTAAACACGACTCAAACTGACTCCTGCTCGGTCGGAAGTGAAACTGAAATCGCTCGCCATGGAGACACAATTTGCGGAATAGATGGTGGTGTTCGCCGTACTCTTTCCTTTCTTTTTTTTAAATATCTTGAAGCCTAAATCAACGGTTGGTTGCGCACGCAGGTCCGCTCCACAGGCGCACCGCGCTGTTCTGCCCGGCGCGTTTTTGCCAAGGCGTTTTTGGTGCGGCTGCGCTTTTAAAAGTCGCGTCTGGTGTGATTGTGCCCCAACACGTCAACATCACAATCACTCATGTCAACAACGCCTCTGCTTTCCCATCAGGAGGAAACCTGGACGTGATGGTGCCCTCCGAGTCGGCGTGTGGGCGGGAGAAGACCAAGAAGGTGTCGTCCACCATCATGTTCTACTGTAACCCCTCGGCAGGCATCGGCATCCCCGAGTTCATGCTGGAGACGGATGAATGCCAGTATCTGTTTGTGTGGCACACGGACGCCGTGTGTGGTCTCATGTGAGCAACGGTTTCTTTTTTTTCCATTGGAAAAATGTTTTTTTTACTCCAGGAGAAGAAGGGAAAGAAGAAGCAAATGTGTTTAGACGTCTTCCTTCTTGATTTCGTTGCAGAACTGTTGACACCGACGACGGCGCCAGCGTCGCTGCCAGCGTCGCTCCCGCCGTCTCCGGGCGGCGCCAGGCGGTGGGCGTGATGCTGAGTCTCCTGCTGCTGGTTCTGTCTGTCTGTCTGCTCGGGCTCTTGCTCCGCAAGAAAGAGAGGAGGTGAAGACCGCCGGCATCCAACGGAAGCAGGAGAGCTGAAAGATTTAGAGAACGTTCTTTTAATTTCTCGTGAATGCGTGTTTGTCTTGGACAGAGAGCTGGTGATCCAGAAGGTCGCTGGCTGCTGCAGGAGAGGAAACCAAGTCTCCTATAAATATTCCAAGGTAGGTTGACTCTGACGCCAGTGTGGACGCACTTCCTCAGCCACTGCTTGGTTCAATGGAATTTGTTTCTTTAAAAAAAATGCTGCATCTAAAAAAAAAAATGCTTCTCTCAATTCATCCAAGATCGTGGAAATATACGAGAACGTTTCTCTCCAGAGTTTTTTTGAGTGATAGTGTCTTATTTAATTGTGTGTGTGTGTGTGTATTTAGGTCGACATGGACGAAGAAGCGGGTGAAGAGGAGATGGAGTGGCTGATGGAGGAGCTCGAAGCGCCCCCCGCGTCCACCTCCTCGTCCTCCCACCGAGGGAGGAGTAACCACGGCAACGGTCACATCAGGACCGGCCTGCGTTCGTTCTCGCTGGACGAGCAGGACGACGACGACGACAGCGAGGAAGAGGTGCTGAGCGTCCCGGGGGTGCGGGTGCTCAAGTCCTCCGGAATGTCCCGGCACTCTGCGGCCCATCGCGGCCCCTTCCTCCAGGTGTGTACCGTCCCAACATCTGTCCAGGCGTTTGTTTGTTTTTCTGCCGCTCCAAACCTCACAGACGTCCTTCGTTTCAGGAGGAGAGCGACGAGGACCTGGTGGGCCTCCTGGACGAGTCGGACAGGAAGAGGAAGAGCGGCAAACCTCGCTCCTCAGGGCTTAATAACAACACGACGGCCAACAGGAAGCGGGACGAGGACGACAGCGACGAGGACCTCCTCAGGGTGTGATGTCACTTACCACAACCAGGCTGAACTCCTCTTTCTCAGTGAATGTCTCCATAACAGCAGCAACAGATACCAACAACATTTTGGGAGCAGAAACCTTCCCTCTCTTTTGGAATTATTTTTTTATTGTTTTTTAATTTTTTTTCTTGGGTTGCAGCTTTACTTCAGACTCGCTCCAGTCCTCCATCTACAGAATGCCAGTGTTGGCACATGGTTTCTTATTTATTGATTGCTGATTATTTAAAGTGTTCTGCGGGCTGTTTTTTGACCTGCACCCTATTTTCCGTCATAATTCTGAAATGAATTAATAAGGTACTTCACTGTAGCCTCTTCAATCTGCCACATTTATCAAATATAGACTCTAAAAACCAACCAGAGGCCGACATGGCGGCTCTGCCATGTCACATGGAAATTCAATATCTTCCTTTCTTAAGTTTTTGGAAATGAAGTCGTTGCCATCGGTTTAGCACTTTATTGCACCATTGATTAAGTTTATTAAGAATAATATTTTGCAGCGAATGAAAAAGAAAATCTTTCGCTACCTATTTGCAGTTGATTTTTTTTATTTTTTATGTCCAGGTGTTTATTTGATAACCGTGGGGAGATGTACAGTGAAGTAGCTCGAGTGAAACCATTTAGCCGATTTTCTGAGGAAAACGACGGCGATCAAAGAAAAGAGGAGAGAGAGAAAAGCAGGGAAACTGTTTTTTATCCTGAATGTGGGCGAAGAAGGCGTCGGCTTGCGTCGTTTGTCGTGGGAATGAAGACACCTCGTCTCTTCTGGCTGCCGACGTCTTCTCTTTCAGCGCGACACCTTCCTGATGGGGACCTTATTCATGCTTTTTCATTGAGGAATCAGGTCCGGCGACAGATTAATTTCGTTTTTTTGTCTTGTTTTGATCAGAGACATTGTACATAGAGGATCACGTTCTGAAGTATGGATGCTTTGTTGGTCTGTGTGTCCGTTATCTTCACCGGTAAGTTGCTCACGCGTCTGATTTTATGATTATTTAAATGCTCGTCTGAGCTGATTTGTATGAATCTCTGTTCTGTGGGAAGTGGAGACGGCCTTAAGTGTGAATGGATGGGCGACGAGGACGGAGGTTTGAAAGAGATGTTAGTTTAGGCTTGTGCTGGTTTTTGAAGCCCCCCCCCCCCCCCCCCGCTAAAGCCATATTGTAGGAAGTTGGGATTTCTTTTTCCCACGTTCGTTATTCGGGTTTGTGATCGCGGATGTCGCCGCGGCAAAAGGGAAGTTTAACCCTCTTTAAGCCAAAGGCGCGTGACGATGGGACGAAGGAGACGGGAAGCATTTCAGTATCACGAATGCCGGCAGTCTATTTACATTTAAGGTATTTCCTGCTTAATAATGAAACGGTGTTTTAACAAAGTATATCAGTAGTGATGGAGATCTCGTATATCAGACTGACTGCATGGTGCGAGTCATCCCCCACAGTGTCCCGTGTGCACGCTCTTCTCTTTGGGCCCAAAGTCGAAACCAATCAAACTCTGGTTGCTGAGACGAAACATGGAGGATTTGTCTGAGCTCTTTGTGTTGATTCTCCTTCTCCGCTGTAAAGAAGTGTTTTCTAAGGCTGCAACAAACGATTATTTTCCTTTTACTGATCATAAATGTCGGAAAAGTGCCCATCACAAGTCATCCTGGTGCAAGGTGATGCCTTCACAGGTCTCCAGACTGAACATCAGTCTCAAACCCAAGGATGTCGAGAAAAGCAACCAATCATCAGAGGGCTTGGCATTGTATTTGAATAACATAACTTACATGTTTATAGATCAACCCAGTGATTAGTTGACTGAAGACGGCATCATCCTTGTTCTTTTCAGAGTTCAATCAGTTCAAGTTTAATCTTGACCTGTGAAATAGTGATTAAACAAACAAAAAAACTCAACTTAAGGTCCACTTACTCGCTTCTTTTTTTTTTATACGGCATTTCCTTAGTTAACTGGGAAGTTAAGCCCACTGGGAAGTCCAATGGGAAGTCCACTGTTAAGCCCACTGGGCCACTATATGTGACTTAAAGCTCTGGACCGGGTCGATCGTTGGCCTTGAGTTCAGAGTTTTCTTGTCCAGTTCTGCCGTCTGAACTGATTTTGTTAAATGTTCTTCAGCTCCTCAAATGTGATTTTCTCTGTTTTGTTTCTTTGTAAACAAACGTGTTTGGGTTGGTTAAAACAAGAAGTTTGGAAACATCAACTTTGGTTCTGGCACATTTCTCCTTTCATTTAACCTTTTCTCGACTAACACTTCATTCATGAATCAATAATGACATTCTAATGGAAATAATCGTTCGTTGCAGACCGTCCATCTTCCTTCATCAGCATTTATGTCATGGGACGTTTTGGGGAATCTCCTTTGGGTGTTTTGTTCCCAGCTGGCCAAATTAAGTGAATGAACTCCTCACTAATCCCACCCCGGGAGAGCCTCGTGATTTATTCACAGCTTTGTAATGATTTGCAATCACAAACGGTGCATTTGACATCGGCTATGACTATTTATTACCTTTGTGACCGCACCAATGGGATAAGTCAGTAAATTCACTTTTGGCTCCTCTCAGTATTCAATCCACAGAAACTAAAGTGATTAACTGAAGTATTGTATCAATCAATAAAGGAAGGGTCCCCTTTCAGGGTATTTCTAATGCTTTGTACACGAGATTTGTTCAAACACATTTTTGTAAGATGCCAAACATGAAATGACAAAAGGATTTGACACATCTTGAAATTAGAAACGTCAGTAATTAGTATGGATGAGTTTAACGTGCTGTAATAACAATGAAGTCGAGAGCATCCCTTTGTTCCGGGCCCTTTGCTTTGGGTCTCCCCTGTTCATCATCTGGGACTTTTTACAAGCCATGTTTAAAGGAAGGTGGAGAAGAAGTGAAGCTGTGTTCACACCCCCCCCCCCCCCCCCCAAAGTCAGCCAAGTCATATGTTAATGTGTGATTGTCTTTGGAGAACCATATGATTTAAGACCGTTCAGACATGAAGGCGCTTCACTCCAAGTGAAATCCAGCTTTTAGAGCATAAAGAGCGATGTGAGATTTCCAAAGAACAATTACATCACAGAGGAAGTGTCACGAATCCATATTTATTAAAGTACGACTTGGAAGTCAACTCCGGCCCGTCGTTGGCACACCGGACGGACTTTTATTAAAATGTAATTGTCGACATTCGTACAGCACGTAAACCTCAGTTGTTAACTCCCTGAACTCCATCTACCTGTGTTTGGCTCTTCGTGGTCCACTCGTCCTCGGGAGGCGTCGTAGAACTCCTCTGTCTGTGAAGTCTTTATTCCCATCGCTGCATCACGTCTGTTTATGCTGTATTTATCAACCACAGCTGGCGTCTGCATGAAGCTGTCCTGACCCTGAACATATGAACATATGAATGGACATTCTTGTGCTTCTTTTCTTTTTCTTTTTGTGCGTCTCCACTCAGGCAGAGAAGTGCTTTGAGGTTACGTGAAATTAATTCGGCGTCTGCGCTCGAGGTCGAGAGTTAAATTGAGGAGCAGTCTGACTTTAAAAAGAGCACAATGGACTTTCTGTGATGATTCGGTCCCGTCGGAGGTCATCACTACATTTGAGTTGGTGTAAGTTATGTTGTCCGATATGGGGGTTTTTTCAGCTCTTTGCCCATTTCTTATTTAAAAACAACATTGATGTAAAGAAAACAAACATTGTATTATTTGAATAAATAAGATCCGCTGTTTATCGCTGCTGTGGTTCGATCA
This sequence comes from Pseudoliparis swirei, assembly GCF_029220125.1. Taxonomy (NCBI): domain Eukaryota; kingdom Metazoa; phylum Chordata; class Actinopteri; order Perciformes; family Liparidae; genus Pseudoliparis; species Pseudoliparis swirei. Next base: position 17,139,420 of record NC_079399.1, on the reverse strand, counting down.
CGCACTCTGGGACGAACAAGAGGACTGCGTCATCTGAGACTCGTACTCGTTTAGAAGGATTTTAGACTCACTTTTTAATTACTTGAGACTAACCTGGACTCATCTTAATGACTTGAGACGTCCAGATTTGATTTTCTGGATTTAAGATTTGATTTGGAGTCGTCTCATAGACTCGACTTTGACCTGGTTCGAAGGAACCTAGACCTGACCTGGACTCCTTTGGATTAACTAGGCTTGACTTGGACTAGTCCGTAGTGACTAGTGACTTTTATCTGTTTCCATGGACCCTAGACTTGGATTGGACTTGTCTCAAGGAACCTTGGACTCCAACTTGTTTTGAAGAACTCTAGACTTGTCTGGGAACATGTGGGAGAACTTGAGGTTTGACCAGCACTCTTCCTCCTGGATTCTTCTCAAGTCACTTTTAACTCAACTTTGACCAGGACTACTTTGTGATGCTCTTGCGACTTCAACTTGTCTCTGAGGACTCGTGACTTGTCTTGGACTCATCTTGGAGAACTAAACTTGAGTTTACAGCATTGTGAACATACAGCTGAAAAAGTCCTTTGTCTCAAACGCACACACACACACACACACACAAGGTAAGGAGGTAGTAGGTCTCTAGGCCTAAATATAATATTTAGTAGAGATGCCTTTCAAGCCAAATGTTGCTCTGATTATACACAGTTATTGCAGATGAAATGTTTACCTTTAGATTTTCACGTATTGTTGTTGTGTATTGTATTCAGTCAATCACTGCAATACAATACAACATTATTCCATATAATATTTAAAAAAACAAAGACTGAAAAGGTATAGGTAGAAGCAAGAAATGCTTATATATTCCTATCCTAAATTATCAGAAAATAACAGAAAATATAAAATTATATATAAATACGTTTCAATCACAATTATAAACCTAAAACTTACAAACATCTCTCAAATCATATTTACACTCATGTAGTGAAAACAAACTGTACACAGTCTGGCAGTGACTTTGCTTTAGCTCTGTACATTATCTGCATTTTTTAATGAACCAAATCATTACATTTCTTAACATGTGATCTGTAAAACAATGGGTTTGTGTGCTCATAGTAGCCGACATTATTCATGATGCGTATCGCACGTTTTTGTAACACAACTTGAATTAAAAAAGGTTTTATAGGTCGACTTTCACACAATAAGATAGATATGGAAGTATAAGTGAGCAATAGATTATGTACAAAGCCTTAGAAGTTAGTACATCTTTACATGTATACAGTATTGCTATTGACTTGGAAATGTTACCATTTATATATTCAGTATGTTGTCTCCATGTTACTTTATGATGGATAATGACCCCGAGGATTTTGTCTCAAAAACTCTTTCAATTTTATCATCACAGAATTTTAACTCAATATCCCCCTCTAATTCCATTTCCAAATACCATCAATTTAGTTTTCTTTATGTTAAGTGATAATATATTAACATCAAACCAAGACAATTCTAGCTCCTTTTCAATAACAAACAAAAGGTCCTTCAATTGTTTTCCTGAACAAAAAAACAAATACGATTAATTACAAATATTACAAATATCATTAATTAAGTAATTGTGATTGGTCCAATACATAAAAAGTATTGGACCAATCACTGATCCCTGTGGTACTCCACAGCAAACTTTCCTAAATCCTGACACCGTGTCATTGACTTGCAAACACTGCTGTCTATTTTCAAAGTAGCTTGTCTTAATAGTCTTGAGACTTGACTTTGACTTGTTGAATGACATCAAATGTGTCTTTGACTTGTCTAGAGTCTCAATTTATGTAATTGTTCTGAAATTTGTCTAATTTACTCAACCCTTTCCACAAAAGATTCAAGCCTTAAAGACGGCTCTGACCTTCACAGAGGCGTCTTACCCCCCCTTTGCACGGTGACTTGAACACCACCCTCTTCCTGGCTCCACAGCTGCCGAGGCCACAAGCCAGATGTCCGGTCTTCATGTGAGACAGACAAAACATTTAAATGTTGACTGATTTAATAATATAACTGCATGCGTTACGTGCTTGACAGGCTGCACAGGCAGGTCCATGTTAGTGAATCCCTGGGTCGACCGTTTACACACCTGGTCTGACGTCCGTCTCTTGACCTTTTGCTCCCGCTCGTCCTTTTTTAAAGATCCATAGGACCGACGTGGTCACTCTGCAGCGGGCGCCTCAGCGTTCACAACGTCCTGACTTGTAGACGCGGAGACACAGATAGAAATCGGGCTTCTGTCGGATTTTAGAGAGAAAAAAAGAAAACTTTTGCAGCCATGACCACTTTTGACGACCTCTTGGAAGAGGCCGGAAACTTCGGCCGCTTTCAGAAGCGCATCTTCGCCATGATGTGCATGGTGTCCATGCCCTGGGCCGGCGTGTACGTCGGCACCGTCTTCCAGGGTTTCACCCCGGATCACTGGTGCCGGGACCCCGCGGTGGAGGAGAGGAGGCAGGCGTGCGGCTGGAGCCTGGCGGAGAGTCGCAGGCTGACGGTGCCTCTGGTCAACGGCTCCGGGCAGAGCAGCTGCGAGCAGTACGAGGTGGACTGGAACGCCACGGAGCTCACCTGCGACACGCAGGAACTGGACCTCGGCCAAACTCCCACAGGGGCCTGCAAAGATGGCTGGGAGTACGACTATAAGGGCAGGCAATCCTTCGTCACAGAGGTAAATAAACAATGTTGTCTTTTTGTCTTTCTCACCCTTTTTTTTTAGCAAAAGTACAATGAAATCCCTGTGAGGAATGTGTGCAGTTGTTGCTACTTCAGAGTGACGGTCAATACAATAGGCCTATTGATGGATGCCATGTCTATGCATGAGTCGGAAGGGGATGAGCTCAGCTTCGCATGAATAGTGGAAGTCTGCCTCAGTCTGAAGTGGAAAAAACTGATTAGACTCCATGTTTTATATTGTTTGAGTAATACAGAATCAACAGTTCATCTTTCAGGGCGAGTCGCATGCTCTCTGAAATCATGTCCTTGTAGAAGAAATTAGGAGGAGAAAAAAATTTCTAGTTTACCCTCATTACCTTCGCATTGAAAATGCGGAAGGTAATGTTTTGATCGCAATTAATTTATTTGTTTGTATGCGTGTTACTCGCATAACACAAAGTATTAAACCGAATCGCATGAAATTTGGTGGGATGATTGGTTATTATCCGGGGACCATTTGATTAGATTGTGGGATCAATTGGGTCAAAGGTCAAGGTCAAGGTCATGAACAGGTCAAAATCTTTTTACCATAGCAGTCAATTTCTATCCAATTGGCATGCAACTAATGCCAAAATTTTCATAATTCAATGCCCAATCTTGTGATATGCGAAGGTATGCGCTCTACCGAGTGCCCGTTCTAGTTTAAAGTTGTTTTCAGGGCGTATGTGAAGAGATCACCACGTGTTATGATTGACCTGGTCTGTGTTGTCCCAGTTTGACGGCCCGTTTGAGTTTAACTACGGCCCGCAAGACTGCCTGCAAATCAGTATAGCTTGGTAAGAAAAAATAAAACTGACGGACACGCCTCTTTTATACATTGAGACATCTAACCCAGAGCCATTGAGTTTCACTGTTGCCTCAACCAAACCTGTAAGGTTGCATCTTTATGTTACGCACCCGTGTTGGTTGCCGTAACCCACTCCTCACTTGCGCTCTGGTCTGGCTGACCACTGAAACACCTGCGCTAGCTGACGCTACCATTAAGCTGCAAAATGTCTCTCTCAAAGCCGAAGCGTCGGGAAGTTGACTGTGAAAACCGCCAATTCCAAAGTGAATGGACTGAAAAGTATTTATTTACTTTGCCAGCCGTAATGAGCAACAAACCAATGTGTTTATTGTGCAGCGAATCCATTGCTGTGATGAAAGAATATAATGTGAAGAGGCACTACAAATCATGGCTCATTTTCGAACAGTTTTCCCGAGGGCTCTGATGAACGGAGGAGGAAAGTAAACGGACTGTTAGCATGTTTTCAACGAGGGCAGTGTATCCTTAGTCGCTTTTGCACGGAACAAGAGAGCCATGATAGCATCTCTACGCGTAGCCTGGACACTAGCCAGACAGAAGAGGCCCTTTACCGAGTCGGAGACTGTTAAAGACTGCATGCTTGCAGTTATTGATGAAATGATTGTTGACGAAAAAGTGAAGGCAAGCGTCACTTAGTCAATGAAAAAAGTGCCTCTCTCGGACACATCAACTCTCCGAAGACTGGAGCTACTGGCAACGGATGTCGAAGGGAAGCTTTTGGAAAACCTTCGAAAAGCAGAGTTTACGTCTATCGCTGTGGATGAATCGACTGACTGTACCGACATGGCCCAGCTGTGCATATATGTGAGGTTTTATGATGGAGTGCGCGTTCGGGAGGAACTACTGGGGCTCGTTCCGCTGGAGGGACACACTACAGGTGAAGTGATTTTTCAAAAGATTGTCACCTTTTTTAATGAGCATGAACTGGATTTACAAAAAGTCTGCTTGTTGGTTACGGATGGAGCTCCTGCTATGACCAGTAGAGTGAAAGGGCTTGTGGCCAGGTTGGCAGCCGTAGCCCCGCATATGCAGTTTTTACACTGCATCATTCATCAGGCTGTACTGTGCGCAAAGCTCAGCGGCGATCTGAAGAACAACATGGACACTGTTATGAACATTGTGAATTTCATCCGCTCAACCTCCAGCCTTCAACATCGCCTCTTCCGTAAGTTGCTTGCTGACGCATCTGCAGAGCACACTGACTTGCTGGTTCATCGTGATGTCAGGTGGCTCAGCAAAGGAAAGGTTTTGGAACGTTTCTGTGAACTCCGTCAGGAGATTTTGTCTTTCCTTCGCACGTGTAAACACAAACGGGCAGCACACTTCTTGGAGCGCATGTTGGATGAACAGTTTATGGCAGAAGTCCACTTTCTTTGTGACATTTTTGAACACTTTGAATCTGGAAGTTCAGGGTTCGGGAAAAGTCTATCGCTGATTTGGTTGAGAGGCTGTGCGCCTTCAAAACAAAGTTAACGATTTTCACGTCAGACCTAATGTCAGGAAGGTTGCTGCACTTCTCACAACTCTGTGCATTCATGAGTGCAGCACCTGGGGCACACGTAACGCCAGTCATGACAAACTTTATGAGAAATCTGACTGATAACTTCACTGAGAGATTCCAAGGCTTCAGTATTCCTATTGAGGTACTGCAGTTTGCTCGTGACCCATTCTCCATCAAACCTGAGGCAGACTTCTGTGTAAAAGCAAAAGAGGTAATGTCTTGCATTGATGAGAGCCTTCTTCAGATGGAAATGGTTGATGTCCAGTCCTAATTTGCTTTAATGGCAGCAGATAAAGGACTCCTCTCTGTCCTGGTCTTGTTAGACCTTAGTGCTGCATTCGACACCATTGACCATGACATCCTGTTACAGAGACTGGAGCAGTCGATTGGCATTTCAGGCACGGCACTAATTTGGTTTAAATCCTATTTATCAGATCGATCTCAGTTTGTATTTGTAAACGATGACGCCTCGATAACCACCAACGTTAATCACGGAGTTCCACAAGGTTCTGTGCTTGGACCAATTTTATTTACCTTATACATGCTTCCTTTGGGCAATATTATCAGGAAACACTCCATAAACTTTCATTGTTATGCAGATGACACTCAACTATATTTATCGATAAAACCAGAGGAGAGCAACCAACTCTGTAAAATTCAAGCATGTCTTAAAGACATAAAAACATGGATGACCTGCAACTTCTTGATGTTAAACTCAGACAAAACCGAAGTAATTTTAATCGGCCCTGAGCACCTCAGAGATCAATTATCTGGTGATGTGGATTCTGTAGACGGCATTGCCCTGGCATCCAACACCACTGTAAAGAATCTTGGCGTTATCTTTGATCGGGACTTGTCCTTTAACTCCCACGTAAAGCAAATCTCAAGGACTGCATTCTTTCATCTACGTAATATTTCAAGGCACATCTTGTCTCAAAAGATGCAGAAAAATTGGTTCACGCGTTCGTTACTTCGAGACTGGATTACTGCAACTCCTTATTATCAGGCTGCTCTAATAAGTCTCTTAGGTCCCTCCAGTTGATCCAGAATGCTGCAGCTCGTGTTCTCACTAAAACTAAGAAAAGAGATCACATCACTCCTGCACTAGCTGCTCTGCACTGGCTCCCAGTAAAATCAAGAATCACTTTTAAAATTCTTCTCTTAACCTACAAAGCCTTGATTGGTGATGCTCCATCATATCTTAAGGAGCTTGTCGTACCATATTGCCCCACTAGAGAGCTACGCTCACTAAATGCGGGACTACTTGTAGTTCCTAGAGTCTTAAAAAGTAGAATGGGAGCCAGAGCCTTTAGTTATCAAGCTCCTCTTTTATGGAACCAGCTTCCAATTTCAGTCCGGGAGGCAGACACAGTCACCTCGTTTAAGAGTAGACTTAAGACCTTCCTCTTTGACAGAGCTTATAGTTAGGGCTGAATCAGGTTTGCCCTGGTCCAGCCCCTTGATATGCTGCTATAGGCTTATAGCTGCGGGGACGTTTTAGGATGCACTGAGTACCTATCTCCTCTTTTTCTCTCCTTAAGGATGAATTTTCATCTCTCAATCACACGTTACTAACTCTGCTTTCTCCCGGAAGTCCTTTTGACTTTACGTCTCATGGGGTCATCGGACCCTATGAGACGGCATAGATCTATCTGCCTGATGGATCGTCTGGGTCGTGGAATTCCTGCTCATGACTACGCCACTGTCCTGTTGAGACTCCGCCCTCCTCCTCCCCACCGCCATCTGCCTGATGGATCGTGGAGGTCTCCATCGTGGAATATGCCTACTATGAACTATTCATACACTCTGTCATATTCATTGAATGTATTTTAACTCTAAATCTGTCCTTCTGTACACATTACATCTATTGCATCTGTCCATCCTAGGAGAGGGATCCTCCTCTGTTGCTCTCCTCCAGGTTTCTTCCCTTTTTTTCCCCCTGAAGGGTTATTTGGGAGTTTTTCCTGGTCCGATGTGAGGTTTTGGGGCAGGGATGTCTATGTGTACAGATTGTAAAGCACTCCGAGACAAATTTGTAATTTGTGAAATTGGGCTATACAAATAAACTGAATTGAATTGAATTGAATTGAATTGAATTGCTGTCTGAGGGTGCAGTGAATTTTTAGTGTAACCATGTTAGCCAATACCAGTACCCCACAATCAGGAAAGTGGCGCTACTAATACTAACAATGTTTGGATCCACCTACACATGTGAGTCTAGCTTTTCTCACATGAATGCAATCAAAACAAGGGCACGTTGCTCCATGACCAATGAAAAGCTACACGAGTGTCTCAGGGTTGCCCTTACTACTTATGAGCCAACCTATGTTGAAATTGCCAAATCAAGGCAATGCAATTTTTCTCACTGAGTCAAACAGGCTCAAAACCACATAGGTCTGATAATTAAGGTAGTTGTGTAGTAGTAAAATACCCTGACTGAGGCATGTGATGCTATCAAACTGAAAATGCAATACAAATCTGTTTTATGGTTCAGCAGGCTCCCTTTTGGTTTGTCTGGAGTTTTAGTTTTTACCTTTAACAAATATGGACATGAACCTGCTATAGGCACCTTTTTTTTGGCTTGTTTGTGATATCACGAGTCGGCCCATTTTTTGTTTATCTGGTGGATGCTGTTTTACCAGAATTATCTGGCTATTTGTGTTTATGGATATGAACCTGCAAAGCACCTTATTTCTGCTTGGAAATGTTGTTGAAGGCTTATTTACTATTGTGATGGATACTGTTTCAAGATGTTCAGTTTACATTATGCATTTTGGGATATGGACCTGCTGTAACTACCTAATTTCTGCTTGGAATTGTTTTTGATAACAGGCTCATTTATTGTTAATCTGATATCTGAATACTATTATACTATTTTCAAATTGTTTTCTACATTTGTGGATATGGACATGTCAGAAAAACAGTCTCATTTTTTGTTTATGTTTTTTATGTAACTTTTGCACTTCTGTATCAAAGCTTGATAGCCTTCCTGTGTTTTGGAATGGAATTACAGTCTGTAACTGATTATATAAAGTGGAAGAAAAGAGATGCGTGTGTGACTGTTTACCTGTGGAAATATACATTACTGTTTTTCATTTTTAGCCATTATTTGATCAATATTCTGTGCGGCCCTCACACCCCCCTTGATTTTCTTATTCGGCCCACTTGCTACTGAAGTTGAATAGCCCTGCCCTACATCCTCTTCCTGTCCTACTACTGGTGAGAAACACGCGCTCGGCTTTTATTGCGTGCCTTAACCAAGAAGTTAAAATCGTAGGAAGATTTTTTTGAAAAGAGAAAATAAACAAAGACAGAATTCTTTTTTTCAAGATCAAATAAGTTGTCATAAAAAGTGTTTTTGTATTTGCAGGTTCATCCCAGAATCTCCAAGATGGCTTCTCTCGCAGAACAAAAAGTCCGAAGCGGTGGAGATCACGGAGGCCAAAGCCAAAGAGAACAAGATGACCTTGTCCAAGAACATCGAGGTAGATGGAACGCATCATAAGACTGAGTCCACTCCACTGAAGCACTTCCACACAATCTAAATCCATAAATCTGTTCAAATAAATTTTAGGATGAGACTCACTTTGTTTCTGAAATATGTGTCTTACACTGCGCCGTTTAACTATTTAGTACAATCTCCTTTTTTACAATTTTTTAGTTCTGGTTTATTAGTTTTTGTAAATTGTTTATCTAATTTGCACTCACCACTAGATGTCGCCACAACCTTCACACGAGACCTTTAAATTGCTGAAGATCTGTGAAATGCAAATGACTTTTACACTTTTTTACGCACAGTTGCATTTAATACATTGCACAAAAGTTTAATTCTGAATTATTTAATATGTAATTTAAAAAAAATAGGATAATAAATAGTCAAACTCGCTAAATATCGTTAATTTTCAAACGAATCGTTAGAAAATGTATAACTATTCGTAAAATATATGAAACAAATCTATCTGTGAAATGCAAAAGCATTTTCTATGTTGCAGTTGTTCCCAGCAGGGTCTAAGAAGCTTTACACATTGTGTAGTGTTTAAAATGTAATATTACAGGAAGACAGTTGATCTTTCATATCAGCAGCATAAATATTTCATCATGTAATGTTGATCCTGCAGAATCTGACGGCTGAAAACGCGAGCACCGTCACTGCCTCCTTCATGGACCTGATTAGAACTCCAAAAATGAAGAAACACACTTTAATGCTCAGCTTCAACTGGTGAGTGTTATTTTAAGTTCACAAGCATTTCACTTTTTAATTTTTTTTCCAAACACTGGTCACCTCACATAATATTGATCAGGAACTTTAAAAGATTCTTCAACTCTCCGTACGTTTGTGCCCTCGTGTCTCGTCCAGGTTCACCAGTGCCGTGGTCTACCAGGGTCTGATCATGAGGCTGGGCATTCTGGGAGGAAACGTCTACATCGACTTCCTCATCTCCCCCCGTGGTGGAGTTCCCCGCCGCCTTCCTCATCCTCTTCACCATCGAACGCGTGGGCAGGCGCCTTCCCTTCTCCTCCGCCAACATCGTAGCCGGAGCCGCCTGCTTCATCACCGCCTTCATCCTTGAACGTGAGTCTCGACCGGTGGAGGTTGGCCCAACGAGACGTTCGGATGCCACGAGATATTTACGCTCCTCATTTTGTGCATTCGTGAAAATGATGTAAACAAAACGTGTGTAAATATCATCAACGTTTGCTTTGCTCATTTTCTGCATTTATCCGAAATCCAATAGAGGAATCCCATTGCCTTTTGGTCGCGGGTACCATGGCGACGCTGACTTTGTGGTCGGTCTACAAAGACAGAGGGTAACTTTGCTGCACTCTCTGAAAACTCGAGCAGCTTTCTTGTGTGTCATGAGTCCGTTGCGGCCTCTCGAGGCTGCTCAGCAAACACCGTTTATCCCGTTCAACAGAACACCCAAAAGGGAAAATGCATCTCTTGATTGTCAGAAGAGCCACCTGACGGGATCCGATCCATCTGCTGCTTGTGGTTTTTCCTGTAGGAACCTGGGCGTGTCGGTCTGCTCCACCCTGTGTGACGTCGGAGGCATCGTCGCTCCCTTCCTGCTCGACCGACTCGCGGTCATCTGGATGGAGCTGCCGCTCATCATCTTCGGTGGGTTTGATCTTATTCTGGAACATTTCATAGATATTTGACCAAAGGCGGCTACAATAGACGAAAGATGTTGGTATTTAATATGTAATGCATTTTGGTATTGCATCTCTCTCATCAAACTTTCTGATACTGTCGGTGTCAGTGGCACATTTTATTGTCCAACCAGACGGATATTGACAGTTTCTTTAACAAATAAATAATGTGTTGCGCAGGGTCTCTGGCTTTCGTGGCCGGTGGTTTGGTGCTGCTGCTTCCTGAGACCAGAGGGGTGCCGCTGCCCGAGACCATCAACGACATCGAGTTCCCAGAACGGTGAGTGTGCACTGCTGACTTCATGAGCGTCTTATAGACATTTTGCAGTTTCTCATGTTGAAGAGGCCGTTGCGTTCTTCTCGGTCATACGATATTGAGAAAGGCTTATTGTAATTTCCCACAGCCTAATGTGACTTCTGCAATTGTATTGTGTTGTTGAAAAATCAAGAAAGTATGTATTCTTTAAGAAAATCCACTTTTGATTTTGGAAAAGTGTTTTCTGAGCTGAAAAAGAAAATGAATGATTAATGACAACAAAACAGTTGCCAAGTAACTTTCTGTTGCATCTGTGTATATGATGTCATTCTGTATGTGTGTTCAGAGTGAAGGAGAATGATGCACTGAAGAAACAGCAGACGGACAACTTGCTGCCCTACGTGTCAACCAACAAAGAACCAACAACTGTTTAATCTGTTTAAAAGTATTTATTTATTCTACGTTCATCCTTTGAAAGTTACCCAGTGGCACTTTAACCTCAAAACACTTTGACTTCCAGGTTAGTACATTTCCTGCAACCATGGTCCCATGGAGCGTGTGCGTGTGTGTGTGTGGGTGTGGTTCTGTATCGTGGAGATAATACACTAGATTTTACATTGTGTTGAATTTCATATTCCATGGGATTGCAGATTGAAATGAGTTAATATCTTAATCTAGCACAACGTCTCTTCTCTCTCTTGAGATTAATGTATTTGTGTACATGATCCAAAATGTAAATAGTTAATTAACTCAACTTGAGTCAACATACTGCTGAAAAAAAGTCCTTTCTGTCTCAAACACACACAAGGTAAGGAGGTAGTAGGTCTGTAGTTCACATATGATATTGAGTAAAGACGCCTTTCAAGCCAGATTCCATCTGATCCTCACCAGACTGTCTGATTCAGAGTGTTATTGCAGTTCAAATCAAATGTTTACTTTTAGGATTTTCCCTTCACATTATTTATTCAAGTGTGTGTGTGTGTGTGTGTCAAAGAGGATATCTTTTTAAGGCTGTGATACAAGTAAGATAGTGTTGTGTTTTCAAGAATCTTCGAGTGCAGAACCGAGAAAGAATGTCTGGACAGTGCCAAATTATATTAAAAGGTGTTTAATTGAAAATATTACCAATGGTCAATAACGGTTGCGATACAGAGTATAACTCAGCTGAGGGAGCATGAATCACTGCGTCCACAGACCGCCAAAGCAGTTAACTGTCTAACAGAAGTCAAGCTCACTAAATCTAATCCTCAACTGAGGGCTTCTCACAGGATCAACGGCCTACATGCAGCTAACCTGCCGTCATCCAAAAGGTCAAACGCTTTGTCTCTCTGGTCAACATCTGTTTTTATACCTCCCGGGCGTCCCGGCCCCAGGGGAGTTATTCACTTCTCATTGGTTAACCTGTCTATGTAAAACATAAGTCCTAATTCACTCATTGGCTGAGCTGTCTGTCTGTTGGTAGATTTGCATATCCACATGATGTCATCACTCCGGCCACCATTTGCCCTCTGACATGTGGCCCACTGCATGAAATGGGGTCTCCTCCAGGGGCTCCCTAGGGGTCCTGTCTTCATGCCGGGGGAAGGGGATCCCTTGCTGTCACTGATCTGTTTCTTGGCACAGAGATTCATCTTTACCAGTGTGTAATGCATTAAACAATAATCCAGACATTTACCAAACAATATTGGAAATTATTAAACAATAACACACATTCTATAACAACATATATGAAGTTATGGTATATTAGTAAATCCTAATTTACATATTGCTTTAGTAAATTGTCTAATTCAAAAATAGCCTTTGTAATTAGTTTGAGGTTGAGTAACATTATTATTAGACAAGATTTAGTCATGAGCACACGCCCTCACAAGGCAAGGGAAGTATTTTTGTCCAGCACATTTCAACAACAAGGCAAATCAAAGTGCTTCTCATAAAAGCATCAAAACATAATGCAAAAGAAACGAGATTTAAAAACAATGAAGAACATTCATTAAAACATTAAAAACAGTCAAAAGGCAAGAAGCAGAAAGCAGCCTGACGATGGTTTACTTAATCTGTAATGCAGAAGGCATTGTGCTGTACTCACAGATTACAGATGTAGCAGGCAGCAGTATGTTATTTTCACAGAAGTCCGTTTCCTTCAGGATGCCGTCTCCCTCGGTACCTGCATCACGCCGCCACACATTTATCCAGCTTCAGAATATCTGGTGCATCCCTTCATTCGACTAGAGTGACCGCATGGTGGACGTACGCCTGCGCCAAGCAGCCAAGTGGCAGTTTACGTCCATGTTAGTCCAAAATGTCATCCGCCATAATTTGATTTTATTAGACTTATTATGAAGTTGTCACAGTTAGCAAATTAATTCTTGAGTTAAGGCCCAAAAACAGCGTGTCTTGAGAGGTCACAGTGACCTTTGCCTGGCTGACAATGGTTTACTTAATCTGTGATGCAGAAGGCAGTGTGCTGCACTCACAGATTGAGTATGGAGCAGGCTGCACGGTAGTATGTTAGTTTGAACACTCAGTGTGTGCTTACAGTTGAGTAGGGAGAGCGGGGTAATGTGAGACACCGGGTAATGTGAGACACTATCTAGGCAAAGGAACCCATTTGTGGTCATGTGACCATTATGTTTTCAAGCCCCTCCCATTCCCCCCTTGCCATGAAAAAGAAGTGGATGCTGTGTTAAGAATGTTTTTTCACAAATTCGTTTTTTGCATGTAAAAGTAAATGTTCTTGCTGTGAACTAAATCAACTTTTGTGTCAAAACAAATTGATTTCGGTAGAAAACCATATCATACATGTCGATGAACCTCTAACACAGGGATTCCCAAAGTGTGGTGCGCGCACCCCTGGGGGTGCGCGAGCTGCCTCTAGGGGGTGCGCGAGATGAAAAATGTAATGGTGGTCTAATGGTGTAATAATTAATTTTAAACATTCTCAGGGCTCTCAAGTGTCATTTCGGTCTTAACTCACGCACTCCCGCCACACATCGTATTTCTTACGCTGAAAAAAACTCGGCTATTTAATGTTTGAATGCAGGGGTGCTCAATACGTCGATCGTGGTCGCCGCAGAGCTCCGAGCAAAGGAAAAAGTCACTCGCACCCCCCCCCCCCCTCCCCCCTCAACAACTCTTCTCGGCTCGATGCCGGCGCGCACACTCTCACTAGCACCCCCCCCCCTCCCCCCGTCAACAACTCTTGCATTCTGTTGCGTTTTTTTTTAAGGTGTGCATGGGGGATTGGGGGTGCGTGAACCCGGTCGGGATGTAGAAGGGGGTGCGTGGTCTAAAAAGTTTGGGAACCCCTGCTCTAACATATACAACCATGTGATTGATGCTAGCTGAAGATTAGCCTGAATGGCTAAGATATGTTGTTTTTTTCTAAAATAGTGGCTGTGGGGTAAAGTGAGACACATGTTATGGGGTAAAGTGAGACAGTTTACCCCAAGTTAAGTTTAGTCTTAAACATATTTGAGTGGAATATTACATTAATTATGTTGTATTTGTAATATCATAAACATAGAGTAGATGGTGTAGAAAAGCCATCATGCCAAGAAACTACACCAGGAAGACAACATGGGGCCAACCACCCCTTGCAGAGATGGAGAGTGCAGCCGCTGAGGTCATGCAAGGACAGAAGTCCTTAAGAAAAGCTGGAAGGGATAGAAATATTGACAAGACAACCCTCAAAAGATTTATAAAGAAAAATAGAAAGGGGAAGTAAAATCAGTATCCTGGGGTGCAGTAGCTGAGGCAAAGAGAATATTTACACACTCAAAGAAATGACTCATTGGATGAACTCAATTAAATTTTTGGCAGGTTTTCCATCCAATAATTATATGCAACTCCAACTCGAATTTAGCACATCAGTGCAATAAAATGTAATGAAGTTAGAACAACTCATTTGTATCAAATACATCTAAAATAAAATAACGATATTCATTAAATTAAATAAATTTGTGTTTGTCCAACTCAAAATATAAACTAACTAACTAACAAAATATGCAAACTCCACACAGAAGGAAGGCCCAGAGTGGGAATTGAACCCACAGACCTCTGGCTTTGAGGCGACAGTGCTAGCCACTACACCACCGTACAGCCCTGAAAGTGTCTTCACCTTGTAAACAACTGATTTTCAGAAGGCGCATGCGCAAAGGGTAGTCCTCAATGAAACACATTTTTTTGGAGTTGATATGCACACCATCTAACCTAAATAAATCTAATAACTGAAAGTATTCATACATATTGTGTTACACCCATTAAATATAAATATCTATTTTTGTAATTGATTTATTTATATGTATCAAACAATATTTAAATGTGTCACCTCGAAGAAGGGCTTGAATCGTTTTTGTGAGTGTAACCTAAATAAATTTAATAAATGAAAGTATTCATACATTTTGTGTTACACCCATTCAATATAAATATCTTCGTTTTGTAATTGATTTATTTAAATGTATCAAACAATATTTAAATGTCACCTCTAAGAAGGGCTTGAATCGTTTTTTTGAGTGCAGATGAGATGAGGAGGAGCAAACACTTGAAACAACTAGCTGACCAGTTCCATGGCCTTGCTCCAGTTAATTGCCGTGAACTGGCATATGAGTTCTAATCTAACTGGTTCTATCTGTCATTTGATTGTTAATTAAAACATTTTGCATTATATTTTGTTGTATAGGATTTTGTTCGGAGTTACTTTCAAGTGTTTAAATAAATGTGCTTAATTGATCTTAATCTCCATGATTCTATTACTAGTCCGATATTAGTTCTGGAATGTGTGGCTGTCAGGATTGTAACTATTACAACATGTGTTGTTATGGTAGTTTTAAAATGGAAAAAGTAAGTGGATCACTTTACCCCCTTGACTTCTCAGGTCTGTCTCACTTTACCCCAGCTTAGGGGTAAAGTGAGACACAAGACCACTTTTTTGAAACAATCATATTTTCACTGCCCTTTGTCCAAAAGACATTCTGATAACGTACATTGCTAGGTAACATCCTGAATTAATGGGAAATGTGTACGTTTTACTGATATATCATTTAAGCTCGCCTAGAGGGGAGCAAATGTAAAAAGTGTCTCACAGTACCCCGCTCTCCCCCTAATTCTGGTCGCACACTTGAAGCTTACTATGAGTGTTTGTTGTGGCTCTTAAACAGTTAAAGTTTCCCCGATGGTTGTGCAAGTCCCCTGTTTTTCTCAGTACAGCTCCACTAAACAGTTACACAGGGCTCTCAAGTTTTGAAGACAGGCAAGAGTGACATTCCCCCCCCTCCTCGGATATTAGTCAGTCGCCCATTTCTTTTTTTGGATTGGCTGACAAGTGGCTCCTCAAAAGCAGAACTCCAGGGGAGCGCTTGATTCCACCACGGTGAGGGCAGCGCGGCCAGCTCATGTTGGCGCGCTGCGGCACATTAAAACATTAAATAGCCGAGAGTTTTTTTCAGCGTGAGAAATACGATGCGTGGCGGGAGTGCGTGACTTAAGACCGAAATGCGTGAGTCTCACGCTCAACGCGTGACACTTGAGATCCCTGGTTACATGTGTTCCACTCGACTGCAGTCTCCACAGGGCATGTTGGACTTCAGCTGTGGATTCGAGCCGAGGAGGGGTGTAAAGTCTGGAAAACAGTAAACAGACTTTTTTTCATCCAGTGTTTGCCGAGCGACCGTCGGCGTCACTTGTTTTGATATCTTCAGCACAGAGAACGCGCAACGCCGCAGCAATGGCGACCTTTGATGACCTGCTGGAGGAGGCCGGGGCTTTCGGACGCTGCCAGCGGCGCGTCTTCGCCCTGCTGTGTCTGGTGTCGTTACCTTTTGCGGGCGTGTACGTCGGCACCGTCTTCCAGGGTTTCACCCCGGATCACTGGTGCCGGGACCCCGCGGTGGCGGAGAGAAGGCAGGCGTGCGGCTGGAGCCTGGCGGAGAGTCGCAGGCTGACGGTGCCTCTGGTCAACGGCTCCGGGGTGCCGCGGCTGAGCAGCTGCGAGCAGTACGAGGTGGACTGGAACGCCACGGAGCTCACCTGCGACACGCAGGAACTGGACCTCAGTGAGGTCCCAGTTACCGAGTGCAAGGTGAGACCCCTGAGGTTGATCTCAATCTGTTGGATTATTTGGTTCTGCAGCTCATATAAAGTTTTCCTGTGCTTTAGTGGATGGTTTGTTGAGACAACATCTCACTTACTAAATATATACAAATCAGGAAACTGTTCAGTTACAACGGTGAGCATGATTACAGATTACTGATTCAATTGAAGAGATTGTAACTTTTTTGATAGTGGGCCATAAAAAGACAAATATAACAAGTCACGGGCCAAAAAGTAACACATTTGTGTTTCTAAACCAGAAAAACATAATTCTCTTCTCAGGTATACTCCTGTATCTTTTACAGGGCAAATAGTTGGTTTTCGCAAATGATAAATGATTAAAATGAATTTAATACTCTCATAAAATAAGATTTTAAATATATAATAGAATAAAAATGTTACATGTAAAGTACTAATATTGGTTTCTGTTCATGGTCTAAGGGCCGTCTTAAAATATTTCCATTCTAGTTCATTGAGGAAAATCCCTGCAGGCCATTGAACAGGCAGCAGCAGGAGGGGTTTGTAAACAGTGGACAGAGATTCTATTATATGTACTGTACAGTGAAGAGGCTCAGGGTTTTGTTTCTTTAAAATGTAGCTCTACACCCTAAATTTATGTTCAAATTAATTAATTAATTAACTTATCTGTGGTAAATGTGATGTATTGTTTTTATGTTTTAAGAACGGCTGGGAGTATCAGTATGAAGGCAGGAAGTCCCTTGTCACAGAGGTGAGATGAGAAATGATTTCAATCAACAACGAAAACCCACGAATCACAATGAATAATAAAATTGCGCACATTATGCAGGTCAAATCCCAGTTTGTGAATTACAAAGTTCATCCTTTAATATTTAATTGTACAGACACAAAGACATCTTGTACAAATGCATGTAACCCTCTTCCCTTTGGTCCCAGTTTAACCTGGTGTGTTCAGATGGATGGTTTGTGGACATGAACCAGTCCACTCTCAATTTGGGCTTCCTTTTTGGCAGCTTTGCTTTTGGTTTCTTTGCTGACAGGTAAGGCTTTGCATTATTCTCATCACCACCTATAGTTTCTCATATTGGCCACAGTGACATGTTCATCAGTGGTAATCATAGCTGACCATCAGGTGGGTCTAGATTCATACCTAACAGACCTGTATGTGTCTCATAAGAAGGGCACATTTACTGTAAATGAGGTGATTGGTTGCCTCTATCACATGCAACTTTCTTTTTTTTCTTTTTTCACACTACTTTTTCCATAAATATATTTTCTTCTTGTCAGCCCTCTTTAGCATTAACACAATGTGCTCTTTTTGTTTCATATGTCAAAGCTGTCCGTAATATTTACGACCTAGTCCAACACAAAATGTGACGCATGATCTTCTGACGTTAACATTACAGCTTTTCAATCATGCACACTGGCCGATTTTAAGATTTCTGGCTATTTTGCTTCCATAATATTTCTTCTTTCGGACTACTGCATATATGTGTTTGTGTATTTCTCCTCAATTCACCAAAATTCACCAACGGTTAATGGCTCAGTTGCATAATTTCAGAAAACTTGGTGTTCTTACTGTAAGTAATCGACTGGGGGAGTTACCTGGCGACGTCTATTCGTTAAATGTTTCACCTTGTAGTGGCCATTTGTCCAAATAACTCAAATAAAACTATAAATCAAATTGCCACTGACGCACAGTGTTTTTTTTTTAGTTGATGCAGCCAAAAGAAAGTAATGTCCATTTCCGTATGTTATTATTCTTATAATTTATTTACTAAACAAACAAAAGGAACAAACAAAATGTTGACACTGCCTCTCGTGTGCTGGTAAAAAACCATCGGCCACCCCGGTGCTTGCTGGTCCTGAAACTACCCACACCTACACATAACCACATGTGCCCAGTGTTACCCAATCAGTGAACCAATCCTAAAACTAAATATATTCAAACAGCAATCACAATGTATTAAACTAAACTAAAATTATCATAAGAAAAAAGCTCTTCTAACATATCAAAATATATCCCAAATAAGCAATGAATAATCAATATTACTTTACAATAAAACTAAACACAAATGTCTAAATAAATATCTCCAACACACCCTATTATGTTCAATCAAGCTTCTTTTATTTTGAAAGGAATCCTTGCCTCCTGTCTTTCTCTCTGCAGGTTTGGCAGGAAGATCAGTATAATAATCTCCAGCCTCCTGAACGCCATCGCAGGCATCGCTGTGGCTTTGGCTCCAACCTACGTCTCCATCCTGGTGCTGAGGGCCGTCGTTGGCTTCGCAGCCAAAGGAGGCTGGATGTCCTCCTACGTGCTGCGTAATGACCTCTTTCAATGTCATGTCTGCTAGTCGCCTTAAGAATAGCCGTCCATTAACCACGTCTGTCCATGTGTGACACGGACAGCGTGAGGTTTGACTTGTGCTGCTAGAATTCCTCATAGTCCTTTAGAGAGGTTAGGAAATCATTCATTAAGTTTGGTTTCGGTGAAATTAGTCGAGTTTTAATTTGTTTCCCGTCTCCCCGTCAGTCACAGAGATAGTCGGAGTGGAGTACAGACGGACGGTGGGCATTCTGTTCCAGATGTTCTTCAGCGTCGGCGTCCTCATCCTCCCCCTGCTGGCCTACTTCATCACCGACTGGCGCTGGCTGCAGGTTGTCATCACCGCCCCCTACATCCTCTTCCTGTCCTACTACTGGTGAAGAACACCCCCATTGTCTCCAGAAGCACGTTGCAGTCGTAGTTATGTCCCTCACACACTTTAAGGAAGCGCACGGGCTTCAGTTTTTTTGGGTGTGTTTTTTCCTCATATGTATTACGATGAAACTAATCACCTTGCGCACTGTGTTCTTTAATTCAGTTTCAATTCAGTTTATTTGTAAAGCCCAATTTCAAAAATTACAAATTAGTCTCGGAGTGCTTTACAATCTGTACACATAGACATCCCTGCCCCAAAACCTCACATCGGACCAGGAAAAACTCCCAAATAACCCTTCAGGGGGAAAAAAAGGGAAGAAACCTTCAGGAGAGAACAGAGGAGGATCCCTCTCCAGGATGGACAGGTGCAATAGATGTCATGTGTACAGAAGGACAGATTTAGAGTTCAAATACATTCAATGAATATGACAGAGTGTATGAATAGTTCATAGTAGGCATATTCCACGATGGAGACCTCCACGATCCATCAGGCAGATGGCGGTGGGGAGGAGGAGTGGGCGGAGTCTCAACAGGACAGTGGTGTAGTCGGTAGCAGGAATTCCACGACCCAGACCTCGATAATCCATCAGGCAGATAGGATCTATGCCGTCTCATAGGGTCCGATGACCCCATGAGACGTGAAGTCACAAGGACTCCGGGGAGAAAGCAGAGTTAGTAACGTGTGATGGAGAGATGAAAATTCATCCCTAAGGAGAGAAAAGAGGAGATAGGTGCTCAGTGCGTCCTAAAACGTCCCCCGGCAGCTATAAGCCTATAGCAGCATATCAAGGGGCTGGACCAGGTGAACCTGATTCAGCCCTAACTATAAGCTCTGTCAAAGAGGAAAGTCTTAAGTCGACTTTTAAACGAGGTGACTGTGTCTGCCTCCCGGACTGAAATTGGAAGCTGGTTCCATAAAAGAGGAGCTTGATAACTAAAGGCTCTGGCTCCCATTCTACTTTTTAAGACTCTAGGAACTACAAGTAGTCCTGCATTTGGTGAGCGTAGCTCTCTAGTGGGGCAATATGGTACTACAAGCTCCTTAAGATATGATGGTGCATCACCAATCAAGGCTTTGTAAGAGAAGAATTTTAAAAGTGATTCTTGATTTTATGGGAGCCAGTGCAGAGCAGCTAGTGCAGGAGTGATGTGATCTCTTTTCTTAGTTTTAGTGAGAACATGAGCTGCAGCATTCTGGATCAACTGGAGGGACCTAAGAGACTTATTAGAGCAGCCTGCTAATAAGGAGTTGCAGTAATCCAGTCTCGAAGTAACGAACGCGTGAACCAATTTTTCTGCATCTTTTTGAGACAAGATGTGCCTGATTTTTGAAATATTACGTAGATGAAAGAATGCAGTCCTTGAGATTTGCTTTACGTGGGAGTTAAAGGACAAGTCCCGATCAAAGATAACGCCAAGATTCTTTACAGTGGTGTTGGATGCTAGGGCAATGCCGTCTACAGAAACCACATCACCAGATAATTGATCTCTGAGGTGCTCAGGGCCGAGTAAAATTACTTCGGTTTTGTCTGAGTTTAACATCAAGAAGTTGCAGGTCATCCATGTTTTTATGTCTTGAAGACATGCTTGAATTTTACTTAGTTGGTTGGTTTCCTCTGGTTTTATCGATAGATATAGTTGAGTATCATCTGCATAACAATGAAAGTTTATGGAGTGTTTCCTGATAATATTGCCCAAAGGAAGCATGTATAAGGTAAATAAAATTGGTCCAAGCACAGAACCTTGTGGAACTCCGTGACTAATGTTGGTGGTTATCGAGGCGTCATCGTTTACAAATACAAACTGAGATCGATCTGATAAATAGGATTTAAACCAACTTAGTGCCGTGCCTGAAATGCCAATCGACTGCTCCAGTCTCTGTAACAGGATGTCATGGTCAATGGTGTCGAATGCAGCACTAAGGTCTAACAAGACCAGGACAGAGAGGAGTCCTTTATCTGCTGCCATTAAGAGGTCATTTGTAATTTTCACCAGTGCTGTCTCGGTGCTGTGGTGTTTTCTAAATCCTGATTGAAATTTCTCAAATAAACTATTATGATGTAGAAAGTCGCACAACTGATTTGCGA
Organism: Pseudoliparis swirei; assembly: GCF_029220125.1. Classification (NCBI taxonomy): domain Eukaryota; kingdom Metazoa; phylum Chordata; class Actinopteri; order Perciformes; family Liparidae; genus Pseudoliparis; species Pseudoliparis swirei. Next base: position 17,118,123 of record NC_079399.1, on the reverse strand, counting down.
CCACTTTCTCAAGGATCTTGGAGAGGAAGGGGAGGTTAGAGATCGGTCTGTAGTTAGCCAACACCTCTGGATCCAGAGTGGGCTTCTTCAGGAGAGGTTTAATGACAGCTACTTTGAAGGAATGTGGTACGTGGCCTGTTAGCAGAGACACATTGATAATATCTAATAGAGAGCTGCCAATTAAAGGCAAAACGTCTTTAAGCGGTCTTGTAGGGATGGGGTCCAAGAGACAGGTAGATGTGTTAGAAGTAGAAACCGTAGAAGATAATTGGTCACGGTTGATGGTAGAAAAGCCCTCCAAATATACACCAGGGCATACAGCGGTTTCCAAGGCCATTCCACTTGAGGACAGATTGGCACTGGTTAAGGGCAAGAGATTATTAATCTTGTCCCTAATAGTTAAAATCTTTTCATTAAAGAAGTTCATAAAGTCATTACCACTAAGGTTTATAGGAATGCTCGGCTCCACAGAGCTGTGACTCTCTGTCAGCCTGGCTACAGTGCTGAAGAGAAACCTGGGGTTGTTCTTATTTTTCTCTATAACTGATGAGTAATAGGCTGCTCTGGCATTACGGAGGGCCTTCTTATATGTTTTAAGACTATCTCGCCAAACTAAGCGGGATTCTTCCAGAGTAGTTGAACGCCATATGCTTTCAAGCTTTCGTGACGTTTGCTTCAGTTTGCGGGTCTGGGGGTTATACCAGGGAGCAAACCTCTTCCTCACTGTCTTCTTCTTCAGAGGGGCTATCGAGTCCAGTGTCACTCAGTGAGCCTGTGGCACTGTCAACAAGATGATCAATCTGGGACGGACTAAAGTTAGACCAGGAGTCCTCTGTTATATTGAGAAGTGGTATCGAATCAAATGCAGAAGGAATCGCTTCTTTAAATTTAGCTACAGCACTATCAGTTAGACATCTAGTGTAGAAACTTTTGACTAACGGAGTACACTACGGAAGTATAAATTCAAAAGTTATGAGGTTGTGGTCTGACAGAACAGGATTCTGTGGGAAGACCTTCAAATGCTCAATGTCAACGCCATAAGTAAGAACAAGATCAAGCGTGTGGCCAAAGCTGTGAGTGGGTTTCTGTACTCTCTGGCAGAAGCCAATCGAGTCCAACAATGAGATGAATGCAGCACTAAGGCAATCATTATCAACATCCACATGGATATTAAAATCTCCTACAATAATAACTTTATCAGTTTTAAGAACCAAACTTGATATAAATTCTGAAAATTCAGATATAAACTCTGAATATGGACCTGGTGGCCGGTACAGAATCACAAATAGAATTGGCTGTAGTGTTTTCCAGGTTGGATGTGAAAGACTAAGAACAAGGCTTTCAAATGAGGTGTAGTGTAATTTTGGTTTAGGATTAATTAATAGGCTCGATTCAAAGATGGCTGCTACTCCACCTCCTCGACCGGTGCCTCGAGGAATGTGAGTATTAATATGACTTGGAGGAGTCGATTCATTTAGGCAGACATATTCTTCATGGCTCAGCCAGGTTTCAGTTAGACAACATAAATCAATGTGATTATCTGATATTAAATCATTTAGTAACACAGCTTTAGATGACAGATCTAATATTTAGGAGACCACATTTAATAGTCCTGTTTTGTTGCACTGCTTTATGCGAGCTCCACCCTTGAGAGACGTTCTTTGATACTCCACACCTGCTCCTGAAAAAGATTAAAATCTTAACCATGGTTTCCAATGTCAGAGATAACTGCTCAAGTGTCCGCCAGTCACAGCGTCCGGCGCATTAGACTCAGAAAGTTTGTCCGTTACAAGCAGGCGTGTTGGTGATTTATGTATCCGTCCAATATGGTCGTGTCTCAGGTTCATCCCGGAGTCTCCGAGGTGGCTCGTCTGTCAGAACAAGTCTTCCAAAGCGCTGGAGATCACTGAAGCGATGGCCAAGGAGAACAAGAGGAAACTCAAGAACTTTGTGGTGAATTGATACCTCTCGAATCTCCAGAAAGGAAAACACGAATACTTGTACTTCCTCAGTAACCTGATGTCACAACGACATCACGATTACCCGTTTCAGACGCTGACGGATGTGGAGGGTGACTCCTCCTCCGCCTCTCTGCTGGACCTGGTCAGAACTCCAAACATGAGGAAACACACTTTCATCCTCATGTTCAACTGGTGAGATTCAAACCACAGAGATGTGTGTTTGGCTCAAAATGCGCCACGGACATCGAATCTGCATCTCTTTCAGGTTCACCACCGCGGTGGTTTATCAAGGCCTCATCCTGCGGGTGGGGATAACAGGAGGAAACATCTACGTCGACTTCCTCATCTCCGCCCTGGTGGAGTTCCCCGCCGCCTTCCTCATCCTCTTCACCATCGAACGCGTGGGCAGGCGCCTTCCCTTCTCCTCCGCCAACATCGTAGCCGGAGCCGCCTGCCTCGTCACCGCCTTCATCCCTGACCGTGATTTTATATTCTTTGTCGGAAGAAGGAAAAGATCTCTAATAAATAAAAAGAAACGGTTGAGTTTAAACTTTGTAATTATGCACACGGTTCTGTGAATGCTCTTCTGTCCCTGCAGACTTGATCTGGTTGAAGACGGCGGTGGCCTGCATCGGTCGGCTGGGCATCACCATGGCCTTCGAGATGGTGGTGTTCGTGAACACCGAGCTCTACCCGACGTACATCAGGTGAGGTCACACCGACCCGCTCCACCGACGCAGCCGCTCGGGAATCGAACACCTTCTCACTCCCAGCATGTCGTCAAAGTGTCAGCTTTGGAGGTTTCCGGGGAAAAGGCGCGTCGAGATTTCGCTCCTTTCAAAATACTCTTCCAACGTTAGCTCAGGTTTTAGGTTTACTACAAAACTACTTGGTCAGGCTGAGGAAAGGATTGTGGTTTGTGGTTCAAAATAAGTATGTTTGGGGTTAGAATGAGTGTGTTTGTGGTTATAATAAGTGTGTTTGGGGTTAAAAAAGGTGTGTTTGTGGTTAAAAAAGGTATGTTTGTGGTTAGAATAAGTGTGTTTGTGGTTATAATAAGTGTGTTTGTGCTTATAATAAGTGTGTTTGTGGTTAGAATAAGTATGTTTGTGGTTAAAAAAGGTATGTTTGTTGTTAGAATAAGTGTTTGTGGTTATAATAAGTGTGTTTGTGGTTAGAATAAGTGTGTTTGTGGTTAGAATAAGTGTGTTTGTGGTTAGAATAAGTGTGTTTGTGGTTAGAATAAGTGTGTTTGTGGTTAGAATAAGTATGTTTGTGGTTAGAATAAGTGTGTTTGTGGTTAGAATAAGTATGTTTGTGGTTAAAAAAGGTATGTTTGTTGTTAGAATAAGTGTGTTTGTGGTTATAATAAGTGTGTTTGTGGTTAGAATAAGTATGTTTGTGGTTAAAAAAGGTATGTTTGTTGTTAGAATAAGTGTGTTTGTGGTTAGAATAAGTGTGTTTGTGGTTAGAATAAGTGTGTTTGTGGTTAGAATAAGTATGTTTGTGGTTAAAAAAGGTATGTTTGTTGTTAGAATAAGTGTGTTTGTGGTTAGAATAAGTGTGTTTGTTGTTAGAATAAGTGTGTTTGTGGTTAGAATAAGTATGTTTGTGGTTAAAAAAGGTATGTTTGTTGTTAGAATAAGTGTGTTTGTGGTTAGAATAAGTATGTTTGTTGTTAGAATAAGTGTGTTTGTGGTTAGAATAAGTATGTTTGTGGTTAGAATAAGTATGTTTGTGGTTAGAATAAGTGTGTTTGTGGTTAGAATAAATATGTTTGTGGTTAGAATAAGTGTTTGTGGTTAGAATAAGTATGTTTGTGGTTAGAATAAGTGTGTTTGTGGTTAGAATAAGTGTGTTTGTGGTTAGAATAAGTGTTTGTGGTTAGAATAAGTGTGTTTGTGGTTAGAATAAGTGTGTTTGTGGTTAGAATAAGTGTTTGTGGTTAGAATAAGTGTGTTTGTGGTTAGAATAAGTGTGTTTGTGGTTAGAATAAGTGTTTGTGGTTAGAATAAGTGTGTTTGTGGTTAGAATAAGTGTGTTTGTGGTTAGAATAAGTGTGTTTGTGGTTAGAATAAGTGTGTTTGTGGTTAGAATAAGTATATTTGTGGTTAAAAAAGGTATGTTTGTGGTTAGAATAAGTGTTTGTGGTTACAACATTGACACAACAGCGGGGGTGGGGGAAAGTCCTGTGTTTGTTTGACCTGTTCAACCTCCCACTACAACCACCCTACGTACACTGTCTCACTCTGTACACTGTCTCACTCTGTACACTGTCTCACTCTGTACACTGTCTCACTCTTTACACTGTCTCACTCTTTACACTGTCTCACTCTTTACACTGTCTCACTCTTTACACTCTCACTCTTTACACTGTCTCACTCTTTACACTGTCTCACTCTGTACACTGTCTCACTCTTTACACTGTCTCACTCTGTACACTGTCTCACTCTTTACACTGTCTCACTCTTTACACTGTCTCACTCTTTACACTCTCACTCTTTACACTGTCTCACTCTGTACACTGTCTCACTCTTTACACTGTCTCACTCTGTACACTGTCTCACTCTTTACACTGTCTCACTCTGTACACTGTCTCACTCTGTACACTGTCTCACTCTTTACACTGTCTCACTCTTTACACTGTCTCACTCTTTACACTCTCACTCTTTACACTGTCTCACTCTGTACACTGTCTCACTCTTTACACTGTCTCACTCTGTACACTGTCTCACTCTGTACACTGTCTCACTCTCTCACTCTGTACACTGTCTCACTCTTTACACTGTCTCACTCTTTACACTGTCTCACTCTTTACACTGTCTCACTCTTTACACTGTCTCACTCTGTACACTGTCTCACTCTGTACACTGTCTCACTCTGTACACTGTCTCACTCTTTACACTGTCTCACTCTGTACACTGTCTCACTCTGTACACTGTCTCACTCTTTACACTGTCTCACTCTTTACACTGTCTCACTCTTTACACTGTCTCACTCTTTACACTGTCTCACTCTGTACACTGTCTCACTCTTTACACTGTCTCACTCTGTACACTGTCTCACTCTTTACACTGTCTCACTTTACACTGTCTCACTCTTACACTGTCTCACTCTTTACACTGTCTCACTCTGTACACTGTCTCACTCTGTACACTGTCTCACTCTGTACACTGTCTCACTCTTTACACTGTCTCACTCTTTACACTGTCTCACTCTTTACACTGTCTCACTCTGTACACTGTCTCACTCTTTACACTGTCTCACTCTTTACACTGTCTCACTCTGTACACTGTCTCACTCTTTACACTGTCTCACTCTTTACACTGTCTCACTCTTTACACTCTCACTCTTTACACTGTCTCACTCTTTACACTGTCTCACTCTGTACACTGTCTCACTCTTTACACTGTCTCACTCTGTACACTGTCTCACTCTGTACACTGTCTCACTCTTTACACTGTCTCACTCTTTACACTGTCTCACTCTTTACACTGTCTCACTCTTTACACTGTCTCACTCTGTACACTGTCTCACTCTTTACACTGTCTCACTCTTTACACTGTCTCACTCTTTACACTGTCTCACTCTGTACACTGTCTCACTCTTTACACTGTCTCACTCTGTACACTGTCTCACTCTTTACACTGTCTCACTCTGTACACTGTCTCACTCTTTACACTGTCTCACTCTGTACACTGTCTCACTCTTTACACTGTCTCACTCTTTACACTGTCTCACTCTGTACACTGTCTCACTCTGTACACTGTCTCACTCTTTACACTGTCTCACTCTGTACATTGTCTCACTCTTTACACTGTCTCACTCTGTACACTGTCTCACTCTGTACACTGTCTCACTCTTTACACTGTCTCACTCTGTACATTGTCTCACTCTTTACACTGTCTCACTCTTTACACTGTCTCACTCTGTACACTGTCTCACTCTTTACACTGTCTCACTCTGTACACTGTCTCACTCTGTACACTGTCTCACTCTTTACACTGTCTCACTCTGTACACTGTCTCACTCTTTACACTGTCTCACTCTGTACACTGTCTCACTCTGTACACTGTCTCACTCTTTACACTGTCTCACTCTGTACACTGTCTCACTCTTTACACTGTCTCACTCTGTACACTGTCTCACTCTGTACACTGTCTCACTCTGTACACTGTCTCACTCTGTACACTGTCTCACTCTTTACACTGTCTCACTCTGTACACTGTCTCACTCTGTACACTGTCTCACTCTGTACACTGTCTCACTCTGTACACTGTCTCACTCTGTACACTGTCTCACTCTTTACACTGTCTCACTCTTCACACTGTCTCACTCTTTACACTCTCACTCTGTACACTGTCTCACTCTGTACACTGTCTCACTCTTTACACTGTCTCACTCTTTACACTGTCTCACTCTTTACACTGTCTCACTCTTGACACTGTCTCACTCTGTACACTGTCTCACTCTGTACACTGTCTCACTCTGTACACTGTCTCACTCTGTACACTGTCTCACTCTGTACACTGTCTCACTCTCTTTACACTGTCTCACTCTTTACACTGTCTCACTCTGTACATTGTCTCACTCTCTTTACACTGTCTCACTCTTTACACTGTCTCACTCTTGACACTGTCTCACTCTGTACACTCTCACTCTTTACACTGTCTCACTCTGTACACTGTCTCACTCTTTACACTGTCTCACTCTCTTTACACTGTCTCACTCTGTACATTGTCTCACTCTGTACATTGTCTCACTCTTTACACTGTCTCACTCTCTTTACACTGTCTCACTCTGTACACTGTCTCACTCTGTACATTGTCTCACTCTGTACATTGTCTCACTCTTTACACTGTCTCACTCTCTTTACACTGTCTCACTCTGTACACTGTCTCACTCTTTACACTGTCTCACTCTGTACACTGTCTCACTCTGTACACTGTCTCACTCTTCACACTGTCTCACTCTTCACACTGTCTCACTCTGTACATTGTCTCACTCTCTACACTGTCTCAGGTGCTCTGAAAGATAATAGTACTCTAATACTATGTGGGTTTAAATTAGATTAGATATTCCTTTATTAGTCCCACAGTGGGGAAATTTCAGAATCACAGCAGCGGGTGCAAATTAGAGCATTAATACAAATAAAAGATAAAAATAAAACATAAAACACAATAACAACACTAAATACTAATACTAAATATGGAAACAAAATATGACCAAAGTGAATTTCCAGCAGGTTGCAGTCGGTATCAGATGACATTGACAGGTTGCTGGATTCTACAGTGTAAATACTAAATGTTGGTTAAATTGGATTCACTACCTCCAGGAACCTGGGCGTGTCGGTCTGCTCCACCCTGTGTGACGTCGGCGGCATCGTCTCTCCCTTCCTGCTCTACCGACTGTCGGCCATCTGGCTGGAGCTGCCGCTCATCATCTTCGGTGGGTTGGGATACCGCTGTAGACGTCAGAGGACGTGCATATGTAATGTGACCCGTGCTTTGGTAGCCGTGTATAGTCTCATATATCTAACGCTGGTCAGGTAATCAATGGCTCCAGGGCATTATTAATTTAAATATGTAAATATAGCTAATAGGTCAGTTTGTTAGACGTCCTTGTGATGGTTGAGCAATTCTAATTTCTCATTCTTATAACAAAAAACTTGTTCGCGAAATTTATGAAGCAATATGGCCAAAAGATAGAAGATAAAGAAATGGACCGTAGAAAAGTAAGAAAAACGTTTTCCAGAGTGAGGAAGAGAAGAAAAGAAGAGAGAATCTTTTTGTTTCTCTGCTGCATCTTGAGAGAAATTCTGAAGCGTCATAAACACAATTAACTTAATATCTTTGTGGAACTTGATTATTTTTGCTCAAAGCATCTCAGAAAGGCAGCCGTTGTATAGCTAAACCTCCTAAAGGAAAAACTTAGGTGCTACCTGAATCACATTTAAAATTCTAATTGAGAGTTTCCAGCAACATGATTTTCAGGTGAACCATGATGTCATCAGGTTCAGACGTGAATACTTGGAGGTGCAAACAGGCTTAAATGATCACATGTGTATACAGGCGTGGTCGCGCTCATAGCTGGGGTTTTGGTGTTGTTCCTGCCTGAAACCAGAGGACTTCCTCTCCCTGAGACCATTGACGATGTCGAGTTTCCTAGCAGGTGAGAAATCTCTCCCAACACTCCCAGAAGACATCACATCGAGAGCGTTGGATCCTTAAATGTGACGCCATTGGACCCTCTCATTAATTTGAAGTGGCTCTTATGTCAACGGTAGTGACATACATAGACATACATCTGAATGCAATACATCACTGTGGCAGCGGGGGGTGTTTAGGCTCGGCTGCAGAGTGGGTGGGTGGGTGGGGGGGGAGGAATTGGTAATCAGCCACAAGCTGAGGACAACCTCTGTGTGTGTGTGTGTGTGTGTGTGTGTCCATAAAGGAGCAGTAGGGACTGAGGAGCGAGGGTGGAGAGCAAAGACACAGACGTTCTGGAAATAATAAAATATATTACCAAATATCCGTCTGATTGCTGATCCTTTGGTGCTTAGGAGGGGGGGGGGGGGGGCAATATGTTGCAATCATATTAGCTGATGAACAAATACTGTATCACTTTAAAACTGCACATTACATTTTCCTTATTTACTTTATACTAATGGAAACCTTGTTGGTTAAAATGTCCATTTAATAAAGTAGCTGATGCTTAATTTATGAGTGAAATTGCAAAATGCTTACATTTCAATTAATGGCACCAATAAGTGTGAGAACAATTATCTGAATGTAATATACTCTTATCGATGCAGTGATTGTTTTCTGTTTCCACTCAATAACGTTTGTGTTTTTGTTCCCAGGAAAAAAGAGGATGTGGTGGTGTAAAGCAGAGCTCGACTGCATGTATCGACTCAACATATATAAACTTGGGAGGACAAAAACACTGGATGCAAGTTTGTAAGAATGGTACTCAAGCGCTTTATTATCTGCAGGTGCATCAGCTTATATAGACCGTGGTCACATGACACGCACACCTGAAATGTATAAACTATAATTGGGAGCACAATCAGTCTCAATTAACACCCCCACTTGATCACACATTATTGACAACCAGGCACGTGCACAGATAGAGCCCTAGTGGTGCTCAAGCACCAGCCCCTTTTGCCCTGGATGAAAAGAGTGCCCTTTTTGGTCGAGACACTTTTTTTTTATTCATCCGTATTTAAGAATAAAAGTTACTCTCTGTCATAAACTCCCCCCAAATGTGATTTGATATCCGACGGGGCATTTATCTGAGTTCTTGTCAGAATTTCACCCCGACATGCTCCGCGGCGCTCACGAGAGCCCCCTCCCCCCGCCCCTCCCTCCTCCTCCTCCACTTAGTGCTCGCGCAGTGCTCCTCGCGCCACCAAACGGGTGCACCTCCTTCTCCTCTGACCCACAGCATCAGACACACAGGTCATGACGGTGTTTGTCCCCTGACGTTGTTTTGTGATAAATCAACATTAGCGCTGCTGAAAACATGATGTCACAACTGGTCCGACGTTTCCTAAAAAAAATTAAAAACAAAAACTCAGAAATCCATGATTTCAAAGCTTTGTCCAGCTGTTTACTGATGTCATGTTTGAGTGAGAGAGAGAGAGAATATTTTTTGTGTTGTATAAATGCTGTTTAGACAATTTTGAAAGTATGTTTATAAATGTCACGAGAATTCACAGCCAGAAAATAGGAGCTAAACTATTCTAACAATGCTAGCTCTCGGTGTCATGCTATCCTTGTGCCTCATTGTTTTATGTGTTATGTATCTCTTTGTTTTGTCTGTTCCTGTCTTACAACAATCAATCTTGTCGAAAACGGACAACACGGTTCAGCTAATAGTTTTAATTTACAGTAAAGTAACAACACAAGTGATCCAAACTATAGTTTCTCCTCATCACTTTCAATAACACATTTTCGCTGCTTCTGAATTTCCTCTTGTCTGTTGATGTCTATCAATATCTCTCATTTTGAAAATGAGGTCAGAGGGCAATACGGATCTGTATCAGACCAGCGAGGAGGGCAATACGTGGCTGGCATGACGGACCATTATCCAATCAGAACACTTGTACTGTTGTTGCCATATAATAATTCATCTTTATTCATAAAGAAAATGTAAGATAGCTGTCTGATGCTGCCCAGAGGAAATGAAGGTCGAGGACAGCATCATCAGTGTATTGCTGCTTATGCTTCAACTCTGTCCGAAAAAATTTTTTGGCAATGGGTGCCCTTTTTTTAGGTTTGAGCACCTGCCCCCCAACATGTCTGTGCACGTGCCTGTTGACAACCATAAATCATACAAACAAAACCAAACAAGACAAACAAACATGGAAGCCAACTGCAATTAACTGGCCATACCCCAAACAGGAACATGGAAAAAGTAAGTAGCTTTGCTTTAGTAGCTGGTTTTGTCATTAAGTCAGCTACCATCTGGTCTGTTGGGCAATACTTCAAACATACTTTACAGTCATTAACAGTCGATCTCACAAAATGGTATTTTATATCAATGTGCTTACATCGCTGTCTGCTGACTGGATTCTTGGCTAATGCAATTGTACCTTGGTTATCTTCAAAAATCGTAGGTACGTCGTACAGACAGTCATCAAGATGTTCAAGCAGTTGAGATAAGTACAGACCCTCTTGTGTGGTGGCGGCCAACGCCATGTACTCTGCCTCACAGGTTGGAAGTGCTACAGTTGGCTGCTTCTTGGTCTTCCAGGAAATCATCGGACCGTTCTCACTCAGACCAACACAATAACCAGTTGTACTGCGTCGGTCAGTTGCATCACCTGCCCAATCTGCATCACTGTAAGCAAACAACCTCAGCCCATCACATTTTCTGTTGCACAACTTTTTGTCATCTGTGCCCTTCAAGTATTTCAGTACATGCTAAACAGTTGTCCACTGCTCTTGGCTGTACCGCTGTTGACCACGCTGACAGTCTCTTATCTTGTGACCTCTCTGGCCACAACGGAAACACACAATGCCCTCGCTCTCGGTGCTGGGGCAGCTCTTCTTGTCGTCGGCCTCAGCTGTGCGCATACTTTCAGTGCTCTCATAACTGCGCAACTTAGTCTTGAACTCCGCAAAAGAGTCATCACTTTGAGTGACAAAAATGGAAAAAGGCTTAAATGATTCTGGCAGCCCCTTCAAAATCATTGCAACCAATAGTCCATCGCTTAAGATCTCTCCAGCATTACGCAGTGCTGTGATTGAAGTCTCGGCGCGTATGACATAATCAATCACACTCTCACTACTCGTCTTTTGCAAAGAAGTCAGTTCTGTATACAGGCATACAATGCGGGGCTTACCCTTGCCTGCATAATAGTCGCGCAAAATCCTGAGCGCTCCACGCCCGTCATCCGCTGCCTCTCGCATGACCAGAGACAAACTTTTGTCATCAAGGAATTGGATTAGTTCCGCGTATGCTTCCTCGTTCTTCGCCGCATCCTCAGCCAGTGCGTTTTCTTCCGCGCCATCGGCGGGCCGATTTAAAATGGTGTCCTTCAATTTCTGCAACCGCAGATGGCCCAAAAACTTAGTCTCCCACAGTTCATGGTTCTTTTCGTCTCCGTCAAACACGAGACGAGACCAACGTGAAGTCGTACGTTCGCTCATGGTGCTGGCACTCCAATCCGTGAGACACGCGTTCAAACGTGCATACAAACAAATGTCTCTCTGTGGCTACTCACAAACGTCTGGGCCCATAACCTGTTAAGCAGAGCTTGATGTATCGACTCAACATATATAAACTTGGGAGGACAAAACCACTGGATGCAAGTTTGTAAGTATGGTACTCAAGCGCTTTATTATCTGCAGGTGCATCAGCTTATATAGACCGTGGTCACATGACACGCACACCTGAAATGTAAAAACAATAATTGGGAGCACAATCAGTCTCAATTAACAGGTGGAGAGCTAACAAATGATGAAGATACCTTTAAAAACAGAGCTGACCAACAACAAGGAAGCAACAACTGTGTGAGTGTGTGTGTGTGGACTTATTTACTGTAATACAACAAAACTAAGAAGGTTTTTTTAATAAACATGTCCTATCAATCATGACTTCTCGATTTCCTTTGCTTTCAATTTTATTGTTCAACTCAAAGCTTTACATCCCAACCGCAGGAACACGATCATCTGATTCCATCGCAGAAACACCTGGTAGCATCGGATAACACCAGACTACCTTCACTCGGATCAGAGCGGCTCTCCCAGCTTAAAGTATCTTCAAAAAGCCCAATAATCGGTCCCTTTCTGACTCGTCCTCATTAATTGGCTTTGATGGTTCTGTCGATCCAGTCGACAAACTTGGAGACTCGAGCGTAGACGCCGGGCTTCATGGCGTTGGCGCATCCCAGGCCCCATGATGTCACCCCCTGCAGGATGTACCGGTTTTGGGTGTGGCACACCAGAGGGCCGCCGCTGTCACCCTGCAGGGAGAACAGATAATCAACAGTTATTAAAATGTGTATCACATCTTCTACGGATGATTGGTAGAAAGGTACATTTTGGAAGTTCTCCCTCTGGAAAAGTCGAGCCACGACAATTCAATTCAATTCAGTTTATTTGTATAGCCCAATTTCACAAATTACAAATTTGTCTCGGAGTGCTTTACAATCTGTACACATAGACATCCCTGCCCCAAAACCTCACATCGGACCAGGAAAAACTCCCAAATAACCCTTCAGGGGGAAAAAAAGGGAAGAAACCTTCAGGAGAGAACAGGAGGATCCCTCTCCAGGATGGACAGATGCAATAGATGTAATGTGTACAGAAGGACAGATTTAGAGTTAAAATACATTCAATGAATGTGACAGTGTATGAATAGTTCATAGTAGGCATATTCCACGATGGAGACCTCCACGATCCATCAGGCAGATGGCGGTGGGGAGGAATGTCAAGGGATTTGTCAAAATATGGAAAGCACTCTTGGACATGGCGGACCCCTCCAGGCTGGACTTTACCCTGCCAGATTAAAAACACTGGTACCGATGCTGACTTGATTTGATGATGTAACCTTAAATATGTACTTATGTTGGACTGGTGATGTGCGAATGTGTTATTTGCTGTGGTTTTTCTAATTATTTTGTATCTTTTTTTGTCTGTTTCTTGTTGTTCATTACCCTTTTATGTATCCTTTTCCTTTTTATTGTATCCTTAAAGTCCTGTCTTGTTCATTTGTTAAATAAGAATTAAAATATAAATTAAAAAAAGGTGTATCCACCAACCGATCGAGATGGGTTTGATATTTACAAACGATTCAAAATATACATCCAAAATTCGTCATTCTTTATTAGCTTAGCTGCCAATTCCACCAGTACAGACTGGCCTCTCTAGCCCAGTTTCCCTCATCGAGTCTGTCCCTTACTCCCGTACCTGGCAGCTGTCGGTTCCTCCCTCGATGTTACCGGCACACATCTCGTGGTCTTTGACTCGGCCGTTCAGGTACGACGGACGATTGCAGATCTTGTTCTCGATCACAGGGAACCCCGTTTCCTTCAGGATGCCATCTCCCCCGGTACCTGCATCACGCCGCCACACATTTATCCAGCTTCAGAATATCTGGTGCATCTCTTCATTCAACGAGAGTTACTGCAAAAAAACTCGTTTGAGTAGTCACAGTGACCGTGGACCTTTCTCATTAGTCCATCCTGGCAAGTGGAAGTTTATGCCAAATTTGATCCCGAAGTATAAAAAGCAACACAAGTTAAATATGTCGGGCTTGTATATGAGATCATTTCTGATTATGTGACTGCCACCTTTCTACAGTACAGCATTGATACAGACCTGACAGCAGTCCTGACCTTAAATATTCTGTAGAGTGACCTCTTCGTCACGGAAGGCTTTAACTTGATCTTTACTCTTATTTATTCTTAGACTTATACTCATAAATACATAAGTTTTACATATTCTTAACATAATGCATAACAAAGTCTTTATCCTCATATAACCCTTTGAAGAAGTGAGAACTAACCAAACTCTCCTCGCTTTTAAAGATGCAACACAAGTTAAATATGTTAACACTCTTGAACCCTCAATGATATAGCACACACACACGCACACAGTGTTACGTACCTTGAGTTTCACCCCATCCGGTGACGTAACACTCGGTTCCACTGGAAACAATGAAGTCCTTCTCTGGAAGGCAGACTTGCAGGACTTTGTCGTTGATGAGCGCCGGGCTGAAAGCACAGAGCAACGACTCAGATCTGCTACGTCAACATAGCAACAGCACCGTGTACGAGTAATGCATTCATTATTCTAATACTTTTTGGTGGGTTGCGATTTACCAATATAGACGAGCTGACATTTGAAAAAAATATATTATATTGATATGTTAAGAATTCACATGTGATATTATTGTGTGAATAATATTAATACCTCCATAATATACAATCTACAGTTATGGTTACATACTATCACCACCTCTCTTCACACGGATTCTTTAAGTGTAATAAATGTGTGTAATAAATGCACTTTGTTAAGTAAAAGAGAAATTCGACCTGTAGTATTACTATCATTTTTTCTTCTTCTGTCGAATGTTCAATAGATATGGGTAAAATATCGCTAACATATGGGATTTACAAGTTAAATATTTTGCCTTTTAACTGTCGTGGGGGAGAATTATGAAATGGAAATACTCAACGTAGCTCAAAAGTCACTCCGTTGCTTTTCCACCACCGCGTGGCAACAGTGAGTAAGGAACGGACGCTCGTGAAGCTCAACGCGTGTTGGCGCTCGCAGGCGGATCAGACTCACCTCTCCAGTTTGAGCAGAGCGATGTCGGCCCCGTTGGGACCCAGGATCAGTTTGTTCAGGTTCCTCTCTTGCTTGGACGGCTCGTTGGCTCTCTCTGTGTAAACACCCAGCAGCACCTTGTAGGCTGCAGGCCGCTTGGACCTGCAGGACGCGGCACATGTATACATATGCTATAGTTATCCAGTGGTTGTGTTATCGAAGGAATTGGTCTGGAGATGCGTTTTTAACTGACCTTTCCAGGCAGTGCGCCGCAGTCAGGACCCACTCCGGGTGAACCAGCGTTGCTCCACAGAAGTGAATCCCCGAGCTGGTAGAAAGAAACTCAGAATGAATTTCAGTGGGACAAAAGAGAGGGATATACGACTTTTTTGATTCTTTTTAAATACTATTTCAATAATCAAATCCCTCTCTCAAGGGGGATTACAAAACACACACCAACATTTCAAGAAAAATTAAGAATAAAGAATACAAAATACTCTAACATGCCAGCCGGAGACCACTGCTAATGTAAGGTTTCTCTAGTCCCTCTAAAAAATAAATCCAGGAAATATGATTTTCTTCACACGTGGTGTGTGTTCATCTCAATGATGTTCAATACCATTTTTCACATTTTATTCATTCCCAGGCAGTATTGTAACGACATGCGTTTCTACCCACACGGGAGGGGGGAATGAGTACAGAGGTGAATTTCATCGTGGATGGGGCAGAGGTGAGTAATGGAATATAAAAAAGGAGCTAATGAAATACCCCATTAAAGGTAAACACATCTTAAATACAGGACGAGACATGACGCGCTATCCCTTTGAGCTGCATTCACAAGTCTACATTTGAGTTGTAACAGTTGAATTACATTTTTTCTCTTGAGAAAAACACATTCCTGCTTTAGCATCATTTTAACTGGGTTCAATGAATTTGCTTATTGTGGCACGTGAGAGGGTCATGCTCTGAATTAAAATCAATTAAGATTTTCCAATATCTAAATACCAGTCGCATTATGAAACCCGTGGTTATTGTTCGTGCCTCCTATACATTCGCATACATTCCGGTTACAGAGGTTAACATTAATTTCTTCAAAAGGAAACGTTTTAAAATGATTTACCGCACTTTTAAATGTATTTCAAGAATCCTCAAAGACTCTTCAAACTAGTTTAAAGATTCTCGGGTCTATTTCCCAAGTTGTGACAGTCTGGAGTGTTTCAAACATAAATGGTGAATTATCTTTAACAGAAAATAAAAATGCTTCCTGACGTGACCCCACGTGTGTTGACACATGTCGTACATCCCTTGGAATCCTACTTCAGTCTTATTCTACTCACCTGGTCCGGAGGCTGATCTGCCAGGGCCACGAGTAAGGTTTAGACACGCAGCCGCCCACAATCCGCCCAAAGCAGCGCCTTGGTTTGATGACCGGCGTTCCACATTTAAATCCGGCTGCAAAACGAAGTTCAGTCAAGAATTTATATGTTTGAATTGGTATCATTTAAAAAGATAACGTTTAAAGCCATTGGGAAAAGGTTTGACCTGAGGGGTTTTGATTTATAATTTGAAAAAGATAAATTAAAAGTGTATCCTCTTGACATGTGGCCTTATTAGCACGCATGAATCAACTATACATTTTCTAAGTTGAATCAGCTTTCATCGATTTAAGTTTTTCAGACTTGGAGCTGAGTAACTTCTGAATTACGGCTGCAATCAATGTTTATTTCCATTTTCTGTTCATGTGTAATCAGATTATTTACTTGATTTAAAAAGTATTAAAAGATATATTTGTAGAAATTTCTCAAGGACAAAGGTGATTGTCCTCAGATTTTTTAAATTTGATCCAAAACCGAAATAGATTGTATTACTATTTGAAATAGCTGGGCTTCAGGTAAGGCCCGCCTCCTGTTCTTGTTGCTTGGCAACCAGGGCGTTTTTAGTAGATAACTAAATACCCCTTTGTTGTTTAGTTTAGTCTAAAAACCTGCAAATACTTGTCTTTGCACATGACATGTAAACTATTATTATAAACGATTAGCATGTTCGCTTTATAGTATGTGAACATTTTAGCATTTTCAGAATGATAACATTTACATGACATGGACCTAATTAAGATGGAAAATTGCCAACATGTAGGCGTTAGTGATTTGTTAGAATACTAACGCTCGTATCCAGTACAAGTGAATATTTTGACCTTTTGGTGGCAATAAATGACAAGTCAATGGAAATCAATGTAATGACATAATGGAGAGATTATATATCTCATATGCATTATATAAGGTTCTCCAGGAAGTGCTGGAAAGCATTGCCCGGGAGAAACCCAGCATCGGATAAGTGGAAGATGATGGATACCGACTCTTCGCGTTCACATACCACAGTCAGGTATCTGGCAGTAGTCCCATTTCTTGTTCCTGTCAGTGGTGTAGCACCACGGCCCGTTCACATCTCCATCTGGGTTTCTGCATTCCTGACGGTGTCACACAACGACAGAATCTTTGAACTAGAAACTACAGTTATTACCACCGTTTAACATTAGAAGCGCCAACGAGCAACAGGGCAAAACCTCTTTCTTGTACTGCAGCGGGGTCTGACAGTCTGCCCCACGCAGTACTGGTTCTGGTTCTCGCATGCCTCTCTTCCCGCCACTGGGCCCAGCAGTACGGCCTGGGCCTCCAGCAGCATGATGTCAGTCTTGACTCATGGCGGGTATCAGCGGAGTGATGAGGTGAAGTTCTGCTCCTGGGAAAAGCTGCTGGCAGGAGCAGAACTCTCCACCTCCCATCGGATCTAACTGCAGGTCCGAGGTGACTCTAAGCCGGATCTGGATCTGTCCACGGTGGGCTGGTTGCTGCCGGAGGCCCGGCTGAAGCCTGAGCTGAAGGACTTTCTGTTGAACCGGCTGGATTTCATCCGTTTTGCCAGAATCTGACACGTTGGCACTATTGACGACCATTAAGAATAACTACATAGAAAAAGCCAATCTTCTAGCTCAGGGGTCACCAACCTTTCTGAAACCGAGAGCTACTTCAAGGGTACAAAATAATCCGAATGACTACTTGTTTGATATAAACTTCCCGAATAACACATTTGCATCAATCACACCACACAACATCCATGTGGTTTGATGAAACCTGAAGCTTTTATAACTACGGTCTTTTGATTGTTCTGAACAACATTCTGATTATGAACATAGATTGTGCCGAAAACCCGTACAGTAATACTGAGAGATTACAAGAATAATTGGTCCTCCGCACTGACTCAGTGTTCGGGCCCTATTATAAATAAGCAGAGTGGTTATGTTTAGGCAGTTTTTTTTTAAAGCCCTGGATATCCTGTTCGAGACAGAATTTCAGGGTCATAGTGATATTTTATGCTCGTTTGGACTCGATCACTGAGATAAAGATGAATTAAATCAATGTCAAATATACCATTCAATGGAAAGAAATATTGCACTCATTAACAACTAATGACATTCTGTAACTACCTGGACTTACTGTTCACTCCGTGCATCATTCACTTTGAGCTAAACTCATTGGAAGTCTTCACTGCGAAAGTTGACGATTGAAAAGTTTTCACACAGCTCACTTACATTGCCCTCCAGACCCCTAGTCGGGTGAGACTGTGGGGTGAAGCTGGTGTGTTGGTGAGGGCTCTGAGCACTCCAGGCCTGGCAGGTCACACCCAGAATGGTGATGGTGGTTGGACCCCGGTATGTATGTCCATTTCCAGCTTTACAGTCTAACACAGCAAAATGCACAATGTGTGGGTAAAAATAGATTAAAACGAGCGAATAAAAATCGGGCAAATGACCAGTTAAAAAGTTAAAGAATGTACCAGTGTGCGATGGGCCCTCGGTGGCAGTTCCTGGTTCCTGGGGATCCATAGGTCTGGGTGTGGGTTTACCAGCCGGAGGATTAGTGGAGCATTTTTCCAAGTTGCAGTACTCCCAGCGGACACCGGGGTCTGTCGTGTAACACCAGGGAGCTTTGTCTCCGTCAGGATTCCTGCACAGATTCCTCCTGAGGTCCCTGTTGAAAGAGAAAACCTGGAACTTCACGTCAGCAGGAACCAGTATCCTACAGGTTTAATATTTTACTCCTAGCATCAAACCTGAAAGGGATCAACTAATCTCTGTTGCCTGGTTCGTATTATACACAATATTGGCAATGTCACCAGGGGGCAGGATTTCCCTTAGACTTCAGTAGCTAAAGGAATACGTCCTGAACCCTAGAAGTCCTAGAAGTGAGTGAGTCTCTTCCTCTTCTCTCAACTAAAAGTCAAGGGGTCAAGCTTTTTGTTCAGATGCCTCAAACAATCAAGGAGTTGTAGAAGTTTTAAAGTTTTGCTCTACGAAATAAAATACATCAGTAAATAATCATCAACTGTGAAGTGGCTAAATACCGAACCAGATGGAGATCTTTGAAAACGTTTTCTTCCCTGAATTTGACTTGTTATCAGGTTGAGACTCATTTGCCTAAAATGGTCAGACCTACTGAATTTGGAAATAAGGGTAATGTATTATTTGTTAAGATACAGAATGTATTATTAGTCTCTATTCGCTGCTCACGCTGTGGGGAAGTTCCGTGGAATTTTTCTGTGGTTGTGAGGAGTCATGGCGCTCCAGCTCTGACATCTTTTCCCACTGATGGTCTCTGACGTCACACCGCGGTAACTTGTCCCGTCCCCGTCGTAACAGTCCTCCTCCTGCGGGGGGATCACCGGCTCATCTGCAACCAGACCCACCGCTTCATGAACGCTCTCTTGTATTGGAATTGGATAAGACATCAAGTGAAGTTATTAAACTCAAAGCTTTGCTAGTCCTTTGTCCTCTTTGCAGACTTTCTTAAAAGTGCACATTACAGGACACTAAGGATCATGTATATGACATGTTACCATCTAACTGCTCAGATGTTCTCAACGTTCTGAATCAAGTGCAGCTGTTCCTGAAGTTCACGTCCTCGTCTTTCATACCTGGCCCGGCTGCGTTCCCACAGCTCGGCACCCTGCAGTACTCCCAGCGTGTCTCGGGGTCCGTGGTGTAACACCAGGGCTTCCTCTCGTTGTCGGGGTTACGACAGTGGTTGCTATCCAGGCCTCTATAAACAACCGATGGTAATAATGATGAACACAGAGAAAACACAAAGATAAAAGCAGCATGCCAAAGGTCCCTTTTTTATGAATGATGATGTTCCCGTTGCAGAGCTCTTACTTGCAGGGGTAGTTGTCCGGCGAGCGGTTGTGTTTTTGTGGCGTCTGCGCCGACCAGCTCTGGCACGTTTTGCCAGATTCCGTCACATTGATGGTCCCTCGGTACGCTCCACCTTCCCCGGTGGCACAGATCACGTCCGGGACGATGGTCGGGGGCTCGGACGCTGAGCAGAGAAGATGAGCTGGACCGGTTACAACTCACAGGAGCAGCAGGGTTTTACTAAATGGTTACCATAACAACGACACAGAATTAAAATAACCTGTATTGCATTTACATTTTGTGGAATAACGATATTACGACAAAATATAAACATTCGATTTTTCCCCTTTAATGTGATATATTCTGTTCCTGCAGGTGTCTTGCTCACAGGTACCACGGCAGATTAAGGGCTGAGTGTACATACAGTTCTTAAAAGCTGCAGTTCTATTGTAAATATACTTCAGCATGCGTTTCAGCCGTCACAAGGGTGAAATATAGCAGAAGTAAAGGAAACATACTGCACAGGAGGACTTACTGCAGCGTGGTATGGAGCAGAAGTCCCATCGCTTGGAGGGGCTGGTGGTGAAGCACCACGGTTTGGGTTCTCCATCCGGGTTTCTGCAGTAGTTCTCCTCTAGATACTTCTCTGGAAGACTAGAGGAAGCGTCAATGGAAAGATAGCATCCATCTTTCGGACAAAGAAAAGCAAAGTGCATTGAGCTTGTGAGATGTGCAGGTCGGGGTCCTACATGGTGGGGCTGTAGCCGTGGTTCTGAGGTTTCTGGGAGTCCCAGCGCTGGCAGGTGAAGCCGCCTTCTGTCGTGACGATTTTGCCTCTGTAGTCCTCGCCGCTGCAGTGCATACACTCCTCTGTACGGGAGCACCGACACATCACACGACACACTGTTTTACACTCCTGTCGAAACCTTTTCGAGGTGAGTGCCCACAGTGCATTTTACACGACAGAATAATGTTGACATGTAAATTCGATGGTTGACCGTGAAATAGCGGGAGAATGGGTTAATATCACACACACACAAGCAAACAAAAGACACAAAATAAATGAATGTTACCAGTGCAGCTGGTAACATTGCAGTGTTCCCAGCGGGTGTTGGAGTCGGTGGTGTAACACCAGGGTCCCCCCTTGTCTGCATCAGGGTTTCTGCAGAAGTTGGACTCCAGGTCTGCTCGTGGGTGGTCAGCCGGTGTGAAGCTGCAGAGGACACATTGAGGAAATATAGAAAAAGATCCATAAGGGGCTATAATAAAAGGATGTGATGTGTAAAGTAACAGGATGATACGTGAATACTTACTTAGGCCTGTGTGGGTATTTTGCTGCCCATCTCTGACACGTCGTTCTTGTTTTTGTTTTGGTCTTTGTTCCTCTGTAATCTGTTCCTAATCCATTTACACACTCCAGGAGGTATCCTAGACCAAACAAAAAAACAATATACAGCAACGGACACGATCAAGCTTGTACGGAAGAGTATTAGTGCGACGCATGAGGGAAAAGAATGAGAATTTCTATTTATTTAGCATGACTAGAATTATGTCAAAAGGTGAATAATAAGGACAAACCTTTGGTATAACTGCCAGGAATATGAGAAAAACTGATTTATTTTGAAAATGAAATGGAAATTTTACAAATAAGGTTGACGTGTTGATTTTTGAGACAAAATCAAACTAGTGGTGTTAGCACACATCCTGAAATTATGAGTTTCCCTTATGCCGGACCAAAATACTCCTCCGTAGCATTCACTGTCCAATGAGCAGCAGGGTAGAATAACCTACTGCTTTGTGTGTTTGTTTGTCGTGTTCAATGTCTCTTTCCTGTGTTTGCACACCCTGTCCAAACATCGCTGCTCATACGACTCAACATTGACCACAACGTAATGGGGACTAAATATCTTGTGGAATCTAAACTCGAGCAGCACGTGTCAAAATTCATAGGAAACAAAGACCGGATATTGTAATAAAATCAAAAAAAGCCATGGTTACTTCTACTAATAAAAAGACAACAGGACATACTTTTTTTTTCATATAACACTGCGCTATTTCTTCGCAGCATCATCTCTGATTTTGAGTTGGCTGCTGCTATCCAACACTCTTGGTCCTTTTCAATATACATGAACGACCTGTGGAAACACAGCAGGGGGTCAGGTCGGGATGCCGAGCCTCAAAGTGTGATTCTAAGTTAAAGCTTTGATTCTTAAGTGTGACCGTACCTGCACGTGAAGGATGTTTCAGCGTCACATTTGACGGCACACTCGGGCACAGTGTCCGTTGAGAACTGTTTTCTCTGCAGCGAGAGGATCCAAGCTCCATCAGTTTTAGTGTAGCCGTCCACCTCAGCACCTCGAACTGAAATGAAAGGCGAACAGATTAACCATACAACTGTCAGGAATGTCATCTGAGCTCACGTTTGGTTTCAGGTTTCATTTACGAAGGTAAATCAGAAACTATGTAAAACCACACAAATATAATCACACGGTAAATACACAAACATATATATGTTTATAGTATGGAAGAAATAATTCATCTAATTAATTATCCTTGTTTAGTGATCTGTTTACCCGATCAGAGTAGATGTTACTCACAGGGTGTTTCACCCGACAAAGGAAAAGTTAGTCTATTTTCACCCGCCTTAGAATGTTGCATTATGGGTGGTATCTGCACATGAATGATGTTCATTCATGTTACCGGCGACTGCAGCTAACCGCCCACCTGTCTTTTATTTGTAAGCCAAGGCCTTTGTACAGTTTTAAAATCCAGCCCATTTACCATTTAACATTGAGTAACCGTGAGAAATGTTGTCATCTAATTTGCAAATGTCCTGGAAAAACCAGCGTTCACTAAATTACTAATATTGTGACTATTTGGGTAGGAAAACACTGAATTACAGGATGTGTTGCTGTGAGGTACGGTATCGTTACTGATCTCTCACAGCAACTTACACATCCACCACTATCTAGTTTTATCATTTCATTCTAATCTATACATTTGTAATAAATAAAAAAAGGTTTGGATTCGGTTTCTATGATAGATATTTGATCACGTTCAGGCCCAATCTCTAAAATCAGTTTAAAGGGTTGTGACCTTTGAATTGTGCAAGAGGACTCAGTGAAACACATTTCTGCTTCAGACTGTTCAAGCAGAGAAATGTGACATTTGGGAGTTATGTTGTTAGTTTGACGTTTGGTCCAACGGCCTCGTTAGAAACACGAAACAGAATATGAGTCTAAAATAAAAAATGTGAGTACAATATTTTTTTTAATTAACAGCCTATGGCAATAGTTTGGACGTTTAAGCTGAGCTCTCCGTTGGCTTCATACGTGAATGTAATCCGCCAGTAAACGGAGTAGAAGATGTAAAGGTTGAGATGCAGTCTGGGTTTTCTTGAGTATTATTGTCCGTTTTACTTGTATTTTTGTTTTCCTGCATCAAATCATGATAGAAACATTATTTATTGCTATTCAAAGATGACAATATATATCTTACCCGTGCAGATCAGGGCCCCCAGGAGGAAAGCTAGCTTGTACAGGTCCATGGTGAGGCCCTTATACTATCTCGGAGGTATCTCATGGTATGTTATTTGGCTCTTTTTAGCATGTCGGTAAGATAAACACGACTGCCTGATCATTCGTCAATCATTGGCCAAACAAGGAGCAAAGAGCAGCAGGTCAAAAACCTTGTTTATGGGAGATATTGGAACATGAAATGTAATATTGTTTCTTCCCTTCCGTCATTTGTTACATAGATGGAAGATTTTCAAATGGACCGTCCCTCCAACTTACTCCTTGTTTAGTTATGATACAACATCAGTTGGAGAGGCCTCTCGAGCAAATGTGCTGCCACAAGACATTTTTGGGGACTGCTTATGAGCTCTAACCTCTTTTTTTGCTTCTTATCTATAAGATTATTTATCTTCATCACTGCACTGGTATTCAAGTCCGTTCTGAGGACGCGTATATGTCTTGTGTGGCGTTTAAACTGTTCAATCAATTATATGGTTGTATATTCTCTGATGGTAAAGTGTGTGTGTGTCTCCTGGTGAATACTATGCGATCTAGTTCAAATTAGATCAATATGTAGAGTTAATCTTCAGCTAAAAAGGGACCAATGTCCTCAACTGCAAACATGTGATTACAAAACAGCGGACTTTCAGTGTGATTCAGGGATGAGTAGGGGGAGAGCGGGGTAATGTGGGACATCGGGTAATGTGAGACACCCCCTGTATCTAGGCAAAGGAACCCATTTGTGGTAATGTGAGAATTATGTTTTCAAGCCCCTCCCGTTCCCCCCTTGCCATGAAAAAGAAGTGGGTGCTGGTGCTGTGTTAAGTATGTTTTTTCACAAAAATTAGTTTTTTGCATGTAAAAGTAAATTTTCCTGCTGTGAACTAAATCAACTTTTGTGTCAAAACAAATTGATTTAGGTAGAAAACCATATATCATACATGTCGATGAACCTCTAACATATACAACCATGTGATTGATGCGAGCTGAAGATTAGCCTGAATGGCTAAGATATGTTGTTTTTTCTAAAATAGTGGCTGTGGGGTAAAGTGAGACACATGTTATGGGGTAAAGTGAGACAGTTTACCCCAAGTTAAGTTTAGTCTTAAAGATATTTGAGTGTAATATTACATTTATTATGTTGCATTTGTAATATCATAAACATTGTAGAAAAGCCATCATGCCAAGAAACTACACTAGGAAGACAACATGGGGCCAAACACCCCTTGCAGAGATGGAGAGTGCAGCCGCTGAGGTCATGCAAGGACATGCACTACCATTCAAAAGTTTGGGGTCACTTAGAAATGTCTTTATTTTTCAAAGAAAAGCACTGTTATTTCAATAAAGATAACATTAATCAAAAATACACACTATACATTGTTGATGTGGTAAATGACTATTCTAGGTGGAAACGTCTGGTTTCTAATGAAATGTCTCCAGAGGTGTATAGAGGCCCATTTCCATCAACGATCACTCCAGTGTTCTAATGGTACATTTGCTAATCGCCTTAGAAGACTAATATCTGATTAGAAAACCCTTGTGACATTATGTTAGCACAGCTGAAAACAGTTATTCTGGTGATATAAGCTATACAACTGGCTGTCCTTACTACTTCAAATATTAATCATTATTTCTAACCTTGTCAATGTCTTGACTATATGTTCTATGAGATGTTCAATTCATTTATAAATAAAAGTGAGTTTTCATGGAAGACACGAAATTGTCTGGATGACCCCAAACTTTTGAACGGTAGTGTAAGTCCTTAAGAAAAGCTGGAAGGGATAGAAATATTGACAAGACAACCCTCGAAAGATTTATCAAGAAAAATAGAAAGGGGAAGTAAAATCAGTATCCTGGGGTGCAGTAGCTGAGGCAAAGAGAATATTTACAGATGAGATGGAGGAGGAGCAAACACTTGAAACAACTAGCTGACCAGTTCCATGGCCTTGCTCCAGTTGATTGCCGTGAACTGGCATATGAGTTCTAATCTAACTGGTTCTATCTGTCATTTGATTGTTAATTAAAACATTTTGCATTATATTTTGTTGTAGCTATAGGATTTTGTTCGGAGTTACTTTCAAGTGTTTAAATAAATGTGCTTAATTGATCTTAATCTCCATGATTCTATTACTAGTCCGATATTAGTTCTGGAATGTGTGGCTGTCAGGATTGTAACTATTACAACATGTGTTGTTATGGTAGTTTTAAAATGGAAAAAGTAAGTGGATCACTTTACCCCCTTGACTTCTCAGGTCTGTCTCACTTTACCCCAGTTTAGGGGTAAAGTGAGACACAAGACCACTTTTTTTGAAACAATCATATTTTCACTGCCCTTTGTCCAAAAGACATTCTGATAACGTACATTGCTAGGTAACATCCTGAATTAATGGGAAATGTGTACGTTTTACTGATATATCATTTAAGCTCGCCTAGAGGGGAGCAAATGTAAAAAGTGTATCACATTACCCCTCTCTCCCCTAACTACTGTTCAATTATTTGAATTTTAGGGACATTTTAAGTCAAACCTTTGTCTCTGTTAATAATTGTGTTTATAAGCTCCTTACGGAGGCTCTTTAATTGATTTTATTCTGCATAAGAAATAATAATAATTTAGATTGCAGGACATTAGCATGTAATGTCTATTTGTTGGTATTCCTATTCTACTCAAGAAAAGGAGCTGGGTATTTTTTGTTGCATTGGGAAACCGGATGTTTTTAGATAATTAAAACAAACAGAAAAGGAAACACATAACCAACCTCATGCTGTAACAGTTTAGCTCCACGCCTTCCTTTTTGTGGTAGTTGTTTTCATCCTGTCACTAACTATCATGTCATTCCAGATCCTGCTTCCCATCTCGTCAGTCCAACTCCCTCACCTGCCTCTGATCACTCCCTCGTTAGTCCCTCATTACCTTCACCTGGTCCTCACGCCCTTCTCACCTGCAGCCCATCCCCTCATTAGTCCCTCACTATTTAGCTCCCTCACTTCCACTTGTCCTCTGCCAGTTTGTCTTGTGTTTTCGTGCCAAGTTCTCCAGCGTTATTATTGTATATTCCTGACCTGCCTGTTCTGACCCTGCCTGCCTGCCTTGACCTCTGATTCTCTGCCCCGCCCCTTTTTGGACTTGTTTGCTTCTTCGACTGATCTCCCGGTTTTGACCCAGCCTGTTTTCAACCAAAGACATTCATCTTTGTTACTCCTGTCTGAGTCGTGCTTTTGGGTCCACGCTAACAGCACCGCGACACATGCACTGTTCTGCTGTGGGGACCTAAAGGATTTACTCCACTGTGTCATTACACCTCCTTTCCATCAAGTCCCCTTTAAACACACCTCTGACTAACATAGGGCTGCTTCTTCTCATGTATCTTATTGCAAGAAAGTACAAGACTTGGAGTACTTACAGTATCCAAAATAAATCTGTCAGCCACACATAACTCCCACAAAACGATCCGAGCAAATGCACCTAAACATGATGTTCTGCACTATATCAACCCCGATCTTCTCCAAGACTGAGACCCGCTTTACTTTACAGATAAACCTTTGTTCTGTCTTGTTTCTACGATCTCATATGCTTCATTTTGCTTCAAATATTCTATTAATAATAATACTGCAGTGCTACCACGTTGGTTTCCTTGAACTAAATCTTAACAAACAGAAACCCATGAAATACAGATTTGTTATGCAGAAAGTGCCATTGTTGACCCACACCTCATTGTTACTGCATGTGAAAAGAAAAGTGAGGCCAAATGGATGAGCTGTAGAAGTTGATGGTGTCAAGAATAACCTGTCACTTGTGGTGGAAATGAGATCTAATTTTCCCAAAAGGATGAATCTTAGAGACTTTGGTGATCCACTGACTTTTCCTCCAGTCCCATGAGATTAACATTTTTAGTTTTCAGTGATATGTCTCGAAAAACGTGGGATCGATTTCCGTGATTCTCAGAGGATGAAGGCTAATGACTTTGTCGATCATCTGATCATCTGACAATGTCGCATAGGGGTCGGGAACAGTTCCCATGGACTAGCAGACCGGGGTGGTGGTTCCCATTTTCAAAAAAGGGGGACCGGAGAGTGTGCTCGAACTATCGTGGTACTCAGCCTCCCGGGGAAAGCTTATGCCAGGGTGCTGAAAGCTGTTGCTTGTGCCTCAGATTCAAGAGGAGCAGTGCGGATTTCGTCCCGGCCGTGTAGCTGTGGACCAGACCTTTACCCTCGCAAGACGACTGGAGGGGTCCTGGGAGTTTGCCCAAGCAGTCTCCATGTGCTTTGTGGACTTGGAGGAGGCTTTCGTTTGGCCAGGTCCCTCAGGGTTTTTTGTGAGGGATGCTGGGCGAGTATGGGGTATATACCTGTATATATATAGATATGTATATATATAGTATTTCAATCTACAGTATTTGTGTGGAAATCCGCTTACTTTGTTCAAAATTGGTCTGCAAATATAAATGTTGTTCAAAAGGGTCTTTAAATTCCAACTAGACCGTTTTACTGAACACAAACTCCGAATTGTACTTTTAATGGACTCTTCAGTTAAAAATATCAAGAAATATTTCCATTACGTGTCCTTTTTTTACGAAAGCATATGGATGTTCTGAGAACTAATCATGAATGTTTTCTTGTAACGCTCACACATCTTATTGGTTCACTGTGTGTCGGCTTCATACAGCGGGACCACAACAATACTTCACAAAGGAGATGGCGAGCCGACAGGCGTGGGCTGTGCGGTGTCCAAGGTTCGCCGCTCAATCAATATCCCACAATCAGACCTCAAAGCCCGGATGTCCTTAGAAAAGAGAAGAACAGCTGCTTCATTGTTTACGATCAAAAGAATCCATATTTCTTGATTCACATAGTTGGTGCGTGTGTCGGTGGGTTGAAGCTGGATCTGTTGAATGTGTTTCAGTTCCTTTTTTCTTTTACTCTTTTACCTTCAAACACTGTTGGTTTTATGGTGGTGTGTGTGGACTTATGTCGTTTTGGCCAGAATTCCCTTGAAAAACTAATTTATTTTTACGGAATTTTCGATAAAGGTCAAACAAAAACTCAACAAAAACTCAGTGAATTATGAGTTGGCAATAATAAAGACTGCTGATTGACAAGATTAACTGGTGACAACATATAAATACACTCTACTAAGTTGTATTCATCAGAAGGATGAAGAATATTTTCTATATTCTTCTCTGCTATATCCTGCTTATTGGCAGAGATGGAAAATAGGTACAAATTCAGTCATTTAATCAAAGCAGCTTACATTGTAAAAACACTTTGGAAGTGAGGAACATTTTTGAATAATGTTGATGGTAAAATAACCAATAATAAATAATTCGATTTTCAAAAGAAGCTTAATCATTACAGAAAGAAACTGTTAAGATCAAGGCCACCAAATGTCCTCTGAAGTCACAATTTCTAAATATAAAAGAACAATATGAGTTAATGATACAAATGTACCGTACAGTGAAAGCCGAGATGTTATTTATATATTATGTTATGTACAGAATTATATAAAGACAACTGTGAGTAACATAATGCATTGTAATGTGTATACCTTCATATAACTACCATTGTAATGAACATCAACTGGATTTTTTATGAAATCTTCCAAACTCTCAGCTGGTTACAGACGTTGTGGTCGTGATTTACGATCTCAAGCTTTCTGAAGATTTTAAGGGGGGACTTTTTTTTACAAACCATCACTGTTTGGATTAGCATCATAGACTGCACATTTGAAGTGGATAAGGGGTCACTGTGTCGCCGTTGAGTTTTACATTTATGCTTTTATTTGTTTTAACCAGAAGTGACATAAAAGGGTGGAGCTAAGTACAACTAAATGCAAAAAAAGACATTTTCGATTACCAAAAAGTTACATTTTACTTTAACGAACAACAAACACACGAGGACAAAGTTGAAGTTCTTGGACATTGTTATGGCTGAGAGTAAATCCTCCCCTTAATGTTGTTCACCTCCCTGCCTGAGGGGGGTGCTATGATGTTTTGCTTTTCTCTTCCCCTTACAGGTGATTGGACGGAGCACATAAGAGGGAACCTGTGGGGGCCGGCTCTCTCTCTCTCCAGCTTCCACCCAGGCCATGCTGCACAGCTTTGATTGTGGGTGGGGGGGTTATAAAGGGTGTCGGTAGGGGTGAGAAGCCTTTTTTGTTTAATACTGTTTTCTCTTGTTTTTCAGTAGGGAGTTAGGTAAGTGATTTGTATTTTTGTTTGTTTCGGTTATGGTCTAGGGAAGGTAGCTGACTTGCTTAGATTGTTTTGTTTGTTGTTTTGGCCCAGGCTCACCCTGAAGAATTGTGGACATCCGAACCAAAATAAACATCATTGTTCCTGACTCCGCAGCATTGGTCCTAATTTGGGAGGTGGGGAGACTGACCTGGTGCTACGCTCTGGCACTCCTAGGCCGGGCGTAACAGACATACACACGAACAACAATGAACATCATGCTGCATTGAACAATAAAGTGATTGAGACCTCGCTGAAAGGTGCCTTGTGGGTGTTTCTGACTCCCTGCAGTGAGACCAGGCGTTACTATTTCAGCAACAGCCATTAAATGTTTTCAAATTCAGGAATGACATCTTTATATCATGATTGTCATTGTTTGTGGCAGAGTCTGACCTGAATCAAGGATTCACTTTAAACTCATTGTATCTGATGACAGCCGACTTGACATATTACAGCTTTCTCAGAGCTGCATGAAGTTACTGCAAATGAAATCATCGACTCAACAATCCAGAACTCAACCTGCAGCAATCTAAAAAATAAATATATCAGAAAGAAAGGAAGAAACAACACTAATGTTGTATTGAGACAAATTACTGCAAATAAATGGAACAATGAAGGGTAATAGCAACACACATAATGTAATGTGCTGCAACTACAGAAAACACAAGCAAATACATAGTATAGTATAATGCTCTTAGCTGGACAGTAAATATCAAGTCAATTTTATTTATATCGCCCAATCACAAGTTTGGCTCATGGGCTCTCTGTCCTCTGATCCTCAATGTGGACAAACAGCACAGCAACTATTCCACAGTGAATACATGCAAGACATCCAGGAAGGACCGGCAGGACATAGATGTTCTGTGTCTCTACAGCTCAGACGAGCCTTCCGGGTTTAGTTCAATGACTTTAGGACATTTCCACGTTATCCGGGCAAAAAAATAGGGTTGGTAATTACAGATAACCCCAAACTGTTGTTGATCTTCTGTAAGGGTTACAGGTACTGGAACCCAAAAGCACGACTCGGAAACAGGAATGCAGGAGGAGGATCTTTACTTGGTAATTCAGGCAGGGTCAACCGGGTGGTCCGTCAAACAGGGCAACAGATCCAAAAAGGGGCAGGCAAAAATCTTAAATCGGGTCAACGGGCAAACAGGGTCGGAACAGGCAGATCAGAATTAAGATTTTGGAATATGCTGGCGAGCTTGGCACTGACACACAAGACAAGGTGGCAGAGGACAAGTGGACGTGAGGGAGCGAAATAGTGAGGGACTAATGAGGTGATGGGCGTGAGGACCAGGTGAAGGTAATGAGACAATCAGGTGAGGATGACAGGATCTGGGATTACAGGAGAGTTAATGAAGCAGGCAAGATGAATATAACTATGAAGGTGGAGAACTCGTGACATCTTCGCTATAATCTTTTACAAAGAAGTGACTAAACAGGGGCTTCTAAAAAACATGCACACTATATTGCCTAGACTGGAGTTACATCCACCCCAGCAGAGGCCGGAGGGTATCAGGCCCGTCATCTGCAGACCTGCTGGAGTGAAATAGATGTTATTACCTTCGCATTGAAAATGCGGAAGGTTATGTTTTGATCGCCGTGTATTTATTTATTTGTATGCGTGTTATTCGCTTAAGTAAAAAAGTATTAAACCGAATCGCATGAAATTTGGTGGGATGATTGGTTATTATCCGGGGACCATTTGATTAGATTTTGGGATCGCTCGGGTCAAAGGTCAAGGTCAAGGTCATGGAAAAGGTCAACATCTTCTTGAATTGCATGAAATTTGGTGGGATGATTGGTTATTATCCGGAGACCATTTGATTAGATTTTGGGATCGATAGGGTCAAAGGTCATGGTCAAGGTCATGAAAAGGTCAACATCTTCTTTTTACCATAGCGCGGTCAATTTATATCCAATTGGCATGCAACTAATGCCAAAATGTTCATAACTCAATGCCCAATCTTGTGATATGCGAAGGTATGCGCTCTACCGAGTGCCCATTCTAGTTGTAAATATGTATTTGGACTGAGTGTCACTAAACTGGGTAAGAAACCTCTGCTCTCACAATGTACTGTCTTCAAATAAATCAATTCAATTCAGTTCAGTTTATTTGTATAGCCCATTTTCACAAATTACAAATTTTCCTCAGAGTGCTTTACAATCTGTACACATAGACATCCCTGTCCCAGAACCTCACATCGGATCAGGAAAAACTCCCAAACAACCCTTCACGGGGAAAAGGGAAGAAACCTTCAGGAGAGCAACAGAGGAGGATCCCTCTCCAGGATGGACAGGTGTCATAGATGTCATGTGTACAGAAGGAATCATTATACACAAATTAAAACACAGTCAACACAATCAATGAGTATGACAGAGTGTATGAATAGTTGGTAGTTGGCATATTCCACGATCCAGACCTCCACGGTCCATCAGGCAGATGGCGGTAGAGAGGAGGAGTGGGCGGAGTCTCAACAGGGCCATGGAAAAGTTGGTTGTACCACATTATCACTTTCCAGTGCTTATGCTATATTTACATATATAGTAACAGGCTCGTGCACAGATAGACCCCTAGTGGTGCTCAAGCACCGGCCCTTTTGCTCTGGATGAGAAAAGTGCCCTTTCTGCTGGAGTCCAATTTTTTCTTCATTAATAAGTATGTAAGAATAAGCGTTACTCTCTGTCATCAATTCCCCCCAAATGTGTTTGGATATCTGACGGGGAGTTTATATGATTTCTTGTGAGAATTTCGCCCCGACATGCTCCACGACCTCTCACGAGCCCCCACCACGCCCCTCCCTCCTCCTCTACGCGCGTTTATTATATGGTATTTTTCGCTCCTATCATTTTGTAAATGAAAATCAATTGTAATTGTTAATAGAAAACATGTCATTTTGTTTAGCTTTCATGTTTTCTCAGGACACAATGTGTTTCAGGTGTTGCGTAGCAACCAATTACTTGCTAACGTCAAGTTACAGTGATCAATAGATAAATCATTTTGGCGATGGGTGCCCTTTTTTGGGGTTTGAGCACCTACCCCCCAAAATGTCTATGCATGTGCCTGTATGGTAGTTATAAATTGAGCTGGCTGGCGTGTGGGAAGTCTTAATTGTTCATAGTTCCGAGTAGATGGCTTTAGAAAGAATGTCTCCGCAGATGAAACGACCTTTCAATATGCAATGATATTGTAACACTTTATTTTCGAACATATTTGTTTCTCTGAAATATCTTTTTTGCGTCGGACTGTTTTCAAGGTAACGGATGTATTTCTTAATCTGACTTTGTATCACTTATTTGCAAGGTTTTTTTTCTGTATGATAACCATGTGTCATCAAAGTGGTGATAATCTTCATGAATCTCTATTCATCTTAATTTGCTTGTATTTTTCTAAATTGAAATGGGATGACCGTGTAATCGCTTTCAGTCTTTCATCTGACCAACAACCCAATCAAACCCCAGAAACATGTCATGGACATTTTTCATTATGGACAAAATAACCCTGATTTATTTATCCCTCAGAATGTCAGTTCTTTGTGTATTTTCAATTACGGGCTCATCGGACAGAAAGTCCCGGCAGATGGACGCAGAACGATGGTCCATTAGAGCCGGCTATGGTGAATCACGCACCACGTTAAAGAAAAAAAAGTTTTCCTTAAATTGAATGCATTTTTTCTTTTATTAAAGCATTGCTTAAGTGACTTGCCCTTGACTGGACCATTCTACAGCGCTGTGGGTTTGAAGAATGTGTGATTAACACATGCCTCTAAAACTACCAACAGTACAGGTATTTTATCCTTCGTGGACCAATTGATTTTTTAATAACTATTCCACATGGACGTGAAAAAAGTGAAACCGAGCTTTCGCGTCCCACAGCTTGTGTTTGTCTTTGCTGTTTTGTCTCCTGCTAAATAAGTTAAATTAATTCAGTAAAATGCTAAACAGGTAGGTGTCAAATGTACTGTTGTTATTACCAGGTAAGAGAGGCACCCTTGAGTCCTCTTGACTGCTTGTGTTAGAAATATCTCTCTCCACCTTTGTCAATGTTTTGAACACAAAAACACAAGAGACACAACGACACAGTTAAAAGTGAGATCAGTTTAAACTGATGTTCATCAAGGTTTTAGGCAAGGCAGCTTTTTTTCGCGTAAAATCTTTAACCAGGGCAAACCATAGTGCCTTACATAAGGTAAACACCCGGCGATGTGAAAATCCCTCATGGCTTGAATTTAGTGTAGAACTAAATAAAGTATTGATATTAGAATAACAAATAACACATTATAGTTTTCTACAGCTACAGTTCAATCCTATACTGTTTATAAGAAGTGGACTTTGTCTCACCCATTGGTTTGCGTACTACCATTTTGAATCCTCAAGTTTTTATTTTTTGGAACAAGAGGTGACCACATTTGAAAGAAAGGGTGGAGGAGCTCGGCCCGGCGGGGCCACGTACCGTTAGCAAAGCAAACGCTAAGTTACCAAATAGCGTTAGCTACCTAGCTAGGTTAGCAAGATGATTCTGTGATTAACGGCTGTCTTTCAGTACAATGAACTAAGCTAAGCATCCAGGTATATGGTGAGTGCAGATTACGATACCTGCTTATTAGTGCTAAAGATTTACAAAAATAATAGTGGAATTTCACTGAAAAAAAGAGTACAGACTTGTTGGACTTTTCTGTTATTGTTCGTACAATTAACCACGCTGTAAGCCAAACTTCCTTCCGATATTTGCACGAAAAAAGCACCACAAACACACAATATGCTTGAATTCGCTGAGGTGACAGCAACACTCAAAGCAGCCATGCCCTTAAGTGGTATGACTTTAAGCCTTTACCTAATTTAACGGGTGAGTTAAATATCAATACACACCTTGTACAATTGTCATGAACGGCACAATTAGCTATAGAAGCCCAATAAAACCCTTTTTGTTCATGCCAGGCGGATCAGAAATGTGAGTGAGTAAGTGAGTGAGTTTATTTATTTCGATCAGCAAAATATACAACCGCCAGTAATTTCAAAAAAGAAGAAAGAAACATGTGGCTGACTGAAAGGGTTAAGGCTGAAGCTTTCTAGCTTATAAGTACCCTAACCTATGATTGCTTAAAAAACTTATTTCAAAGAACCTTATATATATAAAAAACAAAAACAAAACAAACACACCAGAAATTCAAGCATATGTCCTCATAAACCGTTACTTCTTATGCTTTATCAATACCGTCTATACTTCCCCAGAGTCATGTTTTTAAACTTTTTAAAATTGCACCAGGTTTGTACTTTCTTTGATGTCAGCAGTTCAATTATTCCACTGCTGTACTTTGGTCCTAAACTGTTTAGTGCTTTATAATCCAAGATTAATGTTTTTAAATGAATTAGTTAACACACATGAAGCTAGTGCAAAAATCTCCGGATGTGTTCTCGCCTGGTCTCAGTGAGGACTCTCTCAGCACCGCTATGAATCAGCCGCAGCCGTCGTCTGCATAATTATGAAAACATAATTAGTCATTTGTCATTATCTGCGTTAGCAGGAGCACGTGTTATAGATGTTAAACAGAAGAGGCCCGCGAATGGAGCTCTGGGGAACACCACTTCATGTCTGTGAGCTCAGAATAACTGGAAATCATTCCACTGAGTGTCGTTGCTTCACATCTTCTGTTGTTTCAGAAAATAACACAATGCATCTTCTTATAGACGAGCACATATACGGTGCTGCACAAATATGCACACAGAGTCCAGTGTACAGAGTCCAGCTGTCTCTGCCATAGTGTAAGAGAATACCTCCGGCCAGCGCTCTAACCCACTCCATCAATCTCTCGGTGTTTGACAGAAACTATGCCCACCTGTTCTCCCACACTCCACACGCAGACTCAGAGGCTTAATGCGCTACTCCAGGCTTCAGGTTTGGGTTGATGGAGGCCGAATGTGTTCAGTGTATTGTGTTCACTCACATGGTAAATAACTGTTTGGCTTGTTTCAGTTTTTTGTGTGTGACTTTTGTAAGATGCTGTGCTTCTTTAAAGCTTCGACTTTGTACTCTAATACAGTCGTAAAGTACTGCTACTTTACATCGGTTGTTTCAATTGGGAGGTTTTAAGATTGTTTATGTCCTGTTGTACTCCTTCGCTACATTATTTGGGGTAAATATTATACTTTTTCAATCTTTACATTCGATCAGTATTTTACACTTAAAATGGGATTGGCATTGTTGTTAGTTGCAAATCTTTTTTTTCCTAAAT
Organism: Pseudoliparis swirei; assembly: GCF_029220125.1. Classification (NCBI taxonomy): domain Eukaryota; kingdom Metazoa; phylum Chordata; class Actinopteri; order Perciformes; family Liparidae; genus Pseudoliparis; species Pseudoliparis swirei. The sequence goes on along the minus strand of NC_079399.1, from coordinate 17,082,214 downwards.
ATAAAGTATTTAAGGGCAGTAAAAAAAAGTGTTTGTGTTCTCTAACTTTGAGAAAGCATTTTATGTAATACATGTGTTTTAAATGTCAATAATTAAGTTGCATTCACTGCTATAACACTTGTTTACATATAGTTAAAACATTTTAATGGAGTTAGAATAATTGATTATGTGTCATAATTACATAAAATGTAATTAAATGGGAATGTTTTGTATGCTTAACTGATGTTGGCCACTCGGGGCAGCAGAAACATCAGAAACAAACTGCAAACACAACATTTGAATGCCGTGTGGAGGCAATCCCTTCATAGATTTGTTCTGAGCTCCTTCGAGCCACATTAAGGCTTCCCCATTATTGTGAACTTTAACTTTGTCAATGAATTCTTTTTAAAAGATATTAGTGCCCATAGGTCTGACTGGATAAGTGAGTAAAGATAACAGGGATGGATGGATTAGACTCCAGCTGATCTATGGTGGACAAGCTGAATCTATTATTATTCAATAGCATTTAAATGTATTAAGTAATTTCAGTAATGCACCACAAAAGGCAAAAAGCTTAAGCGCAATACAACAGAGACTAGTGCACGATAAAAATCCGTAAAAAGCATTTCCACAGCTGTAATTTCTTTAAAGATTATAGGTTTTTAATTTCTAGCTCAAACATTCTTCACAGGTAGTTGGATTTGAACCATCAATCCCTTGATCTCCAACCTTTGGGCTCCTGCTGCTCCAATCTAAGTTAAAAATATTTCCGACAAAGCAAGGCCAAATCCTTTTAAACTTCTTATTTTACAAAAACTTTTTTCTTTTATTCTTCTTGTTGCCAGAGATCACCTGTCCAAACTGATTTCTGGTTTTCTTCACACCTCACCAATCACTTTTCCACACACACACACACACACACACACACACACACACACACACACACACACACACACACACACACACACACACACACACACACACACACACACACACACACACCCCTGAGGCCCCATGGTGGTGCTTGCTAATGCTTGTGGGACTCAGGCAGGAAATGGTGTGGTGATGGGGAGGGTTATGGAGGAAGGGGGTTCAAGGTGGCTCTCCTCTCAGGTTACCTGTCCAGGTAAGTCTGTGTTTGTTTAGTGTTACCTCCCAGTAGTCCGGAGGTGCTGAGACACGGAGAGCTTTCTGTTTAAGTGTGTGCGGGGTTTTATTGTGCGAGGCACTGTTGACGTTTGAAGGAGGTGATACTTAATCCGACTATTGTGGGAGACTCTGCAGATCGTCCTCGCTCTTTCTCTTTAATGCCGCCGTGCAGCGCCTGATCTCTGCTGCTCACGCAGGCCTTGTGGCAACTCTAACCATGGACGCCGAAATAGAAAGTACAAGGATTCATGATGCACACGTGGTTACTCCGCGAATAGTGGTTCCGAAATGTCCCATTCCTGGAAGCATGAAGGAATATGGGTTCAGCTGGTTTGTTTTCTTACACTTCTGTATCTCAATCCGCAAAGTAAATGGGATCTCACTTGTATTGGAATTGGATTTTGAAATACAGACAAGTCAACAACAACATTGTATTGTTGTGTGATTTGTTCAAAGATATCACAAAATACTAGTTCTAGATTGTTATATTGTGTACATTTGTTTGTGAAATGGGAAAGTTCCCCAGAAATAAAAGCCTACAATTGTATTTATCTAACAGGCAGCATTTTCATTTTTTTTAATTACTTGAACTTTGCTATTCTTGAGGTCACGGAGGTTTGGGAAATACAAACACATTTTGAGTTCAGCAAGAATAAATATGATGCATCCTTCATTTTATTTTATAACCTAAATGAAAATCGATTTTGAATTGAGTAGTGAACCCAATAATCTTTATAGAACTGAGATACCCAAGGATTCACTCCCCTAATCCGAGGCACGATTACACTCAGGTAGATCTCAGTGGACACCACAGTGCTTCTGCCTTTTATCGGGCTAGTCATATATTCCATAAACAAAGTTAAAAAACTGTGTGAAATTAAACTAATGTGTTGCAGCCGTAATACTTATTTGCCAATTGTGACTCCGTCCGAGCTGTTACAGTTTCCACTTCTCCTCCAGTTGAAATCGATGGAAATCAAGCATGTGGAAGGTAAACACACCTCAATAAAAGTCAGTCTACTCTATTCAGCACCGGGATTTGTTTCACCCCACAGCTGACAGTTCTGGCAGCCCGGATAACAAGAACCACAGCTGTGTTTCCACTTGACTCCGGCCCCTCCACCAAAACGGGTAAACGCATTCGGTCGGTTCGGCGTGGGCTCACGACGAGCCGATCAACCGTTTCAAATGATTTGTTTCGCTGCAGCCCCCTGACTGTGCTTGTTGATGCAAGGTGTTTGTTTTGCCATCTGACATCCTGAGACTAAAAAGGACAAACTGAATGTCACTGACATTTGGTCAGTGCTGCCCCATTACGGCATTCCAACATGCGCTCAATCAAAACATATGAATGCTGGTGTTGGACTGATGTATTGGATGTTTGAAGGCTGATATTTGTTTGGTATTCAAGCTGCTGATGGATGAAGTTTTCGACGAGTGTTTCACCCATAATTTTCATCTGGCTGTAATTTGTTGGAAAAATTTGAAACTGTCATTGCACCTAATTTAAATTATGTGTAGATTATTAAAACAGGCTGTAAGATATAAATTCCACACACCCGACAAACCACACCAACATAGTATTTATCAATAAAGTAAATATAAAGTACAATTTAATTAATGGTGACTGGATTAGATCTCTTTAAAAAAAAACGTCATCAATTAAAATAATCAGAAAAAAAATACCGTATGGTGTGATACGCATTTTTTACTATGTAAACAGGAATTGTTTCTACAGTATCAGATTTTGAAGAAGAAGAAAAAAAAAGGTTCTTGTAAACATCTGTTGGATTTAATGAGCAATGTGCAGGCACACAGTGTGCTGTAGCTGCTACTGGGTGAGAAGTAAAGCTCATGCGTGAGAAGTAAAGGATGTTCAACGTGATTTAGAAGAGCAGTCCATACTCTTTACCCTACAATAAATCTGCCTATATGTTTTATTCAGAACTATTTTCTATCGTCTGAAGCCAATAAAATCAGCCATTCACCAAAAAAAGACTGATAACAATAATCGGCCTCTTGTCATTGGACACTTTGCCATTTGGGGATTCCACTAATCCCTTCAGTTAGTGAACGTACCACTCAAGTGGCCGCACTGCAGGAACAAATGCTGACGCAAATGCTCGCAGGTTCCCAAAGATCCTTCAAGTCGCTATCACTCAATATTTATGTATCAACTATGTATCAAATAAAATGAAAAAGAAGACTATGACCCAAATCTGAAGCTCCTCTTTCCCGGAGCTTTACAGTGAGCTCATTGTCCCGCCCACTACTTTATTGTTTTGGTTCTCTCTCACAGCTCTCATAGCGTTGTTTTTCACTGCAGCAGGCAGCTGTTTTCACCCAAAAAACTTGACCAACTGTTCAGTACCTTCTCAACAGCAGAAAGACACACCAAAAAAAGAGTCTGGGCTCAAAGTGAGAGAGTATGGGACATTGATTTATCAGGAACAACTCAAAAGAATAATAACGTCAATGTAACTGATCGTTGAGTTAATATGGTTGTGCTTCACCATATCCAACTATAAAATAAGATATCTCGAGAAATGTCCATCCAAACTTCACATCTGGCAGGTGTACCGCCCAGGACCCAAAGGACATGTTCGGTACTGATGCACTTTGAATAAATGACCCGTAACCTTCTGTGCAGCAGCGGGGTCTGGGGGGGTTTCAGGCCTCAGCACACAGTCAAGCACACGGTCCTTCCCGAGCCTCTTCAGGCTGCAGTGCATTGACTGCAGTTTCCTTTCGCTGCTGGTTGCTGGCGACACCACAACCGGCCAAGAGATGGACCCGCCCCAAACGAGGGCATGTTCCCATCGGCCGCGTCCCCCCACGACTCTGCGGGCAGCAAACCAACTGGCCCGTTTCCTCCAGGGATGCCCTCAGAAAAGCCAGACCATGAACTGGCACTGCAGTAGCCAACTTGAAAGCGGATGATATGTCAACGTTGTTGTTGTTGTTGTTGTTTTTCAATGCTACCAAGTGGCGACAACAACAGTTATTGCCATCTATACAGCTACTGCTATATGGCTGAGAGCTATTACTTTGACACTGTTAGTTGCAACTTTAAGAAGATGAGGACACATACTGATTGAATGTGTTGTAGGTCTGTAATGTTTCCTTCTGGTCACATGACATCTCTTGCTTCTGTCCATCCTGGAGAGGGATCCTCCTCTGTTGCTCTCCTGAAGGTTTCTTCCCTTTTTTTTCCCCGCGAAAGGTTTTTCTATTTCTTGATAGTTATTCCTGATCCGATGTGAGGTCCTGGGACAGGGATGTCGTATGTGTACAGATTGTAAAGCCCACTGAGGAAAATTTGTAATTTGTGATATTGGGCTATATCAACTGAATTGAATTTAATTTGTTTTGAATTTAAGTTTGACTGTTGTGCTTGTCGGAATTTGAATGGCGTAAATGGCCTTTATCTTTGTTCTCGGCTTCTCTCTCAATGCGTCACGGTCTCTTTTCACAATATTTGTATCAAAATGTCCATCACTCTATCCCTCTTTCCCTTGTGTCTTTCTTCTCGTCACAAGAACTGTAGCAACGCCTGAGGTGGTCATTTTGGGAATGTTGCAGAACAGAGCAGGAGGATTCCCTCGGCATTGTTAGAGGGCTGTTCTGCTCCGTCTCTCCTGTAAACATTCGTCAAGGGGAGAGAAACCCGATAGCTTTACTTAGCTCTGATCTGCTCTAATGACAGGGATCATAGGCCAAGGGATGGAGGGATGGTAGGCAAGTGTGATGGAGATACACGGTTAGACCGGAAAGCAGAAATGATGATTTATTTTACCTTGACGAGCTGTTGAACATGTATATATATTGTCGCGTGAAAGTAAAATGAATGTCAGGCAGTTAGCAGACAAGTGTTATCTGCCTTCTGTGTGTCTCGTACACGTTGTCACACATAAAGCTCATCCTTACTTTTTATTTATTTGTATTATCAGCCAGGGATGATTAATGACTTCCAGAAGAATGTCGTGATGAAATGTTTCTTTTTCGGTGTCCACTTTCCTTCCTTAGAAGCGACTCCCGGACAAGCCTGAACCCGTCGCATCGAGCCACGTGGTTTCTGGAGCAGAAGTCGTAGCTGTGGAAGTTGAACCGCTGCCTGCTGCTGAAAACGAGGTTGACGAGAGTGACGAGTGTGAGTCGTGAAGTAAATGTGGCGTGAAACCAAAGCAACTCTGCGAGAAGCTTAAAAATGAAGAGCTGCAATGTCGTGGACTATTCTTTACGTGTCCGTCACTTTAAATTAATGTTGCCTTTAGTAATTTGATTGAATGTTAACAGGAATATATTGTTTGATGCAGCTTTAGGGCCTTTACTCATCCTGAGTGTGATGAATAAACAGCAAGAAAAATGCTAAATGCTCCTGTGCAAATATGCCATGTGAATTTAAAACAGTTTTTTTTAAAGGTTGAAATAGATTTGGTCATGGTCCCATTTAGAATAAAATAAACCATAAAGCAGGGTATGTTTCCAAAATGCAGAGAATGCCTGGTTACTTTTTAGACCTCAGTAGTGAAACACACACACACATACACACACACACCAGAGTTATAAACAGTGTTTTTTGTATAGGCAAAAATGTAGTTAAACACTTTAAAAATTGTACAAACTAAAATCCAAACTCAGTCTTTACTCTACTGCTGGGAGAAGGAATGGAAGGTGAGGAGAGAGGCGGCGTGCTGTCTGTTGTGTGATTACCAGCACGCTTTTCCTGCAGGAAGACCTTCACTCTGCTGGTCTGCTGTTCTTCGTTCGCGGCCCTCACCACCCGATAGTTTGGTGTTCCTCCTCTGAGGTCTGGCCGTGTCGTCCATGTCGGCCCCGGGGTCCGTCCCGATGGGGGTCCGAGTGCCTTCCTGCTGTTTCTCCCCTCGCACCACAACAAATCTCGGTATAACGGCGTCTTTCCTGTGATTGTGGGATGCGCCCGAGAATGTGTTTGGGGAGGTTCTTGCTTTCCAGCATAAGAAAAACGCCACACTCATGTAACCCAAAATAACATGTAAAATATTACCGTCCTGTCTACACTTTGTGACATGCTTTAGGGCGTTGCTACCACGGTGTTGTCTGGTCTGGAAGTTATCCCCAGTTTGTTTTCACTTCATGAAGGTGAAGCAGGTCTGGTTGAGCTCGGTTGTACTGAGTTTCACCCTCTCGTTTTACTTCTTATACACGGTCTCTACAGTTACAGGTAGTTGTTCTTATGGAGCCTCCCTGTTGTTGTACACTGCAGCGTGTCTGTATCAATCGATGTGATTGGTTGATACCTTTATTCTTGGAGAAAAAGCTAAGAAAGGGTCCTCTGTTCGCTGTGTGAAAACAAGTTGTGTTGTAACTCTGTAATGATTCCTTCTGGTCACATGCCATCTCTTGCTTCTGTCCATCCTCCTCTGTTGCTCTCCTGAAGGTGTCTTCCCTTTTTTTCCCAATGAAAGTTTTTCTTCTATTTTTGGGGAGTTTTTTCTGATCCGATGTGAGGTCAAAGGTCAGGCATGTCGTATGTGTACAGATTGGAAAGCCCTTTGTGGCAAATTTGTAATTTGTGATATTGGGCAAGATAAAATAAACTGAATTGAATTGAATTGAACAAGTCAGAAACAATTTGATATTGATGTGTACAAATTAATTGAAGAAGAAAACATCATGCATCACATGTATTAGCATGATTCATATAAATGTCTTATAGGTGCTGACTCCACAAAAGAAGAAACAACCTAAATATGCCAAAAAAAACAGGACATTTTAAGGTATAACTAAAATACACTGATGAATCATTGCATTGTCCCCTCTCTGTGCTTTGATTGAAAGGGCAGCTCTTGTCCTTCACCTCAGTTGCATTTCACACAATAAGACGGCTACATACCGTCCTTTTCTGCTGGAAAAGCTGAATCAACTCTCACGTCTTTGTGAGAAGAAAGATTTCTAATTTTTTAAAATCTTCCCAGGGAGCTAAAAGAGAAAAGAAATACGATAAAATATACCAGAAGGGTTGCGAGTATTGACACCAAAGAGAGAGAAACAGCACCTCTCCACCCTTCTCTTGTCCGTCATCACTCAAGTCAGAATTGGGTATTAATCCACAGCTGTCTCGCTCTTAGCTGAAACAAATTCAAACACACGCCTTCAGTTTCTGAGAAACAGAACATATGGCTGTAATTGATGGCCTTTTGTTTGACTGCATCTTAAACAAAATAAACTCGTATCACCTTCTTTCTTTAGTCCTCAGTTTCTATTTGTCTCAAATTAAAATAAATTGGAATCAGATTGACTGTTGAAGCCTCATATTAGCTTTCTATAAAGTCTTGAATTATTTTGTCAGTGTTAAAATGGGCAGTACAAGCACAGGTGAAACTCATTTTGGTAGTGATGACTCACTGGAATCAAGTGTCCGAGTAAGCCACGATAGTGTGAGAGCAATTACAATCCCATGACCCTGGGAGCAGGTCACCTGAATGACAAGCAGGCGGTTTAATGTGATCAATTACACCTGTGCTTCTCCTGTTGTTGCATACAACATTGTTTGCTCTGAAAAGGGTCTCTTCCATTGGTCTAGTGATCAGAAGCAGGGCTTTAAGTACACCTCCTTATTTTATTATTTATTCATCTTTTTAATTCTTGCATCATCGCTCTGTGCAGTGCGGGCTCTAATCCTCTCAACAGGACGACAAATATCAACATCCAACCACCACATGTTGTCTGTACACTGCTTGTTTTAAGCAGGGTTGTATTACTGTCCCCCTTGTCAATGCTACAACATAATAGATGTGGCACTAATTTGGGAAAAAACATACACACACATTTCCAGTACAGGAGTTTAAAGTTGCATTTATTAGCAAAATACTACAACTATGAGCAGATATTTTAAAAAGAGAATCAGAATCTGTATCAGCTGTTTCAGCTCCAAGCCAAGGGTGTTTTTAAAGGCATCTAATTCCAGCTTTAACACCTTCTGCCTACTTCTAAACAAGCTGAGTGGTTGCAGCCATAGACAATAAGCAGTGTTTCCATTCACTTGTCAAGCAAATTCTTAACAAACCTTTAAACTATTGCAAAATAATAAATGCAAAGTAGGCATGCTTCCATCAACAGGGTTGGAGAGAATAAGCTCTACAATAAAGAACGTTCAATGTTCTCTACGTCAGAATTCATCCAACGGAGGTGTTTCCATCATCCATTTCGTACTTCAACTCTATTTCGACAAAGGCAAAAACATCTCAAATATGAGAATATTACCTGTTTGTGCAATTGAGAACGTGTATTGAATTTAGCTGTTTCCATAGAGGTGTTCTCATGTGATACTTTTCATCAAAAAAACATGAATGGAAACATGGCTAAGAGCAAAAGATTTGATTTGTCAAGTGTTTTTAATTGTTTTACTTTGGTTTATTTGATACGGGACAGTGCACATTAATTCAATTAAATAAAATTAAATTCAGTTTATTTTGTATAGGCCATTAATACAAATTTTACAAAATTCTCAGAGGGCTTTACAGTCTGTACACATTGACATCCCTGATCTTTGACCTCACATCGGATCAGGAACAACTACCAAGAAATAGAAAAACCTTTCGCGGGGAAAAAAAGGGAAGAAACCTTCAGGAGAGCAACAGAGGAGGATCCCCTCCAGGATGGACAGAAGCAAGAGATGTCATGTGACCAGAAGGAATCATTACACCGTTACAACACATTCAATGAGTATGACAGAGTGTATGAATAGTTGGGAGTAGGCATGGACCACGATCCAGACCTCCATGATCCATGTTAATGTCAGTGACATTACCACACGGCATTTGCTCAAGGAAAATAATTAAGAAGGACCACAAGGGTGAAAACTGAGGGAAAAAGAAAAAGTAGATGACATCAAACACTGATAGAAAAAAATCATCTGCCATTTACAGGTCCTGTGGATGGTGTGCTAAGATCAGGAGAAACTGTAGTTTCACAAATACGAGTGAACTCTAACAGTCACTTGATGGCTTTTATGCACAAGGCCAAAAGCTGTCAAAATGTATTATGAATCTTGAACTTGAGGTTCTTCTACAACAATCATCAAAATGAAATGTTTGTCAAGGACAACCATTTAATGGAATTTTGGGCAAACACTTATTTCCAGACCATTTTCTTTGGTCTGAAAGTAAAACTCTGGGCTGCTGCTCACAAGCAAACTCTGACAACACTGAAATTATTTTACTCGTCCCTGAACACCTCAGAGATCAATTATCTGGTGATGTGGTTTCTGTAGACGGCATTGCCCTGGCATCCAACACCACTGTAAAGAATCTCAGCGTTATCTTTGATTGGGACTTGTCCTTTAACTCCCACGTGAAGCAAATCTCACGGACTGCATTTTTTCATCTACGACATAACATTTAAAAAATCAGGCATATCAAAAAGATGCAGAAAAACAGGTTCACGCGTTCGTTACCTTTAGAGTGAATTACTGCAACTCCTTATTATCAGGCTGCTCTAATAAGTCTCTTAGGTCCTTCCAGTTGATCCAGAATGCTGCAGCTCGTGTTCTCACTAAAACTAAGAAAAGAGATCACATGACTCCTGCATTAGCTACTCTTCACACAGTGTCTGTAATGGCTGTTTGTAAATTCACATTTCCACAAAGGTAGACCAGTAAGCTTGCTTACTTTTGTTTGTTTTCAGCCTTGAGAACCACCTGTTTCGTAACAGCAGTTTCTTTCATGTTCTTTATTTTGATGAATTTAAATTTAAATTGTTGTATCATCTGCGCTCACTAAATGCAGGGCTACTTGTAGTTCCTAGAGTCTTAAAAAGTAGGATGGGAGCCAGAGCCTTTAGTTATCAAGCTCCTCTTTTATGGAAACAGCTTCCACCTTCAGTCCGGGAGGCAGACACAGGCACCTCGTTTAAGAGTCGACTTAAGACTTTCCTCTTTGACAGCGCTTATAGTTAGGGCTGAATCAGGTTCACCTGGTCCAGCCCCTTGATATGCTGCTATAGGCTTATAGGCTGCTAGGGGACGTTTTAGGATGCACTGAGCACCTGTCTCCTCTTCTCTCTCTACTTATATGGATGAATTTTCATCTCTCCATCACACATTACTAACTCTGCTTCCTCCCCGGAGTTCTTGTGACTTCACGTCTCATAGGGTCCATTGGACCTGGCTTGGTCTGATGCCATGGCCCTGCTGATGCCCCGCCCACTCCTCCTCTCTACCTCCATCTGCCTGATGGATCATGGAGGTCTGGATCGTGGTCCATGCCGACTACCAACTATTCATACTCATTGAATGTGTTGTAACTCTGTAATGATTCTTTCTGGTCACATGACATCTCTTGTTCTGTCCATCCTGGAGAGGGATCCTCCTCTGTTGCTCTCCTGAAGGTTTCTTCCCCTTCTTTCCCTGTGAAAAGATTTTTTCTTTTTCTTGGGAGTTTTTCTGAGGTTCTGGGACAGGGATGTCGTATGTGTACAGATTGTAAAGCCCTTTGAGGCAAATATGTAATTTGTGATATCAGGCAATACAAAATAAACTCAATTGAATTGAGTTTGGTGTGTTGATCAAGGACACCTCCACATGCGGACAGAAATGTCCAGGACCGAAACCAACAACCTTCAAAATAATGACCAACAGCCCAAATCTCAGCAACACTACTTCATGCACTAATATTGGAGAAAACGTGAACAACTGTGCATGCGGCAACCCTCACAGTCAGTGGTGGAATGTAACGTAGTGCAATTATTCAGGTATCAACACCGCATTTGGTTTCAGTGGATCGGCCAGTGGGACAAACTGGAGTTAATGGAGTCCATCTTGAATCTCAAGAACAGTGACGGCTGGCCAACAGAGGGCATGTATCAGCTACGCTGGGGCCGAATGGTTTTGGCCCAGAAGAGACAGGGTTGAAACAGCAGTTTAACCTATTGCTGATTAAAGATATAAATGAGTGATATACATTTTCGCCTATCAGCTTCCTAAAAAAGGTTCAGCTTTGCCCATAAGCTACACGTTCTGGTCAGGCGCCTTTTTAACAACATGACAACAGCCAGCGAGAGCAGTTCTTTTCCAAGAAAGATCTTGGGGACCAATCCAGCATGAACAGTATGGGAGTAAGAGACATGAAGCACACAGAAAACATGAGAACACCAGGACGCACATGATACCTCCTCCAGCAGCCATATTGGGCAACGTGAACGTCACTACAGCTGGACGACGGACACAGGAGGAGGCGAAGAAACACAATGAGGATAAACAGACACATTGTTAGGTTTTATATATATATACACTACCGTTCAAAAGTTTGGGGTCACTTAGAAATGTCTTTATTTTTCAAAGAAAAGCACTGTTTTTTCAATAAAGATAACATTAATCAAAAATACACACTATACATTGTTAATGTGGTAAATGACTATTCTAGGTGGAAACGTCTGGTTTCTAATGAAATATCTCCAGAGGTGTAGAGAGGCCCATTTCCATCAACTATCACTCCAGTGTTCTAATGGTACATTGTGTTTGCTAATCGCCTTAGAAGACTAATATCTGATTAGAAAACCCTTGTGCAATTATGTTAGCACAGCTGAAAACAGTTATGCTGGTGATATAAGCTATAACTGGCCTTCCTTTGAGCTTGAAGTTTGAAGAACAAAATTAATACTTCAAATATTAATCATTATTTCTAACCTTGTCAATGTCTTGACTATATTTTCTATTCAATTTTCAATTCATTTGATAAATAAAAGTGAGTTTTCATGGAAGACACAACATTGTCTGGATGACCCCAAACTTTTGAACGGTAGTGTATATATATATATATACATATATGTGTGTGATTTATATTATATAATATTTATATTTTATTATAATATATTTATATGTATATTGTATATATACATGAGATAGTATTTATATATCATATTATACTGCATATTATATATATAAATATATATATAGATATATTAATATATTATATATATTTATATATATTATATACTGAATTGTATAAATAAGATGTCCTTATTTTATCAGTATTGGAATAAATGTTAAATATTTAACTACAAAGTAGAAATGTGTGTCTGATATATTTTTGCATGAATCATTCTGGGATGTTTGCTGAAATTGATTAGATGACCTTACCGGAAAAAAAATTCCAACAGCCGCCACTGCAAAGAACGATCTACTTTACCCTTGGTGGGTGTAGTGCTGGGAACCCAGCCATCTTGAAATTGGTGCAATTTGGACTCAGGCTTCAGGGCTCCAGGGCTTCAGGGCTCCAGGGCTTCAGGGCTTCAGGGCTCTAGGGCTCCAGGGCTTCAGGGCTTCAGGGCTCCAGGGCTTCAGGGCTCCAGGGCTCCAGGTCGTAAGGGCTCCAGGGCTTTAGGGCTCCAGGGCTCCAGGTCTTCAGGGCTCCAGGGCGTCAGGGCTTCAGGGCTCCAGGGCTTCAGGGCTCCAGGTCTTAAGGGCTCCAGGGCTTCAGGGCTCCAGGGCTCCAGGGCTCCAGGGCTTCAGGGCTCCAGGGCTTCAGGGCTTCAGGTCTTCAGGGCTTCAGGGCTCCAGGTCTTAAGGGCTCCAGGGCTTCAGGGCTCCAGGGCTCCAGGGCTTCAGGTCTTCAGGGCTCCAGGTCTTCAGGGCTCCAGGGCGTCAGGGCTTCAGGGCTCCAGGGCTTCAGGGCTCCAGGGCTTCAGGGCTCCAGGGCGTCAGGGCTTTAGGGCTCCAGGTCTTCAGGGCTCCAGGGCTCCAGGGCGTCAGGGCTTCAGGGCTCCAGGGCTCCAGGGCTCCAGGTCTTAAGGGCTCCAGGGCTTCAGGGCTCCAGGGCGTCAGGGCTTTAGGGCTCCAGGTCTTCAGGGCTCCAGGTCTTCAGGGCTCCAGGGCGTCAGGGCTTCAGGGCTCCAGGGCTTCAGGGCTCCAGGGCTTCAGGGCTCCAGGTCTTAAGGGCTCCAGGGCTTCAGGGCTCCAGGGTGTCAGGGCTTTAGGGCTCCAGGTCTTCAGGGCTCCAGGTCTTCAGGGCTCCAGGGCGTCAGGGCTTCAGGGCTCCAGGGCTTCAGGGCTCCAGGGTGTCAGGGCTTTAGGGCTCCAGGTCTTCAGGGCTCCAGGTCTTCAGGGCTCCAGGGCGTCAGGGCTTTAGGGCTCCAGGTCTTCAGGGCTCCAGGGCGTCAGGGCTTCAGGGCTCCAGGGCTTCAGGGCTCCAGGGCGTCAGGGCTTTAGGGCTCCAGGTCTTAAGGGCTCCAGGGCGTCAGGGCTTCAGGGCTCCAGGGCTTCAGGGCTCCAGGGCTTCAGGGCTCCAGGGCGTCAGGACTTTAGGGCTCCAGGTCTTCAGGGCTCCAGGGCGTCAGGGCTTCAGGGCTCCAGGGCTCCAGGGCTCCAGATCTTAAGGGCTCCAGGGCTTTAGGGCTCCAGGTCTTCAGGGCTCCAGGTCTTCAGGGCTTCAGGGCTTCAGGGCTCCAGGGCTCCAGGGCTTCAGGGCTCCAGGGCTTCAGGGCTCCAGGGCTTCAGGGCTCCAGGGCTCCAGGGCTCCAAGTCTTAAGGGCTCCAGGGCTTCAGAGCTCCAGGGCTTCAGGGCTCCAGGGCTCCAGGGCTTCAGGGCTTCAGGGCTCCAGGGCTTCAGGGCTCCAGGGCTTCAGGGCTCCAGGGCTTCAGGGCTCCAGGGCTTCAGGGCTCCAGGGCTTCAGGGCTCCAGGGCTTCAGGGCTCCAGGTCTTCAGGGCTTCAGGGCTCCAGGGCTTCAGGGCTCCAGGGCTTCAGGGCTTCAGGGCTTCAGGGCTTCAGGGCTTCAGGGCTCCAGGGCTTCAGGGCTCCAGGTCTTCAGGGCTTCAGGGCTTCAGGGCTCCAGGGCTTCAGGGCTCCAGGGCTTCAGGGCTCCAGGGCTCCAGGGCTCCAAGTCTTAAGGGCTCCAGGGCTTCAGAGCTCCAGGGCTTCAGGGCTCCAGGGCTCCAGGGCTTCAGGGCTTCAGGGCTTCAGGGCTCCAGGGCTTCAGGGCTCCAGGGCTTCAGGGCTCCAGGGCTTCAGGGTTCCAGGGCTTCAGGCTTCAGGGCTCCAGGTCTTCAGGGCTTCAGGGCTCCAGGGCTTCAGGGCTCCAGGGCTTCAGGGCTCCAGGGCTTCAGGGCTGCAGCCTGAGTTGTGCATGTTGTCCTTATCTAGTCCTTACAGGCTCTGGTTCATCCACTGCAGCTCTCTCTTTCTGCTCCGTACTGGACACACTAACCGTATAAGCAAACATTTCTTCACTTCCCTGGAGTCAACCCTCGGTGATAGCAGCACTTTCAGGGCCCAAACTTTCGACTTGCTGCTAATGGGCACGTACTTTGAAAAGAGCGCTGCAGTAGTCACTCAAAGGACTTCAACTCCACAACCACCAGAAAATAGAAAGAATATTGGTCCGAGCAAAGATGAGTATTGTGCTTCAGTTCTGCCGTAAGGAGAAACAGACACTGGATGTCGCAACCAGAAAAATTCTCACCTGCTATATTACTGCCAATACTATGATATGTCAAGTATCAATTTGGTAACTCAGTCTGTAAATGGTTACCATCATGGACATGTCTTGATCCAGTGACAGCATTTAGAAGAAGAGTTTTAGTATTTCACAACCAATTAAAGGAAGGATAATCGGATTAATTAAACTAAAAGTTGCTGAATAAGATAGTTCTTCTTTAAAGCTACGTCCTTATGCATCAGATGATCCACACATTATGTATGACACCAAATTTTTTCAATTGTGTGGATGTCGGTACTCTTTAATGTGTAATCTATGTTTCAGGTACATATCCACTATGAATAACAAATACAAGTTAAAGTACAGAACTGGCGTTCAGCAGTTGAAGCAGAACATCGTGTCTGTCATTGGACAGATCTCAAGAACCTCGACAACTCAGTCACATCTCACAAAGGGAAACGTTGGGGAATGTTGTGTTATGAAAACTGTTTAAGAAGCCAGTCCTTGATCCAGCAAGTAAAGTGCGGTTATATAAGTAATAATCCAGGATAATCATGTTCATGCATTGGTTGTTGTGATAACAGCAGCTGGATCTGGAAAATTAAAATGGTTAAAAACGGTTAAGAGCCGTGTACACATCTGGTATTCAAAACCAGCAAACAGCTTTTGATCACTTGTCAATTCTTCTAATGTGTCATAGGATGAAGTTTAGGATTAAGTTTAGTTATATTCTATTAATAAGTGTAATAATATGTGGCATTGTCTCTTGTTTTATGTCTTATGACATTAATACTTGCTTGTGTTTGAAGCACGATGCAGAAACATATAAATAGATTGATCTATTCCGTCTTTAAAACATTTTTTTTTAAGTTTAAGTTTTAATTGTTCGATTATTGGATTTGCCGAACGATACATTTAATCTTTCTGGAATTAAGTGTTAAAGAGAAATATGAAAATATTTTGATTAAAAAATAAGACCATATTCCAAATAGTGTCCCGATGCACCTCGACTGACGTGATAATGGTGTCTTCAGAGAACAATGTTTAAAGTCCATTTAATACGTTTTGGTTAAAAAATATTGAAATTGTAATCGTATCAAATGCAAATATTGTCAACTCTGTGACAGTAGCGAGTGAGTTTAAAACAAGAGAAATAAAATGCTCAGACCTCCATCAACACTGTTTGATGCTGAGCTGGTTGGGGTGAAGGGGAACAGCTCAATGGTTCGGGTAATCTCAGCGAAAAATCTCTCAGGAAAATATCTTCAGTGGCCCACAAAGAACAAAAACAAATCACGGCCCACACTATGTGTGTATGTGTGTGGTTGTGTGTGGTTGTGTGTGTGTGTGTTCACTGGGTTGAAGAGCAGTTGTCGTTGACAGCTGCATGGGAGCAGGGAGAGAGTCAAATGGCTCCAAATAGCCGTCGTTCTCCTCATTCATCAGAGGACCCCTCCCCTCTTCCTCTCTGCAGCCTCGAGTTTGAGGTTCACATTTCGTTTGTTGACACAGTCAGCGTGATGTTTCAGGTGGGATGGCGGTCGCCCAGTTAGCATTATTCTCAATCAAAATATCCCTCCTCTGTGGTAGGTTAAAGGCTGTTGACCAGGTGATGACATCATTCATGGACACAGGAAATAGTAGTTATTCCTCTGCTGCTGCTGCAGGGTTTTTCAAATGTGCAAGCACAAAAAATCCAAGCACATAGAAAGTTCTTAACACTTGACATTATCTCAGTTTTCAGACACTGGCGCTCATCTCTCTTCTGTGACTCGAGGATACGGACAAAATAAGCAGGTGTCACCATTTTGCAGCGAGCGTGTAGACAGTTTTCATAATATTTAAATAGGGGCTGAAATGGATCAACATGTTCCATTTTGTCCATCAATCAATTTTTCAAGGGATTGATTCATAGTTTAGTGTCTAAATTGTAAAAAAAAAAAAGGTCAATTATCAAATCATAAAAAATCATAACCTCAAAGTGACATCAGCGCAGGATTCAATCATTTAAAACAGACCGAAGCAGCAAATCTGCACATTTCAGAGGCTTTGAGCAGCAAATGTTTTGTGTCTCTTAATTTAAACCATTAACTGATGATCAAAAGTGTTAATTATTAATTAAATAAACAGTATATGTATGCACTACTTTATGGTAAATTCGTACACTGGGAATTTGTGTACATTGCACCAAGCCTCCTTTATTTCTCCCAATGCTTAACACGTGCTGAGAGCTCCTCCACAGTCTTCGGGGCGCCGCTGAAGGTGTTTGCAGCTGTCGTTTGAAACACTTCGCAAAATCATTACTTAAATATCTTTTTGTTATCAGTCAAAACTGTTTAATTTAACTTTTACAGTGCCACAAAATACTGAGTGTTTTTCAGTTGACATTGAACCAATACTCCATGTAAACCAACGTGTTTGGACTCCTCCGCCTTCGCAGGCGGCCAAAATTCTTGCTGTGCGGCCTCCTCCACACAAACACGGCCTTTCCTCCAGCCACCACGCTCCCCAGTGTCTGTTGCCCAGTTGTCCCAGTGAGGCAAGTCCTGCCAAGTCTTCAAGCGCTCGTCCTTGGAGTTTGACGACACGTGTTTCTGTCTGTCTGTCTGTCCTCCAGACTTGTTTCCAGTTTAGGAATGTTGTCCCTGCCTGTTAGAGAAGCACAAAGAGTCTCGTCTTTGTCCACACCCGTCAAGTTCAGATTCTCTGGCTCTCCTACGCGAGTCCACTTTTGTTTCCCCCGCTGGTTTTGTATCCACACTGTTGTCTCTCAGCTCAACAGGGCTGCGCTGCTGCTGCTGCTGCTGCTGCACAGGCCTCCGTAACACCGAGCTGCAAGGAGACCACAAGCAGTTACAGCACACGACTGCCGTGGGATTCCGGCTTCTCTTGTCAGTCATCCCGTAACATCAGCAGAGCGGGAGTGGAGGAAAGAGGCGGAAGCTGAAGTAGAAGTGAAGTGTGGGGGGGGGGGGGGGAGGGTGGTTGGGGGGGGGGGGGTGGAAGGGTCTCGGCAGTCTCTAAAACCAATACAAATCCTTGCTCTTATCTTGTGCCTGCAGACCTGAGAGAGGGGGAAAGAGAAAGAGGAAAAGAAAAAAAGGCAGTGGGAGGAAAGAAAAAGGCAAGAAAGGGGAGATTAGAACAAGGAGAGCAAATGTCTTGTTGATGAAAGCAGGAGGAGTTGCCCGAGGCAGACAGGGGGATGAAAGCAAGACAGCGACAGAAAAGGAAGTTTACAGCTGGTGTTAAAGGGCTGATTGACAGTCGGCTTGTTGGTTCAAGACACTTGTGGTAAATTGATCCGAGGCAGGGCGGGAGGGGGCGGGGGGGGGGGGGTCTTCATTTAAATCTGTTATTCTTATGCATTCAAGTTGCTCATTGCCGCATCCATTGAAACACGTCAACAATATTTACAAGTTCTCTCAATGTTGTGCATTTAACTGACAGGTGTTGGCCTAAAGAAGCAGTATTTTATTTTTACAGTGGAAATGCATGGAAATGGTCTCAGCTCGACTTCGATGTCGCTGTTTGCAAAGCTTTGGGCTGCTTGGTGGTTTTTCACATCTGTTTAAGATAAAATGGCCGCACACTAAGCTCCAATCATTTAAATGGTTCTCCTGAGAACGTACAAATGTATAAACGTTGGTTATATCATTCGAGTTTAGTCTGCTGTCCTCTTGTAATTGCCAGAGGACTTTTGGTGCGCAGTCACGAAACGACTCTTTTGGTTTCACTTTTTAACATTATTCGGGGCAAAAAAAAGCGTTGTTGCGTGGAAGAATGTCTGCTCGGCGTGCACGAATGCGGTCACGTGAGCTCGGGGCTCTGACGAGAGCTTTTTAAATGACTTTTGAGAATTTGCAAATAATGCATGAGACGATTCCTCCGCACCTTTGAATGCACCAGCTGCGCTGTAGAAAACACAGTGGGAGTGTGTCGTCAACTCAACATTGCTTACGTTCACTTACATCAGTTGCCAATGGATACGTTCAGCTAACCGTTCACCAAAGACGCGAGAACATTTCGGTTCTGTTCTGCTACATACAGTGGGTACGGAAAGTATTCAGACCCTGAAGAATACTTATGACCATGTGATATTTCAGTTTTTCTTTTTAAATAAATTTTCAAAAATGTCAACATTTCTGTTTTTTTCTGTCAAGATGGGGTGCTGAGTGACATTAATCAGAAATAAAATGAACTTTTTTTATTTTAGCAAATGGCTGCAATGAAACAAAGAGTGAACAATTTAAAGGGGCCTGAATACTTTCCGTAACCACTACTACTGTTAATCGATATTTTAAAATGTTTATGTTTTGTTGTTGTTTCTAAAAAACATTTCTTGAGGAAGAGAGAATACTTTGAAAATGTTTTGCATGTTGCAAAAGATGAAGCTGAACACATCCACAAAATGTTCATTTACAACGTATTTAATTTGTAGTGAAAAAAACAATCTTGCAATATAATGACCGCTTGTAATGACGCATTGTTAAACTTTCTGCAGTTACGTTAGGTACTCTGAGCAGCTGGTTACGGTTGGGGAAGGAGACCACAGGGACTAGATTCAAAAGACACGACATTTAGCCATCAACCAAAGTGCGTTTGATGCCTCACCCTAACCCCACCCTCTGGACGTGACCTCTGCTCTTACATGTGTCGTAGACGAGGTCGGCTGAGCCGAGCTAACGGCACTTCAGACAAAGAAGGATTTGTATAATGTATATAATACAAACAATTTAAGTAGGTAGAATGTTGTAATTAAGGTAATGAACCACTGTACTGTCGAAACGTTT
Source organism: Pseudoliparis swirei (assembly GCF_029220125.1). NCBI lineage: Eukaryota > Metazoa > Chordata > Actinopteri > Perciformes > Liparidae > Pseudoliparis > Pseudoliparis swirei. The sequence goes on along the minus strand of NC_079399.1, from coordinate 17,062,876 downwards.
GGGTTTTAGATTACAATTGAAAAAAAAAGAAGCTTTATTTTCAAAATGTTGCGTTTTGACAGATGATGTCATCCTATGTTTCTATTTCTGTCTACTTTGTAGAGGGATTTTTCCACCGTTGATCTTCCTGAGGTTTCTTTCTTTTTTTTACTCCCCATTAAGTTATTCTTTATCCGAAAAAGATGCACCCTGCGAAGATTGTAAAGCATTTAGATGTTCGACCCCGCTTGTCATAAAGCAATGCCAATACCTGTGTCCATATTGAGTCCGATCTCTGCTCCAGCTCCGGTGAAGGCGCCGCTCCAGGCCGAGCTGGTCCCAGACTCCCCCTTCCCTCCCAGGTCACAGGGCGAAGCGCTGGGCCCCGGTACCGAGCTGCCGGACGCCAGGCGGTGATGGGGCCTCACTGACGGCACCAGCAGAGAGCCGTACCGCGGGTCGAACGCTGTGCCGTACATCTCGTGGACCCCCGGACGTGGGTACGCCGAGCCCTGGCTGCCTATAGCGCCTCCTAGTGAGTACGGATGGTGGTGGTGATGGTGGTGGTGATGGGACGGGTGCCAGGAGTCCGGACTGGGCTGGTGGAGGTGGCTGTGCAAGGAGGCGGAGGAGTACGGGTCCCCGGGGAACGGGAGCTCTGTGTGGGGAGCCGACAGAGCGCTGCCCAATGCGGAGGAGACCGACGGCTGGTAGGAGCTGTTCCAGAAAGACGGAGGGAAACTTCTCTGGCACATTGGGAATGATCCTCCATCTATGTGGACAGAAGCCACACGAGTACGTTATAAAAGAAGCTTCTTTACTGAGGCTGAAGCTTCATTCTTGCACTCCAAAAAAAGTTTGACAAGGAATTCTTTCAGCCATTTAATGTGGCCACAATACCTCATTTTAAAAATGTGTCTTTTGGTGGTAACTGACACAAAGGAAGAAAACTATGACAGCTGACTCCTCCTTCAAAGAAATGTGAGTGACACTAAAGTGTGAGTAATTTCTGCTTTTCTCTTATTGTTAAATATCATTTAAAATGTGTTATCTTTGGTATTTGGACTGTCGGGGGAAGAAATACGTTGAAGAAAACAATGAATAGACTTAGGAGATAATGAAACTAACCATTAGCTACAACCCTAGAAATAATTAACACAACTTTGAGATTGTAAATTTAGGAATACAGAGACGTCGAGTTGAGAAAGAGGATACTATATCTCCCCATGCAGAGTAATACTAACACTCGGTTAAAAAAAAAAAGAAGGGCTTTTATATTAAAGTGTTTGAACTCCACTCCTCATCAAGAAATGATTGACCTGATACACTGATAACCACTGAAGAACCTTCCGCCCATTGTTTTGCCTTTTTTTTTTACACAAAGCTGTTGTAGTGGTCGTGAAAGGAGATGAAATAAAGAGCAATTTGGGTGTTAACTAAGAAAATTAACATATAAAAATATTCAAATACAACAACTATAAAGACATGTGTGAGTTATTATCCCTCTTTCTATGTTGAACATGGTGATGTCATTTCATTTCAGCATCCTGTTACTGCTGTAGCTGAAGAGATCAGTAATAAAATAATCATGAGCTTATGAGTCGTGCCACAGAGGAAAGTATGTGACAGGAGCACTGACGCGTGAAGGAATATAAAAGAACTGAGAAATTCCCGGTAAATAATAGTATTGATTACAATTTTTAAAATTCCTTTTGCATAAAACTAAACACATGCAGCACTCGAAATGAAGAGAAATATAATCAACCAAATATGAAGTAAATAAAAGCGTATGCCAAATCCAGACCTTCATGTGCCTCTCTGTATTTTAAAGAAGATCATTCCTCACAGCAACATACGACAATGTTGCTTTCTCAACATATTGTTATAATATATGCGATATTTCCACCATCTCACTATTTGATTTAACTTTATAATCAACTTCAACACAAAGTCACAGCAGAAAGAAACTGCCGGTTAAGTAACAGCCAGGATATTAAACAAAGGCTAAGGCAGCTGTTATATAGAATATAATATTAAGCTAATGCCATCTAACACTATGAAAACATAGTTTAATTAATCGCATGCTTGTTTATGGGTCACCTTTTACCTCAAATCAACCCAATTTTATTAGATTTTCACACAAAAATAAATAAACTTGTATACATAATTCTGGTTAAGTACCGCAAAAAATATTCTATATTTCTTTAAAGGTCAAATTAAAACACACCGAATAGCTAAACTGTAACTCAACAGCTTCAAATCAAGTGTTCAGCAGCCATAAAAAAAAATCAACATCAACTCTTGACAACTGAGTAAAACTAAAATATCAGCGTAAAAGGTTTTAATTTAATCAGATGTTACATGGGGGAACTATGAGAGTAAAATATATAGTTTCGGAATCCTGGGAAGTTATATTGGCTTTTCATAGCCTCAGTTTCCCAACATAAAGTCCGAAAAACAGAAATAAAACACACGAGAGCAGAAACCAACATGACATGTACATCACAAACGCACCAGAATGTCTCTAAAACCACAAGAGCGTTTCATGAACTGGTGAGACTGAATGTCCCGATGATGGTCAAAATGGTCTTTCAGTGGCTTTTTTCTATGGGAACACACACACACACACCCCACACACACACGCACACACACACGTACCTCTTACGGCCTTGTGGCTGCCTGAGGCAGGGTACACAGTCGTGTGGCTGAGGGCTCGGCTGAAGTGCTCGTCCACCACGGCGCTGATGTCTCCCTGGAAGTAAGTGAAGAGGACGCAGCGGGAGTTCAGGTACTCGGCTCCCGGCGGGAGCTCCTTGTCCTCCTCCTTGATGGCCGGATGGCCCGCGGGGCCCAGCCGGCTGCCGCTGTCCTGGGGGTCTTGCATTTTGCTATACAAGGCCAGTTTCTGAGAGGGACGTCCAGATATGTGTCATCATAAAAGTGTTTACCTCGTGTCCCGCTGGCACAGTGTCCTTTTGCGTAGATTTTGTTTCCATTTTTGTTTCGATACAATAAAAACTTAAACCAATATGTTATTTGACCTTTAAATCGCATAGAAATGTTTTCTTTTCTTTTTTCGGACACAACAGGTGTGTAGCAGGAGATAAATCAACCGCAACTCTTTATGTACAAACTGAGGGGCTGTTATTTAAAATATACATTTAGGTTGATATGGATAGCTTAAGGGCTAATTACATATAACAGTGCACACATCCTTTAATGTACTAGTGTATCACTGTTTAACATATATGCTATAATGTACAATACTTTACACATATAATGACTTCTCACAACATTACTTCTGCACACAATGACTGAAAAACTCACTTCTCTCTTCCTTTAAGTTTATTTTATAATAACTACAAAAATATAACACCGGGATTATGGTGCAATAACATATATGAATATAAAATGACTTTAAGTTTAGTAAGAAATGGAACATTAACATGTTTTTAAATAATAATTTTAACAACAAAAGAAATGTCAAAATAAGGGATCATAAAAATCTTGCTGAAATAAATGTAAACAGATATTTTAAAACTTTGTTATGAACTGGCTGATTCAGAGTCAGTTTGGGTGACCGGCAAAGTGAGTTTTGGCACTATGTGAAAAATGCCTGGATGTTGACTGAGAGGTTTTAAGAGAGTGGAAAAGGCTCCTTTAACCGGTTCTGAAAGGCCTCACAAATACCTGCCTCCTCCAGACTGCTCAGACTAGAACATGTCACATGAGGAAAGGAAATGAATACGAGGTCCATTAATCATGTTGATGTGGCGACTAATGTGACAATTATGGTGTAAAAATAGTACACACAGACACAACATGATGACATATTATTGGTGTTAATCCTAAATGTGTGTTTTGACTCAATCAACATCGTGACCCAAGGATATAAATTAGATTGAAAGTAAATTCTGTAAAACCTCCGCGAAACTCTGTAAAACTTGTGAGGGAACTAAAAGCCGTCCGTTTCGACTCGGCTACAGCTAAATGTTCATATATTTGTTTTTTACTTTCTTCTTTTGACCTACAAACTACATAAAGAAGAAGTCTCCAAACTGAAACAAATGAACGCCAGAGGAACAGGTGGCCCAGAAGAAAGTTTAAAGCTGTGCGCGATAGATCCTCTCTGCAAGAAACTTTGTGTTTTTTTTGGAGATAAAGCGGATATTAAGTTGTGTTATGGACCGAATTTACTTTAATGATGCTTTAAAAAAAATGTTATCCATAGCTAATGGCTGAATGGTCAACCGTATCGTGGTTCACATGGGCGGACTTAAACACCTAAATGTTTAAATTATCTTGACATGAAAACACATATAAAGTCCTCAGTGCAGAGATAAGTATAGAGCGAGTTCTTTAAAAGCTATTTATGATCCATACCTGGTGGTGATAGGGGCTGTAGGAGGAGAAATAAGGCTGAGGACCAAACACTTTGTACATCACATCCAGGCAGCTCATGGCGAAGAAATCACGGAGAAGAAGCTCGCTTCATTCAGAGAGCAGCTGTGGTCCGGCGGAGAGGAAACGGTAATCCCGACAGTGGAGAGCGGAGAGGGGAGAGGGTCTCTCTGCTGCGCCGCTCTGCACTCTTTACGCACTGGACTGCAGCCGGGCCCACAGAAGGGGACCCCCCCCCCTTCCCCCCTCCCTCCACACCCTCCACACCCAGCATGACGCCTCCCCCCCCGCCAATCAGAGGCCAGAGCTCCACCTCTGCCTTAATGGATTTTAACTACGGGAGGTGAACGCGTAGCATCCTTAAAGCTGTTTTAACTCGAAAAGAAAAGAAAAGGTTTGTAGCTATATACAAACCATTTAAATAATATAGAACATTATTATGTTGGTCAATTTCAAATGGATGCTTCTGCCTTAATGTGTCCGCATGTATCTTGTCCACCCTGGACATTATTATCAGTCGATTTATTTATTTGAGTTTTTGGTCATGTTAATGTTTACTTCTCCATTGACTCACTGAAGCATTGGAGCTCATCCACAACATGGAAGTTCACTGTTGACCTTGCAAAACAATCTTCACTCATGAGGTCCACTGCTTCCAGGCTTTTAATTTCGTCTGCAGTGAATTAATTTGCCACACACGCATTGTCTAATGTAACATATGCCAATAAGTAAACGTCTGAATTCAAACCTTCTTTCATTTTATTTATATCTTATTCCCATTCAAGGTCATTAGATACTTGGAAATAATCCTCTAGGCCTCCAGTTCATGACAGGTGGAGGACAAATAGGCACTGGGGTGGAAGCAAATCGGAGCTTTATTTTGAAAGTTGTGAATTTGTGGATGCAAGATGGGGTTAGTATGGATGCTGTTCAGAAATGGTGACATGTAGTTCCCATGCTGCTTATCAGCAACACCACCCATCATATTACCAAATCACTTTCTAGAAAAAAAATCTTTTGAAACTGGATCTTTATTTCATAAAAAATTACATTGTTACAATAGGTTTATGTTGTAATCCTGAAAGGCTTAGTATGGGGTTCTCTTGTTTTTTTTTAATACATTTTCTATCAAAATATATCTTAAAGGTCCCAACCGAGAAATTTAGAGCATATTTATTGACTCTCAAGTGACAAAGTGACCAAACTGATATCTCCTGTGACCGATGCCAACACGTGAACAGCCCTTTACCCAGAGCCATTGTTGGGTTTGTTCGCTCTGGGCTGATAGAAACATGGCCGCCTCCTCCATGAGACGACCCGTTCCTAAGTCGATTAATGTCTCATTCGAAGGTAACGGAAATTATTTACAGGTGATTATACACTGGTAAACATACTGATTAAAATGATATTCCATTTCTACCAATAGATCCCTATGCTATACGCTGTTCCTTTAATGCTCTGAATGTCAGTGAAGGAAACTTTACTGTTAGCTCACAAGATGAACATGTGGTTTCTCAATGGATCATTGTAAGCCTGCGTCACTGTTAATAGTGATAGAGATCATTTTGATTTCCTTTCATTTTCAACAATTACATATCAACCCACTGGTATAACAAGACAACTTGTTTTCTTTCAACTCATTTAAAATAAGGATAACATGTTTCCGGTTTTATTCATCGTGGCAGAAGTTCAGAAAATGCAGTTTTTCTCTCCTTTGGCGGCACAGTTCAGAGTCTAACGACGGGCACTGGCTGCTAATTGAAAAGAGTAAGCAAATCAAGCCGACCAATGAGTGGAATGTATTGCCACGAAGTCCCACAATCCCTCAGTGGCCTCCCAAATTCTGGAGGTCAAAGGTCAAATAGTTTGCTCCCAGTTTGGTGATATTACTTGCGGTCAGAGGTCAACGTACCCAACACTGTCAAGCCACAGTACAGGCAGCGGTGGAAAGTAGAACCTTTACTCAAGTACTGCACTTCAGTACAATTAGAGGTATTTGTACTTTATAGAGTAATCCAAGTTGTGCTACTTAATACTTTCACTTCACTGCATCTCAGGGACAAATATTGTATTTTTACTGCATTACATTTATGTGATGCCTTTAGTTACAGTAATTATACACAAATATAATCAAAAAAGTATCTTTGTATATTTATTTTGACTGCAGAACTTTTAACAGAGTATTTCTACACTTAAAGAGAGAGATAGAGAAAGAGAGAAAGAGAGAGAGGCACTTTCATGCTTATTATCAGACTACATGTGTTTGTATTTCATTTTTCATTTAATATGTGAATTAATTACATCTTTCCCTAAATGTAACTTGAAGTGCCTCGAGTGCCAAAACATAACCAGAAAAAAAACAATATGATTGTTTTCGTCAACATAAGCGGACATTGTAAGAAAAATAAATTCGATTAAAATGTTTGTTAAACATTTCGTAACTTTGCAGGTGCATTGCGGGCTGTGAACCGCGGTGGAGCTGTGGCACGACACCACCGTGGTTCTCTGGCTTCCTCCTGCAGTCCAAAGACATGCAGCTTCATTTAATTGCAGATTTTACAATTGCCCTTAGACGTGAGCGTGAATGCTTGTCTGTCTACATGTGAGCCTCGTCCTTCGGCCGGGGTCGGCTCCAGCGCCCCAAAGTGCCATACAGGTACATTCCCTTAATATGGTGAATAAGTGCACAAAGGGATTGCATTATCTCTCTCAAATTAGTAGCATATACATATTATGTCTAAGAGACAGGGTTGCTGACGTGTGGAACGTCATCTGACTTTTCAGTCACCCCAATTCATGTAGGCTGAGCTTTCTACTCGAATCTTTGACCCATGAATCAATCATTATAATTTCTGCCTCTGAAATGTTGCTTATTTCTCTTTCAAAATAATCCTTTAGAAAATCAATGTGACATTATTAATAAGATCAAAATATGACAAATCATTTCATTTTGAATGTCACAAGGATCCATTTATTGTGGCTGTAGCTTTTTTCGCGCTTTTGAACTTATACATGGTATTTTAATTAACTCAGTTATTTGCCTGCACTGATCTGAGACGACAAAATGAGACTACATTATGTTATCACTATGGATGTTGACCTTGTGTGAATAATCTGCTGTGTTTGTGTCATTCGGGCACTTGGCTGTCCTCTTGGCTGACCCCTCCAACCACCAGCACACCTGTTCCCCACCACAAGCTGCACAGAGAAGCTATTAGAACCCAAAATATCTCCCATTGAAGTGCAGGGCAGCTCACAGGCTCGATGCAGCCGCTGATCTGTTTGTATTGTGGATCTCGAACCACCGGGCTTCAGTGAGTAGTGTTTCACATCCTCTCAAGTTTGATGAATTTGAGGGACTGCAATAATCCGGTGGTTCAATGCTTGTCGAATGAATCTTTTTTTTGCCAACAAGTCAAAGAGGAGCAGGAATATTCAGAGCAGGAACATGACCGCGTTAAAGCAAAAGTCTGAAGTTGAGTGCCTCCTCAGCATCGTCACAACGGTTGGCTGTTGCTCAATAGCTCACATTTACAGGTAAACGTTTCTAAAAGTTGAATTTCACTGTGTGGATTCACTTAGTTGAAATTAATACATTTTGCTGTTATTTAAATTGTTGAATTCCTTCTTCTAATTAATAACTTCGTAGAAAAAATAGCCTGGCTGCCACAATGCAGCTGAAATGCATCCAGTCACCTCACGTCAAAGTATAAGTCTCAATTCATCTCCCCATGTACAGCCCTGGTCTTCTGTTACAGTGTGTATTCATCATTCCTCACTGAAGAGTTAAGAACATACCAAATGGTGAGATGCTTGAATTCTCTTCCAGGCGGTAATAATTATTGAGTTTAATCTTAGTTTAAAAGGATATTACAATTATACATTGTAGTGATTGCAGTGATTAATACTGCAGTAGAATGTAACAATGTAATATACTGTATATTGTAATACTTCACATGCCGACTTGTCATTTCTCTGGCTATATTGTCCAGTGATGTCATTTTGTAAACCTGCATGGCAACAACTGCATTTAAAATGACATCGCTGGCGAGTGACACCAGCTCGTGAAAAGTGAGAAGAGCAGATGCCGAAAGAAGATACAGATGTGGTTATAACTGCAACATGGTGAGAACGTTAACCCAAGTTAACCTCAATGCTAGTGGCTATACCGTACAAGCAGGTCCGACACACACACACACACGCACACACAATTAACAGCTCCAGCTTGAGTGGAGGACTGACTCGGGTGAGCCATAGACTTGACAAATGTGCGAAAACACGTGCACACAGTCGTCATATTGGAATGCTGATCCTCGTGTTATGTCTACCAAAAGAAAAACAGAGTGCGGTTTCATTTTCGTCAACACCGGAGAGGAAAAGCTTCTTAGATTTTGACAGTTGTTTTGAAATTCTGCAATTGTAATCGCTCCGGATTCCCAGTGAGTTTGACCCTCTTTCTGTACAACAAAGAGTTATTTTAACGACACTCAATGACCGAAGCCGTGCTAACAGCCCCCGGAGGCTGTAGTGCTCTTCACAAACCAGAGATACATGGTGGATCGATTTACAATGGACATCCAACTTCCTAGATCCCTCCCACCAGAAGGGGACAACAATTTAAAATTGGACTTGGGGTCCATCGATTTGGTCGTCTCCCAAAATCCACCAAAACATTGTTTTTGTAAAAACTGTATAATAACACTTATGACCTCAAAACTAATTGAATTGGTGCAATACAGCATATCTATTGATTGTCAGATACCTTTTAAACCTAACCACGCCTATGTGTCAGTGTGCACAGGCGCTGGCTAAATGGCCGCTTGTGACACACTCCATGCCTGATATTGTATATTTCTATCAGGCTTTCTTCATATGATCCTTCATAGCAGCATTCACACTGTGCATCAACGTGTATTCTACACTTGCACTGTGTGCAGATAAAAGCATTTATATATAGATAATGTTTTTTTTTCACATCACATACTTGTTGAAGGACATCGTAAGCCTCCTGGAGCTCTTTGGGAGACAGACTTTCTCTTTGGCATGACAGTTAAGTGCTGCAACAGTTCTGACAAGGAAACATCGATTGATGGACACGCATACTGACGAATTAGTGATGAATTCAGAGTCGTGTTTTCACACTGTGTTTGGTCATAAGTTTAACCGAACATGATAAGTGTCTTCGTAAGGATGGAAAACAAGTAATATAATCGTATTATTACATTTATTTTGGTAAAAAACCTGGACAATTGGGTGTGATGACCAGATATTCATCATAACCCGGGACACCCGGCTTTGAGCCATGACAAACCGGGATAAACTCAGTTTGTTCCATGCGGGGTGGGACGGACAGATGGACCGTCCCACCCCAGGCCGCCTCTGTTCGGCTCATTTTCCTAATTTTTCCATTGCTTTTATTCAAATATAATGCCTTAATGCTTATTCTAGCATTGCACATTTGGGGAAAAGTTGATTTAAAAATATATATTTACTTCTGTGCTCTTTTAGCTCAAAAGCTACTTTTACATATCTGTTTGAACCAAAATTAGATGAGTCCATTATTCTTTAATCAGATTATATTCTTATTTGCGCACGTAGGCTTATTAATTATTTAAAAACTTATAATATATGCTGTAAAGAAAATATCAGGAACTCCCAGGTTGATGTGTTCAGATGTTTTGTCAGACCAGCAAAACAGAAGACATTTTATTAATTATGGTCACAGAGTAAATCTTCACTCCAAAGAAACCCACAAGGTTCAAGGGTCAAGTTGCGAGGCCGGTTAATTATCAACTAATTTTGTATATCTTATGTGCAGTCTTAACATTCATACTATATACTGTACAAGTTAGAGAGGCGGAGCAGGTGTGTGTGGATGTTAGAGTGCTTCCTGTTCGAGCCCATTCATCCTTCACCGTTTGCTTTTCCCCACATGATAAAGGAGTGTGCAGGTTTTGTTCGGCCGCATGATGAAGAAGACCTCAACATGACCCTCCATTCCCCCACTAGTCTTCCAATGTCCCACCAAGGACAGCACTCTGTGTGTGTGTGTGTGTGTGTGTGTGTGTGTGTGTGTGTGTGTGTGTGTGTGTGTGTGTGAGAGAGAGAAATAATTTGAGAGCCTGTGTTCAATTAAATGTTTTAAATGTGTACGTTTAGTTGTACGTGTGATCACAGTGCATGTGAGCATTAACTTGTAAATGTCCACTTTACATTGTGTAGTTTCTGCAGTGATGAAGTACACACAGACACGAATATACACAGTCACATAAAATGCAATTTGGTTCCAATTAAAATGCTTTTCGTCTTCACATACAGTAGATATCAAGGTGGCGCATGTTGGTATCGATAGAAAGAGTGTAAGGAAAAAAATTATTTTATAAAAACCTACATGACAAATTCCACTTTATTGCAAAAGGCAAAGGGCCGCTAAATATTTCAAAATATTTCAGCTTTCATTTGTAATTAAACTTTTAACTCAACATCTGTCAAACCCCCAATTGGGTGGATGAAATATTAGAATAAATGTAAAATAAACATAACGCAGAATTATCACCTTTCTTACAGTGTCAACACAACCTGATCATGTATGTATGAGCTTCCAAAAAGTAGAATTAATGGCAGAGCTATTTTATTTGATTGCATTAGAGCAGGGGTCGGGAACCTATGGCTCTTCCGGTGACGGCATATGGCTCGCAGACAATTTTGAGTTGAACAAAAAAAATCTCCGCCCGCCCCCCTGTAATGTTCTCTATCGCGCCAGATTACAGCAGAAGTAATGTCAGGTCCTTTTCTTAAAGACGTCTTTGTTCTTTTATTAAACTAAACGTCTGTTATTGATTGTATCTAACCAGCAGCATGTCACTCTGTCTCTACGTGTCGCGGTAACACTTCTCGGCTCGCCGTCTCGCGCGCCGCAGAGATCCGATGCCGGCGTGTGCGCGCATCGGAGCGGAGCAAAGAAAAAGTAACCTGCACCCCCCCCCCCCCCCCCCTGACTCTCAATGAAATATATTTGGCTTTTATGGCTCTCCCAGTCAAAAAGGTTCCTGACCCCTGCATTAGAGTGAACAGGTGGATATCATAGCATAAAGATGAAAGATAAACTACATGATGACCGTGAGTATTTGTATTGCACCTTACAGGTGTTTCAATTTTCTGGTCACATAGTTTAAAGCCGAGTCCCCATGTATGCAAATGTTTTTGTAAACAGGGTTTTTCTTCCATTGTTCTCCACACAAGCGCTTTAAAACCACCTCTGTCCAGAGGAAATCACAGTAGAAGCGTTGTCAAGGCCACTGAGCAGGTTGGGCCACACACACACACATACACACACACACACACACCAGCAATGTTGGCAGTATTAGTCATATATTGCATTGAAATAAGTATTATTAATGAACTCAATAGCTTATTCTGACGCCTCGTTTTCTCAAAATAATGGAAGAGTGACTGTACATTTATGTGTAAATATGGGAAAAGTCCTAATTGCACACATTACGATATTAGACGCCCTTTCTACACACCAACATTGAAAACAGAGTGTTCTGAAATGCTGTTTGGGTGTAGACGAAAGTTAATTATAAGTTAATAATCCTGCGCTTACTGCAATTGGGTGGGAATTATTACAAACTATTTTTTTGTGTCTAGTATACTGATACATACCATGTAAATTCCTTTGAATTTTAACTCAAGAAGCACTTTAAATGGACTAAATATTGTGTATTTATGTATATTCGTGGAAACACCTTCTAATAATGCAGTCTAGTACAATATCACCACCCACTAGGATTCAATATAAAGTAGAATCATCCCCTTTCTGACATTGAATGAGGTCACTGTATGTCCATCATATTTTATTGCCTCCTACTCCAACGCTCCTGTAAATCCGATACAGACCAATACAATCGTAAATATTGTGTTTAAATGGACAGCTTGATCTGTATTGCGAACATCTCTAATTTTTTCACACATTTTTAGCATTTAACAGATTGTGTTGTGAGCCACTGCCGTGAGATTAAAAGTCTAAAGCGTTCAATACGGAAACACGGAAACTTCAACACTCCAACAGCTCCGAAACACAACTGTGTGACAGTGGTGTGACAGCTGGAGCCCTAACAGTGGAGCGAGTCTTTAACTCCACGGCTAACCTCTCTCAGCTGTTTGTGAGCGTGCGTATGTGTGTGTGTGTGTGTGTGTGTGTGTGTGTGTGTGTGTGTGTGTGTGTGTGTGTGTGTGTGTGTGTGTGTGTGTGTGAGAGAGCGACTTCCTACTTCTTCCTTACACTACTCCATTCATTCAACCTGTCAGCTCTTTGGACACGCCTGACATCCAACTCACAGGATTTATTGGAGTATAACAACCAAGTAGATTACAGATTACAGTATGTACTGACTATGTTGTTTCTCTACACGTATACATAGGTGTACCCGTCTACACATACTGTACGTACATATATTACTCTATTTCATAAAGTGATTGTCATGTCCTTTTCTCAATAGCTTTACAACATCATTATAATTCATCCTAAATCAGTCGGTTCACCTAGAAGTAAACAATAATGCAATGGTGCCGCTTCCAGTCACAAACAAAAACCTAATCTTGGTGCAAACTAAACCAGCTTTCACAAAAATCTCACTCGACATAAATCTAATTAATAAAAAAGAAGAATATGAGCAAGAGCAGAGAAGAACAAAAACATCGAAAAATCAGGCAAATCTTAAAGCGATGCAAAGAAACTCATTCACGCGTTTGTTACTTCTAGACTGAATTACTGCAACTCCATATTATCAGGCTGCTCTAATAAATCTCTTAGGTCCCTCCAGTTGATCCAGAATGCTGCAGCTCGTGTTCTCACTAAAACTAAGAAAAGAGATCACATCACTCCTGCACTAGCTGCTCTGCACTGGCTACCCATAAAATCAAGAATCACTTTTAAAATTCTTCTCTTAACCTACAAAGCCTTGATTGGTGATGCTCCATCATATCTTAGGGAGCTTGTCGTACCATATTGCCCCACTAGAGAGCTGCGCTCACTAAATGCGGGACTACTTGTAGTTCCTAGAGTCTTACAAAGAAGGATGGGAGCCAGAGCCTTTCGTTATCAAGCTCCTCTTCTATGGAACCAGCTTCCACCTTCAGTCCAGGAGGCAGACACAGTCACCTCGTTTAAGAGTGGACTTAAGACTTTCCTCTTCGATAGTCTTATAGTTAGATATGCTGCTATAGGCTTATAAACTGCTGGGGAACATTTTAGGATACACTGAGCTTGAGGAGTCGTTGTGCCTTCTCACATCTCCATGGATGGTGGCTGTACCTGGACCCTAATAGGTCCAGCCATGTCCCTGCTGATGCCCCTCCTCCCTACTTCTGTCTATTTACATGGATTGTTGTCATTTCTGTCATACTTATTAAATGTGTTGTAACTCTGTAATAATTCCTTCTGGTCACATGACATATATTGCTTCCTTTTGAATATAATACATTTGCAGCACCTTTCAAATAGTCTATTTCTAATTTTAGGACGGCACAAAAGACGAGCCAAAAATCAATGGCTAACTACTCTTTTCACCTTTTCACAATTTATAAGCATTTCAATTTAAATGATTTCATATTCATTATCACACCGGTTATAGCAAGGGCAGTGTTCTCAAAAGTATGCCTGAATATATATATATATATATATATATATATATATAAAAAGAAATGTCATCATGTGGTTCTGAAAGAATAACTTCTGTGGAACAAATGTTGAAGGTTCAGGGACGACTGGCTCGTTTGTGATGGGGATTAAAAATCCACTGGCTTAATATATGTTGAAGGTAAGCGCAGGAAATGCTTTATTACACACTCACGAGCCACATAAACATCTTCTTCTAGATACAAACTGCATTACCATGATAACACAACGGAAGCCTAAGGAAATGAGAAAAACTAAAATCTCTGAATACCTTGGTGTACGTCATCTAAAGAGTAATAATCTATCGTCTTGAAAGCAATTTGTGAATTCATTATTTTGTCATCGCTCTCTGTGTCTTCCTTTTTTCTTAAATATTATCATCTATCTATCTTTTCCCGCTTTCTCCAGCTCATTTCATATTACATGTGTCGCGGAGACACTTTTCTTACATTTAATTATTTATAAGCAAAATGTGATGTGTGACTTCTCTAAAAATCTAAATCCTTTCTATTGAATTGAGTAAGTTTGATATTAAATCTTGGTTTAAATAAGAGCAGTGTGTATCTGTGTCTTTAAAGCTGAATGCGTAAGATCTGGCTAAAATGTTCAACCATTAAAAATAATAATAATAATCAATAAAGGCACAATGAACAGAAAGTGAAGAGGTTACATTGTTACGGTTACGTTGGATGCGTCAACCCACGAGCCCGACCTGTCCTGTCTTGTAATACCACTTTCACCTGGATTCAATTCAGTTTAGTTTTTCAATTCAGTTTATTTGGATAGCCCAATTTCACAAGTTACAAATTTGTCTCGGAGTGCTTTACAATCTGTACACATAGACATCCCTGCCCCAAAACCTCACATCGGATCAGGAAAAACTCCCAAATAACCCTTCAGGGGGAAAAAAGGGAAGAAACCTGCAGGAGAGCAACAGAGGAGGATCCCTCTCCAGGATGGACAGGTGCAATAGATGTAATGTGTACAGAAGGACAGATTTAGAGTTTAAATACATTCAATGAATATGACAGAGTGTATCAATAGTCGTAGTAGGCATATTCCACGATGGAGACCTCCACGATCCATCCATGGAGAGGCGATAGTGAGCACCTGTAGCATCCAGTCTGTCCTCAGTACAACACAAGATGTCAAAGCTGCTCCCGGGGTCCAGGTACGAGTTGATAGTTTGTTTATTGGATTGAATCTAAAGTAGCAGAACCAGAAAAGGACTCACGCCGACTCCGAGGGGAGAGCAGAGGACCTAAATCTCTCAGTTAGCAGTTACCTCAGATTTAGCCAGTGGAAACCCAAACACTGGGGATCTGATCCCGGGCGTCCGATCTCGAGTCCACATCAGATCAGCCATCTTTCTGCCTTCACACAGGTTGGATGCAGCTCTCCACCAGCCCACTGCAGCTCCTGGGTCTGAAGTGAAGGTCCGACCTTTTTGATGAAGGGGAACGAAATGTAAACACAAGTCTTTCTCTCATGTCTGCCTCTGATCAAAGCATGCACGGACTGTATAGCCCCAGTTATTGGCAAAAACATTATGGCAGTAAGTTGGGGCACATGGGCTGACCAGAGACGTTTTTTTTTTTTTAAGAGTTCTATCCATAAGAATCTATTTTCCCTTGGTCTGCACCATGCACGACACGTTCAACTGCAAGAAGACGAGCTGCCTGTATAGTTACTGAAGATACTTCATCTGGAAACACTGGAGGGCTAAAAATCAACCAGCTCAAATATTGTTTTATCAAGACTCATCATCATCATCGTTATTGATGTCATTTCAATGCATTCTCCCCATTCTGTAATACAATATAATACATTTAGGCCCTCTTAGGTAAATATAGAGCAGTGATAGAATACAGCAAAGATAAACAATGTCATTTATCGGTATGACAATCAAACACAGCTGACATTAACGAGAAAGAGTCAAATAAAATGGGTTTATATTGGGGTCCACATCTTCTGTTGACTGTTGTGACTGTTGACTGTTTGAAAGGTATTTATTATTTTAACACTATATTACTATTATTTCACTTTATGTCGGACAAAAGAGACAAACGTATTTTCGATTTTCTGTGTGTTCAACATTGGAAAATTGATAATAAATATAACTTTGAACATTGAACTGTAAAGAGCCCACCATCACCAAGAAAAAATGAATTTACAAAAAGGAAATAAATAAATAATAAATATGCTGGAGGAAACAAATAAAAAACTTACCACCAATCTTATTGACTAAATTCTTCACAAGTCTTCTCAGACTTCTGACCCGGGTGGATCAGGCTGTCCTTGCTCTTGTAACCACTCTAAACTGTCCAGTGCGTCGCCTATTTCAACACCTCCTTAATGCAAAGCCATTAGCAGCCACACAGGAACAGACGCACGCTGCGGATCACAACTTAAGTGGCTCTCTTTCGCCCCTTAATTCCTTCCTTGCATCTTTCTCTTTGTTCCTCCTTTTTCCGTTTGGCATTCACATTTGCTCCTCACTCCCCTCCTCACGTCTTTATAACTCAGTGCAGTTAACATTCAGCACAACTTTGAAAACACTTACTGCGCCCAAAGGGGAAGGGGGACAACATTGCTGTGTGACTGTCTTCATAGAAACCATTACCCGAAGAAGAGAGCTGACACAAAGCTATGGAGATGTTCACATGAAAAGTTGTGCGTTTTTCGGATGATTGCGCACGGCTGCAATGCATAAAGGCCAACCTGGTGTAAACAACCTTTGGCTAATGCATACAAAATAGTTAAGAAAGATTAAATAGAAATCAAATGAATACAAACATTCAAGGAGTAGCGCCAGCAGAGACAGCGACTGGTTGAAAAGTGGTGAAATGTAGTTAAGTACTGTCGTCGTCGGTGCTTTGGCAACACAATAATAAATAAGTCTGGGTTTCAAACGTGTCACAAACCAGAATAAGAGTCTGGTGCTACGGTCAGCCCGACCTCCAACTCCTGGCATCACTACGTCACCTGTCCTGGCTCACAATCAAATCAATTGCGTGCGTTATTAATCCATTCTTATATCAATTAATGCACCTTTAGATAGATAGATATGTACTTTATTAATCCCCAAGGCGAAATTTGTCGTAACAGTAGCAGCACCAATAAACTAAACACACAAGAATAAAATATAATAAAATATAAAAAACAGGGACGAAAGATAAAGATGTATACAAGAAGTATACAAAGTAAAATATAAAATAAAATATATATGTATATATACAACATATATGCATACACAATACACAATACAATACGAATGACAAATTAAATAAAATATTAAAATATTAAATATAGACAGTGTGCAAAATGCAAAGTGTGTGTATGTGTGTAGTGTAAATGAAAATGAAGTGTGTGTGTATGTGTGTAGTGTAAGTAAATGAAATGTGTGAAGTGCAGATCAACATAGTGTGGATATGAAGTTATTATTATTGCAGTTATTGCGATCTGGCAAGAGGTGATCTGTTATAGAGCCTCATAGCCGTCGGCAGGAATGTTCTCCTGTATCTGTCCTTGTGGCAGCGGTGAGGAGACGTCTGGAGAAAGTACTCCTCTGTCCCTGTAGGAGGTGGTGGAGAGGGTGGTCCGGGTTGTCCAATATGGACAGCAGTTTCTTCAACGTCCTCCTCTCCACCACCTGTTCCAGGTGCTCCAGCTGGCAGCCGATGATGGAGCCAGCCTTCCTAACCAGTTTGTTGAGACGGCTGGTGTCACCGGCTCCGATGCTGCTCCCCCAGCAGACAATGGCGAAGTGCAGCACACTGGCCACAACCGACTGGTAGAATATCTCCAGCATCTTGCTGCACACGTTGAAGGATCGAAGCTTTCTCAGGAAAAAGAGTCGACTCATCCGCTTCTTGTACACAGCGTTGATGTTGGCCTTCCAGTTCAGTCGGCTGTCGATGGAGACGCCCAGGTACTTGTACTCCTCCACCATGTCCACGTCCACTCCCAGGACACTCAGAGGTGTAGGAGCTGTCGCCTTCCTCCTGAAGTCCACCACCATCTCTCTGGTCTTGGCCACGTTCAGCCGCAGGTGGTTCTCATCGGCCCACTTTACAAAGTCGCTCACCACTGCCCTGTACTCCTCCTCCCGTCCATCCCTAATACACCCGACCACTGCAGAGTCATCAGAGTACTTCTGCAGATGGCATGACTCCGTGTTGTACTGGAAGTCACTGGTGTACAGGGTGAAGAGGAAGGGAGACAGAACAGTTCCCTGTGGGGCTCCAACATCACTGACCACCGTTCCAGACAGCACACGGCCCATTCTGACAAACTGTGGTCTGCCTGTGAGGTAGTCAGTGATCCAGGAGATGGTGGACGCGTCGACACCGACCACCCGCAGCTTCTCACTCAGCAGCAGTGGCTGGATGGTGTTAAATGCACTGGAGAAGTCAAAGAAAGTGACTCTCACAGAGACACCGGTTCCATCCAGGTGCGACTGATCTCGTTGCAGCAGGTAGATGATGGCGTCGTCCACTCCCACATGAGGCTGGTAAGCAAATTGCAGAGGGTCCAGCGATGATTTCACCTGCGGCCGGAGGTGGGCCAAGACCAGCCTCTCCAGCACCTTCATCTTACACTCTTGAAGAGGTAACACTGGGTGAGTGGTTGATATCCATATCGTCACTCTGTGGGTGAAGTATACCTTCATTGTCTAAACTTCGTAAAGAAGAAAGTTAAAGCGAAAAATACATGTTGATTATTCTGTGGAAATCATCACCTGTGTTCTCAGTAATCTTTTAACGAAGTTATCTGTCACAATCTTTACAACTATACTTAATGCTTGTAGGCAAAGCAACAGTGTATGAGATGATGATTCATGTTTAATTGTGTGTGTAATTTGTATTTTGAATGAACTGACCTTAAAAATGTATTGCAATGTTTTATTGAAGCATTATATAATATAGTTGCATTATTCTCCCTTCATACATGTCCAGTATTTCTCTTCAAGAATAATAAAAAAAAGAGTACATTTTTTAAATTCCCCACATAGATGTAAACAGCTCCTGTCAGTGTAACTCATTCTCTACGCGTCCTCTCTCCTCTCGCTGCGCTCCCTCGCTCCTCCACGCCAGGCTCCTGGGTTCTTGCTGCTCCCGTTCTGGGTGCTGACAGCCACAGCTGTCTCCTCTTTTTTGCCCTTGGCTGTCGCTCATTAATTTCCAGAAAAGGCCCCTCAGCGACAGCTCTGCTTCATAGTGACCATACTTGGAAAAGAGGTGCTCAGAGGACAAACAGACACACATACCACACACACAAGTGTACACAAACACACATGGAAAATAAGGGTACACGCCGGTCACACCGGGGATACGAGTAGATACACAGTGTGTGCACGACAAATGCTTCAGTGCACACGGATATCATTCAAATGATGGGAATTACCCAAATATCTATCTTGGAAATCTACAAATGAAATACATTTTCTGTTATGCTGTCATAAACATAACATATTTTTTTTTGGACCACCTAATGCAAATTATACAGACATTAACAATACCTGTATTGTAATATATTGCAGTACAAGATATGCCTGTATGCAAACGTGGAATATAAATTGTTTGCAGTTGTAAATTCCAAATATGATGTTTTTAAGCAATTCGTGATATTATTTTCAGCAGTTAAAATATATATATGTATGTATATATATATACATACATATATATGTGTGTAATGTGTATGTGTGTGTGTGCGTGTGTGTGTTTGTGTGGGCGTGTTGGTGTTAATCACAGCCCCTCTGCACAGCCCCTCACTGCCTCTTCGAGCAATGTAAATTAGATCTCTTAATGAATGTTTTCTTTCATCACATACAAGTGCAAAGTAAGTATGCCATCTATGCCCACCTTGCCTCTCCGTT
Organism: Pseudoliparis swirei; assembly: GCF_029220125.1. Taxonomy (NCBI): domain Eukaryota; kingdom Metazoa; phylum Chordata; class Actinopteri; order Perciformes; family Liparidae; genus Pseudoliparis; species Pseudoliparis swirei. The sequence goes on along the minus strand of NC_079399.1, from coordinate 17,042,939 downwards.
TACCACCCCAGTGTGCCAAGCATTCAGACTAAATGAAAATATACACAGGCGCAGCCATGCCCGGCATCCCCTTTAACAAGCTGCAGAAACACTGCGAAGCACGGCTGCTATGCTGCTGGGAATCTTGGGAATCTCCCTGCTTAGACCGCCGTGCTCCTGTACGAGCGTTGACTGTTATCAAGCTGATCACCAGGTTGCTATCAAGAGGAAATTTAGTTAAATGTGAAGGAAAACTAAAAATGACCTTTTCAATCTTCATTGACATCAAAAGATTCCTGTAAACTTGACAAATCAGTATTCCAATAATTGAAAGATAGCAGATTTTCAGCTAATGTTGGTTTTATATCATGATTTCTGAGAACAAATGATGTTCATACAAATGGATCAGAAACAGAAAACTTGAGATAGAAATTTCCAATTATGCAGAATTTGATCCCAGGACAGAGGTTGTTGTATGTGTAGAGAGGCAAATTGGTAATTTCTGATTTAGGGCTTTACAAAATGAATTTAATTGAATTGAAAAGTAAAGGTGTTGCCCAATTACAGTCTACAGCATCATATCAAGCTTCCCTCAATATGTATTACATACATCCTCCTATTTGCAACACAAATACTATTTTCATTTTTGCAGTTAGCCGTTTCATACTTCATGTATTACAAACATGTTTTGTTTCCAAATCCAATGCAAACATACTTTAAATTCAAACTAATTAATATAAGAGTGCCAATGGGAACACAACAGCATTAGATTCAGGAGGTTTACAGTAAGAAGGAAGAAGAGTAGAAGGTGAGATAAACAAGCCTCCACTGGTTTGAGGGTGGGATAAGCTGAAGGGGTTGTTTGTTATTGAAGATGATAATAATAGCAGAAATAACAACCCCAAAATGGACTTTAAAATTATAAATATTTTAAACAGACAATTCCAACCATTTTCTTCTTATTTTTATTTATTTATTGTTTTTAAACAAAATGTTAAGGAGTTGTTTTTTGTTAACCAGGCAGAACAATAAGACACCCCCAAAAATTAAAAAAATAAACAGTTTGGTTAGAAACTGACGTTGGCCTGATATTTCTAACCGTGACAAATATAAATCAGGTCGCAGTATATCAGTAATAACAGCAAAATAGTGAACCAATTAACAAAGAAAAAATATACATATATATAAAAAACAAAAGACCAAAAGGTAAGTACTGTTAAACCAACACTAAGACCGGAGGTTCCCAAAAACATATTGACATGTTATATTATGATAAAACCTGTAGGCCTACTGTTCAGGAAAACAACAGACAATCCACTACTCACAGAGATCATTCAGGTGTGTTATTCACACACATCGTTCAGTGGTCCTGGAACAACAGGAACATCTCTCACTTATAATCAAGATGAGGCCTTTAACTGTTTATCAATTTGTGCCATTTTGAAGCTCCTGTGCGGTCTCTCTGCTGGTACACAGTCCATATCCCTGGCATGGGGACATGGGTTGAACAGCAGTTGGTGTGAACTGGATGTAGCAGACTGCAGGCGTGCGTGGAGGCCGCACAGAAACCTTAGCAGCAGTGTTAAAAACGGTGCCGCATTCATCGGATTCTGCCCCCCGGGACCCAGATTCCTGACACGAATCCTCCGTCGGGAGTAAAAAGTGAACGGCGTCGTCCGCAAACCAGGAATTCTGGTGTTTGCGGCGAGCGGGAGGAATTCACGGCTTGTCACATTTCATTTCTGCACGAGAAGACGAGACGCTGAATATTCCACGCTCACTGGTTCCAGATCAGTTTGATCGTGTGTGGAGAGACGCAGCAATGCCGAGGAACTGTCCCCCCTCGGAGATGCATTCAGGGCCAAACATTGCCTCACATACCATAATGTTCATGAAATCTCACAGCTGAGAACATTTGGAGAACTTCACTCCAAAAATAAATTGTATTTAATTTTAAACATTTAATTAGTACTGTATTTTATTTCATTCAGTCTTATTTTAGTGCTGCAGCAGACAGATTTACAATTGCTGATACAAATTATTTAATTATAATTAATTTATAGGGCTGTTATTTACATTTGCTATAGTTAAGTTTATTTCAGTTAAGTTTAATGAGGTTATATTGAGTAAATTAAGAAAAGTTGAATTAGATGTGTTAGTTAATTTAAAATAAGATGAGTTACATTTGTTTGAGCTATGTTTAAAGAGGTTAAATTGAGTCAAATACATTTGAAGTTGAAGTTCAAACATGGACGTTATTTAAACCACAAAATACATTGAAGACACAATAAAAATATATGAATAAATAAATTAAAGTTGAAGCTATTAACTAGTATACAATCATTCAGGAGCCGTCTTGTCTTTGGGGGGTCTCTGCCAGATCTTCATTCCTCTGTTGTACCAAAAGCCTCGTTCCTTTGCGTAGACCCGCCTCCAGCTCTTCAAGACCAACACTTTATAAATAATCTCCTCAACCGCATTAAACCTTTTCACGAAACAAGGAGACACGATCTGGCTTGCAAAATCAAAGCACAACATTTATTTCTGTATTACTATTTCTCATTCAGTTGTGTGTGTGTCTCCAGGCTCGGGCTCGTCCACCGCTGCTCCTGAGGCTTTGTTGTTGTTGTTGCTCTTAAGACGTCGAGAACAACAAATGGAAGAGTTGTCAGTCATGTAAGTTTGGTCAGATCGCAGCTGTTTGGGTTTTTCTTCTACCACCTGGCAATTGACTGAATCTGTTTCTTTCCTTCGATGTCTGTAGCAGTGGAAGCTGTTGTGGTAAGTTGCAGCACCTATGGGTGCTGATGGGTGCCAGTGAGTAAATGGTGGTAACAGAGGAAACAGACGAGGCATCTCTCAACAGGGAGTCATAACTTTGAATATGATATTGAAAGACCTTCTACAGTATATCTGTGTGTGTGTGTGTGTGTGTGTGTGTGCGTGTGCGTGCGCATGCGTGCGTGCAAAGTTAGGGTCCTGTGACTCTTCTGCCAGCCATTCAACCACCATCTTGCAACGTTTAGGGATGAGGTCAGACTCCCCTTTTCTCTATTGTGTGCATGTGTGTGGTGTGGTGTCTGTGTGTGTGTGTGTGTGTGTGTGTGTGAGAGAGAGAGAGAGAGACACCTGCCTCCAGTGTGACAGCTCTATGAGCGTCCTCATGAATCACAAGTCATGTGGTTGCCCTCATCTCATCTAGCCAAGTTCTAAATGTTCCTGCCCTCTGTGCATGTGTGTGTGTCTCTGTGTGTGTGTGTGTGTGTGTGTGTGAGAGAGAGAGAGAGAGAGAGGAGCACTAAGTCAGAAGCAGGATTGAAACCTTAGTAGGGCGCGAGTGTGCGTGAGAGAGAGAGAGGGGGGGGGGGGCTGAGGTCATTTGAAGGTTGACAGTGGAGATCACTGGTTGACTCATATGAAGTCACTACCGAAAATAGAACGATAGTGAAAGTGAAGTTCAGCTTTACTACATCTTGGTGGCCAAAAATTACTAAAATTATCGGCTGAAATGTTAAACAACTAGAAAGGTGCAGAGAGCTGATCCCTGCCGAGTGCGTCTGCAACAACCACTGCTGGAGGCTATGGTTTGAGACAGACTTCATTCAAACAGAAAAACAAGTGCAGCTGTAACGTCGGCTCAATGTTGTCCTTTCGTAGACTTCATCCACTCGATTAAAAACACAAACCAAGCCGCAGGTAGAGCAGTCTGTGCACTGGTAGTTCAATTAGCTGTAAGCGGTGTTAGCCAAGCACCAAAATAAAAGTGAGCCCCTGAACAGCGTCAGAGAGGCACACAGCAGTGTGTGTACGTGTTGGGCTGTTAGCTGTTAGCCAAACACAGCGTCCAAAACAAGAATGCCCCCAGCTGTGGTATCACTAGAGGCCCCAATATGTGTCGAGGGCCGCTTAAAAGTGACGAGTGAGGAGTAAACAGGCAGTCAATATAGTTAATATACTCCTTATAAAACACATAAACAATTACACTGCGCTTTCCTGCAGCAGGATACGACCAATACAGGTAACCTCTGCTCGGCAGAGATAATGAAGAATGCTGCGGTAAATCCAAAGTCTTTTATTTTATTCAACTCTATATTGTAGCTCGAATAAAAATAGTTTGATCTCATTGTTTTCACAAATTTTAGCAGCATAAATGAAATTCCAACTGACCGCTCTTGTGTTAAGGCGGCAGCAGGAATTCCGCCGAACATGGCGCCCCTGAGGAAATGTTCTGTTTTATGTGCGTGTCCCTTCACAAGTGCTATTTGTTGCAGTGTTATTGCTTTGAATGAGACCGCTCTGACTTTCTCATACGTGCATTCGCTGATTTGTATCGTTCACAATTTCTTTTTACGTTTTCTTTTTTGTGAGACGGTGGATGGGAAGAAATTAACAGCTAATGTGCGAAGCGCACATGTACGGAGTATAGATTAGGGATTCATCTTTTTCATTTTTCCGGCTCTGTGTTCCATCACATTGGACTTTGAAAGGAACGAAGTGGTCAAAAATACTGACTTTTAAACTGAGATAAGCTGTGTGAATTAAATTAATATTGGATCAGTTTGCACCTCCACAATTTACATCCGACGTCCACAGTCAATACCTGTGCATACAAAACTGTGCGAAGGTGTTGAGGTCAGGATGGTGTGTCTTGCCTTTCATTCATAGGGGATGAGAGTTCATGTCCAAAGATGCATTTTTTTTAACTTACCCTGGCCACGACCTTTCCCTAAACTTAGCCTAATACTAATCGGGGGAAATGCCGGAAAAAAATGCCCACAGCATAAGCTGATATTGTCATATTGCCTTTTTTACAGTGAATACATCTATATAACTATAACCTGTTACAGCAAGATGGGAAAAAGACACTGTGAATACATTAACCAAACTAATTAGGCTAATCAGGATGCTCTTGTTTTTCTCTCTCTCTTTTTGTAGATTCCTGATGACATGAATGTTAAGTATTCCTCCTGCTCTACATCTCCTCAGCCTGCCAGTGTCTTTTTTTCGCTTTCATCCCCGTCTACCTGTCGTTGATTAGCTGAATGGATCCCGAGGATAAAGGCAGAAGGGGCAGAAGCTACATTCTTGTTACTAGGTGTCAGGCTCTGGGGCTCAACACTTGTCAGGGGGAATATATGCCATCACCCGGGAGTCGTGCTGTGGCAGCCGGCGCTAAGAAGTCATCCAGACCATTCAAACGGCACAAAACTGGTAATTATGCAAAGCAAAAGCAAAGCATTTGATAAACATTTCTCACATGTCAGCTTTGTCTGGTATGCTTAACTGACATTTGTGTTGTTGTTTCTCCAGAGTCCCGCTTCTCAGGATCACCTTGCAAGATGCTTTTAATTAGAACCGCATTGTTAGCTATATCTTCATGGCTCCTTAATTAAGAAGAATCATCTTCACGCTATTTTCATTGTCCAGCTTTGAAGAAAAGCAGCGTTGCCTTTCTTGTCATTTACTCCCTTTTTCTTTATGATAAGGTTCTTTTTTCTTTCTGTTGAAGGTTTTCTTTGAATTGGCAGATAAAGAGAGGAGACGAGAAGAGGGAGAGGCTGGGTAATGAAAAGACCTCCGTCACCAAGGACCTAGGAGCCACCTGATAAATTGGCTTGTTAAGAGGAGAAAGATCACTATGTGGCATATTCCTCCCATTCACTCCCAGCAACACAGGTGCACAACAGACAACAGACAAATGGGAATCAATCAAGATGCGCTATAGTTGGTGCTTGTATTGGTTTATAAAACGCTGACGGACACTCAGCTGGGAGGTTGATCAATTAAATTTGTAGTTGTATAGACTCAATTCAAGTGACTGTCGCATGTGCATAAACACACGTAGACAGAGACGGTAGAAATCAAATGTTTTACAGGGCAAAGAGGGCCTAACACGCATCCATCCCAAGGCCGACGTCTCTCACCGTGTGAATGAGAGAATGGGGACAATGAAAAGCTGTGAATAAAGAGTGTGTGTGTGTGTGTTTGCGTGCACACCCTATTACCCAGACACCAACAACATTGTATGGGAGGACGACTCGGTGCTGTGAATACTGGAGGACAGTGAGAGCATGTCTGATATCTGAAGGGAGAGACAGAAACAAAGACGGACAGACACGAGGGGGGTGGAGGGTCTGAGAAATGGAGGTAAATTGGGGGGGATGGATGATGGGTGTATGGAGGGGGGAGGGAAAGTATATAAAGGGTCGGACAGCGCTTCTTTTCTGTCAGTCTCCAAGCAACTCACAATAGAAGGTCAGAGAAGAAGAAGAAGAAGGGGAGGGAGATGTACGGAAATACAGAATACTCCTTTATCCCTCCACAGACGGACAGGTAGGCACAACAAACACACACACACACATACTCCAAGTGTGTGTGTTAGTCCAGAAAGTCGAATTAAATATCTCTAAGATGAAATTCACATCCAGAATTAGTAATTGGTTTTTTTCCTGTGCCCATCGGTGACTATTGATACTTCCAGTAATGATCTACAGATGGTTGACTCTAAAATGGGAAACGAGAAATAATACTGTCAACCACAGTAAAAGTAACAAACATAATTTTTTAGGCAAGTATGCAACATATATACGGTGTTCTTTTCACAGTATCTGTTATATCAATGAAGCATCCCACCTTTTATTGTTTTGTATATGCCACTGAAATTACATCGAATTTAATAAGTTACTTTTTATAGGTGTATCTAAAAACAAATCCCCCTGAACTGAGCAAAACCAACGATGGACTCTGACACCGCGGGCTCTGTTGCTCTCACGGTCCGCTGCATTTAACCGAGTCCCTGAGCTTCCTGAGTGTTGCCCAAACATGTTGTTTACTATCAGAAAAGTATAATTTGAATAAGAGTCAATGACCGTGTTTACATGCATTCGAATAACTGGCTTAGTCGGACTGAAATCGAATTATCCGTTTCATGTTAACACGTTTGTTCGACTATGTGCGGTCCGACTACGATCCGACTAACACCCCTGGATAACTCGATCCGATCCGGTTGATCTTCATATCGGATATGACATGCTTTCGGCCAATGATTCGAATTACTCACTGCCATGTATATTGGGAAAATAGCAGATTCCCCCAAAAGATAGCATCGTCCGACTAAAGCAAGATTCGAATTATACCATCATGTAAACGCACTGATTGAGCCAAGCGTCAGTCTCTGATTGATTCAAAACAAGTGTGGATTTCACACTGCTTAATAAATTGAGGACAAGGCGTCACATTTAACAGCAGGAGGCTGACTACAGCAGCTTTAACCAGCTGGAGTCTCGGCACCGTGGTGAGCCTTGAATCTTATTTTCCCAAAGAAGGGCAAATTCAAAAAGGACATTCATCAAAAAGACACACATATTATCAAGGACCTTAGCCAAGGAGTGCAAAGGTGTGTAATTATGAAGATAAAGGAACCACCAAACACAGTTATAAAAAAAAATATGAATCTTTAGAATCAAATCGTAAGTGTAGTGCAGTGGGGGAAAGTCACCACATACATTTACCCAAGTGCTGTACTTAAAGGTGCTTTATAAGAGATGAATAAGAATAAAGCAGCAAAAAACTATTAGCAATGTAAAGATATAGCGGAGTAATGTCTATGGGAAGAAAATTAAGTCACTCTTCCTCTATTTTACATTACATTACATGTCATTACATGTCATTTAGCAGACGATTGTATCCAAAGCGACTTACAATAAGTACATTCAGTCGTGAGTACAAACTCAGAACAACAAGAATCAAGAAAGTAACATTTCTTTAAGAAATCCAAACTACAAAGATACCACAAGTAATACCATGAGTAATACCATGAGTAATACCATACGGCTGTAGCTCAGTGGGGTAAGGGGGTCGTCCTGCAAACCCAAGGTCGTCGGTTCGATCCCCGCTCTCCCCATTTGTTGCAAGTTGAAGTGTCCTTGAGCAAGGCATCACTGCAGCCCACTGCTCCTTAATAACTAAGGATGGGTTAAATGCAGAGAATACATTGTGTTGCCTGTGTACCTGTACTGTACTCTGTGCAATGACAATTGATTGAATCCAATTAGTAATACCATAAAAAAGTGCCATTCAAGTGCCACTGAAGAAATAATCTGTTTTTATTCAAGATATAGACAGAAAAGATGTGTTTTTAGTTCCCGAGGGAAGACGTAGAGTCTTCCTGCTGTCCTGATGTCAGTGGGGAGTTTGTTCCCAAGCCCATGACCGGCACTCTGCACAGGCTCCACGTGGTTCCTAGAGTCTTAAAACATAGGATGGGAGCCAGAGCCTTTAGTTATCAAGCTCCTCTTTTATAGAACCAGCTTCCACCTTCAGTCCGGGAGGCTGATGCCCCGCCCACTCCTCTCTACCTCCATCTGCCTGATGGATCACGGAGGTCTGGATCGTGGAATATGCCTACTACCAACTATGCCATGGCCCAGTTGATGCTCCGCCCACTCCTCTCTACCTCCATCTGCCTGATGGATCATACACTCTGTCATATTAATTGAATGTGTTGTAACTCTGTAATGATTCCTTCTGTACACATGACATCTATTGCACCTGTCCATCTTGGAGAGGGATCCTCCTCTGTTGCTCTCCTGAAGGTTTCTTCCCTTTTTTCCCCTGTTAAAGGTTTTTTTGGGAGTTTTTCCTGATCCGATGTGAAGTTCTGGGACAGGGATGTCTACATGTACAGATTATAAAGCACTCTGAGGAAAATTTGTAATTTGTGAGAATGCGCTATACAAAATAAACTGAATTGAATTGTAGAAGCGAGGCATCCACCTTCTGTACACCTCTCAGGTAAAAACCTATTCGCTCCGTCAGCGCTGTTTACTTTGTTTGTGCTGTTAGTAGCACTGTTAGCTGCAAGATGCTGACTTCACATGATACGTCCCGTTTAAGTATGAATTTGAGGTTCTCTCTCTGAGTCTTTTTCTGTCACTTGTTCCATCTACTCCCACTCCATTTCAAGAGGAAATATTGTGTTTCAATTGCTTTTTCTAATTCTAAGATGCTTGCCCGGATGACATATGGACAGCTTATAAAAAAGGATGTTTTGTCAATCAATCAATCAATCACACTTTTATTACAGACTCAAGATCCAGATAGTACAACATATTAAAATATAATAAAATACATGTTACAAATTAAACTTCTCAACAGTTTATACAAGTAGAACAAAATGATGCAATTGATTATTCAAAGCACTTCATCGTTGCAGTTTCACTTGTGAAGATTTGCAGCTGACTGGACCATATTTGATGGTTTTCATCAGCTTCTTTCAAATAAAAAATGTTGAATTTAGAATACTGGTATAGTCACCGCTGTAGAAAGTCCTTAGTTCAGTTATTTTCAGATCTTTATTTATTGAAACTCAGAAACAATAATTCTCCCTTTAAGTGCCCTATTCCTCTCACATGTGAGGAAACCGTGGCTGTTCACTCAAGGACATTTATTGGAAAGCATACTTCCCCCTCTGGGACTGAGTTGTAGTCAAAGGGAATCCTTTCTATGGGTTATGGGCTTTTTAAAAAGTTGCATTTTTCTAATTTTCTCGGCTGGTTAAATGTCCATTAGCAGGGCAAAGCTGAGATGTATTTCTGATGCATTTGGTGGCATTCAGAATTGAAAACAATTTGCAGAAGGTTCAAAGGACAAGGTTTCATAAAAATGATTGTCTGCCATTCATGTAAAAGCCCCGTAAACAACATGACTCTGTGCCCTTGGACTGAATATTCTCTAAAGTGAATTTGCTTTCATTTTTCATTATTGCATTCATATCATAATTGTTACGACCTCAGACACTTAGGAAGTAGGACCCAATTGCACGACCCGGGAGACAGAGATAAAGTATTTGTAAGTACTTTATTTTTTCGGTTCTGCAGTGAACAAAATGAAAGCGCTCACGTAGTGAGGGATCAAAAACTTTTCAAGAGCATAACATAACCCGACCTGATCATGGCAAAAGACCAGACGAACTGACAAGGAACACTGGGAGACAGGGGAATTTAAGCACATGGTAACAAGACACAGGTGGGACCAATCAGGGCGGGCTGACACTGATGAGCATAGGAGACAGGTGTGATGACAGGTGAAAACAATCAGGAAGCCTGGAATGAGAGAAAGCGAACATAAATGACATGAACCGCTCTAGCATATCTGTCGGTGCACAACAGTACCCTCTAGGGCCAACTCCTGATGGCCCAGGCTGATTGTAAAAGTCGTGGATAAGAGTCTTGTGTACGATAAATGAAGCAGCTATCCAGCTTCTAGCCTCAGGACCGTAACCCTTCCAGTCTACAGAATTGCTTGCCCTCCCTATTACGGACCTCCAGTAGCGTACGGACCTTGTCAACGACACACCCTTCAAAGAACTGGGGCGGTGGAGGGGGCTTGGAGGCGGGAACAAGTGTGCTCTCACACACCGGCTTGATCTTACTAACGTGAAACGTTGGGTGCACTCTCAAGGTCCTGGGAGTTGCAAGCGTACCCACGCCGGGTTGATGACTCTGGACACTGGAAACGGACCCACAAATCTCGGAGCCAGTTTCTTTGAGGCGACATGGAGTGGTAAGTCTTTGGTAGAGAGCCAAACCTTTGGCCTGGACTGTAGGAGGGAGCGACCCTGCGATGAACGTCCGCAACAGCCTTCATCCGAGCTGAACTGGAGAAGAGACTGGCGAGCACCAGCCCAAACTCTGCGACAACGTCTGATCATGGCATGTGCCGATGGAACCCTCACCTCTTCCTCGTTGTTAGGGAAAAGTGGAGGCTGGAAACCATTGACACAATGGAATGGAGAGAGACCTGGTGCCGCCGTAGGAAGGGTATTGTGGGCAACCTCGACCCATGTGAGGTGGTCACTCCAGGTGGTCTGGTTCGGGAGACGAGACAACGTAGCGTAGTCTCTAGTTCTTGGTTCAGACGCTCCGACTGTCCATTTGACTGAGGGTGATATCCTGATGACAGGCTGACGGTGGCACCTATGAGTCGACAAAACTCTTTCCAGAAGGCGGAAATGAATTGTGGACCCCTGTCGGAAACAATGTCATTAGGGAATCCATGGATCCTGAACACGTGATTCATCATGACCTCTGCGGTGACTTTGGCAGAGGAAGCTTGGTCAATGGGATGAAGTGAGCCATCTTTGAAAATCGATCAACCACTGTTAGAACCGTAGTCTTGCCTCTGGATGAGGGAAATCCTGTCACAAAATCCATCGAAATGTGTGACCAAGGACGATGGGGAATCGGCAGCGGCTGGAGCAAGCCCATCTTAACTTGAGATGAGGTCTTATTACACGCACACACCGGACAAGCCGCTACATACTCGGCCACATTTTTCTTCATGGATGGCCACCAGAAACGTTGTTGAATCCTGAACATTGTTCTTGCTACTCCCGGATGGCACGAAGCACAGATGAGTGAGCCCAGTGGATGACCTTGGAGTGAAGAGCCTCAGGAACAAACAGCAGATTGTTGGGACACTCGCTAGGCGCTGATTCATGACATTTGCCTCTTTAACGCCTGACTCCACTTGCCAGGAAAAGGCTCCGATCACCCGGTTAAGTGGAAGGATGGTCTGGCTCTACCGCAAGTGGTTCGGGATCGTAAGACGAGACAAAGCATCGGGTTTTGATTCTGAGACCGGGACGAAAAGAGAGTGTGAAGTTGAATCTACTAAAGAAAAGTGTCCACCTGGCCTGACGGGAGTTGAGACGCTTAGCCTTTCTTATATATTCTAGATTCTTGTGATCTGTCCAGACTAAAACGGTTGCTCTGCACCCAGCCAGTGTCTCCATTCCTCGAGGGCAGCTTTTACAGCTATCAATTCCTTGTTTCCTCCGTCATAATTCCGCTCTGCCGTTGTCAACTTCCGCGACAGGTAAGCACATGGATGCATCTTGTTGTCTTCTGCAGAACGTTGAGACAGTACTCCTCCAATTCCCTCATTGGAAGCATCCACCTCGACCATAAACTGGCGCTGGGGATCTGGAATGGTGAGTATGGGAGCTGATGTGAATCTATCTCTGAGAAGTTTGAAAGCAAGATCCGCCTGGGGTCCACTTGAAGGAACCTTAGAAGAAGTCAGAACATGCAGAGGAGCAGCAACAGAACTGAAATTCCTAATAAACTTCCTATAGAAGTTAGCAAATCCTAGGAACTGCTGAACCTTTTTCCTGGAGTCTGGTGTGGGCCACTGGGATACTGCACTGACTTTCGCAGGATCCATTTGGATATGATTAGGTGAGACTATGTATCCTAAGAAAGACACCTCTTCTGTGTGGAACTCGCACTTCTCTGCCTTGACATATAGCTGATTATCCAGTAGTTTCTGCAAAACTTGGCGGACATGGTTAACGTGAGATTTAGCGTCTGGGGAGAAAATCAGTATGTCATCCAGATACACAAACACTGAAATATTCAAGAATTGCCAAAACCTCATTCACAAAAGCTTGAAAAACAGCCGGTGCATTGCACAGTCCAAAAGGTATTACCAAGTACTCATAGTGACCATTCTGAGTGTTGAATCCAGTCTTCCACTCATCCCCTTGTTTTATTCTAACCAAGTGATATGCATTTCTTAAATCCAACTTGGTGAATATCTTGGCCGTTGAAGCAGTTCAAAAGCAGATGACATGAGTGGCAGAGGATAGCGGTTCTTCACCGTAATGTCATTTAGTGGACTGTAGTCTATGCAAGGTCTCAGAGACCCGTCTTTCTTTTCCACAAAGAACCGCTCCCGCTGGAGACGATGAAGGACGGATAATCCCTGATTTGAGTGAAGAGGAGATGTATTCATCCATTGCTGTTCTCTCAGGTCTCGAAATCGAGTAAAGTCTCCCTTGGGAATGGGGCACGCCCCCACGAGATCAATGGGACAGTCAAAATCTCGGTGAGGAGGTAGCGACAAGGCTTTAGACTTGTTAAAGCTTCTTTAAATCATGGTAACAGGAAGGTACCTTCTGTAGATCAGGATAGTCAGGGTGATCTATAATGATCCTACTAGAGTCTGTTGGTGCATTAACAGGTTGCGAAAGTTTACACCTGCCCTTACAATCCTCTCCCCATTCCTTAACTTTCCTGAAGGCCAGTCTATGTGAGGATTGTGCTTCTTCAGCCTAGGAATCCCCAAATGAATCGGGTACTGATTCGACTCTAAAATATGAAATTGCATGCTCGGTATGGTCCTTATTTATAGTAATCCGTATGGGCTCAGTGCAATGGGTAACTGTGAACAACAAGCGGCCGTCTAAGGCACTGGCACTAACAGGATGAGATAGCGGGACAGTTTTATCTTTAGCTGTTTGACTAGGCCCCAGTCTATAAGGCTTTCGTCAGCCCTGAGTCTATTAACACACCCTGGTCAATGGTCTGATTGTTAATACAAATGTCTACCTGAGTAACAGGTCGAGGAGGAAGTTGCGGAAACTTGCTCACCAGCGCCTCCTTTGACTGGTGAGCACGATCTTTCCGGGCACGAGGCGAGTTGATGACCGCTGGCCGCAGTAGAAACAGCAACCTCCCAGACGGCGCTGCCTCTCCTCCAGAGAAAGCCTGGTTCTTCCAAGCTGCATGGGTTCACCGGAGTCATTCGGAAGTGTAGTCCTCTGATGGTCCGGTAACATGAGCTGGAAATCCTCCGCTGCGGCGACCCCCGAGGCTAATTCTGGATGCTGGGAATAACATCTCGGCGTCGGCCTCCCTTGCCGACGCTCCCTCTCTTTCGAAGACGGTTATCGATCCGGATGGCTACAGCGATGAGGATTCCAGATCCGGGTGTCTCCAGTGGAGCCAGCTGGTCCTTTATCGGTTCAAAGTCCTGTCATGAAGGCGTAAAGAGTCGAACATTCCATCCGCTGTCCGATGCTGCTGTACGAAACTCGATGGCATAATCAACCACCTGACGGTTGAGCTGACGATTTGAAACAGTCTTCTGCTGGCCTCCGTAGCAGGCGATGAGTGGTCAAAAATGCGCCTCATAGTCTCTATGAAATCGGCCAATGAGTAACATAGTTCGGTGTCTCTAGACCATTCTGCAGTAGCCCAGGCTGCAGCTCTTCCCGTTAAATGAGACACAATAAACGCCACTTTACCATGCTCAGATAAAAAGTCTGCTGGGTTGTGTTGAAAATGCAGATCACACTGTACCAGAAAGGCTCTGCACCAAGAGTCTCCGGAAAATCTCTCCGGAAGAGCCAGCCGTAATGGGAGGAAACAGCCTGACCTGGGTCGTCAGCTGGAGTATTGACAGGCAAATTCTCAGCTGTGGATGACGTCACCGGAGGAGCAGTCTGTTGATGAGTGAAAAATTATTCATTTGGGCAACCAGTTGTTGCATCTGTGTAGATAATTCTTCCTGAACGGCGTCCCCGTCCTCTCAGCTCTTGTATTTCCGGCTGACTTTGTCCAGTTTTTCCTCGTGATGAAAATCGTCACGCCCTGTACCGACAGAGCGGCGTGAGGGTCCATAATGTGGTCAGTTCGTTCTGTTACGACCTCAGACACTTAGGAAGTAGGACCCAATTGCACGACCGGGAGACAGAGATAAAGTATTTGTAAGTACTTTATTTTTCGGTTCTGCAGTGAACAAAATGAAAGCGCTCACGTAGTGAGGATCAAAACTTTTCAAGAGCATAACATAACCCGACCTGATCATGGCAAAAGACCAGACGAACTGACAAGGAACACTGGGAGACAGGGGAATTTAAGCACATGGTAACAAGACACAGGTGGGACCAATCAGGGGCGGGGCTGACACTGATGAGCATAGGAGACAGGTGTGATGACAGGTGAAAACAATCAGGAAGCCTGGAATGAGAGAAAGCGAACATAAATGACATGAACCTCTCTAGCATATCTGTCGGTGCACAACAATAATGCTGAATAGTGGAAGTGTCACGTTCATCCTTCAGTTACGTTTAGCTTTTGTGGTGGATCATCTTTAAAAAATCACTTTGAATTTTGTATAGTCTGGCCTAGTTGACCTATAGACCCCCCCCAAAGTCAAGAGGATTATAAAGAGGTCTCAAATGGGTTTGATTTCATTTCTATTTGAAAACATTTTAGGATATCAGTCTTACTATCAGTCCCAGTATCAAGCAACTGAGAAAATGAGTAGAGGTGTTCACTAAGTGTAAACTTTGTGTTCAAGTGTATTTGTTGTTGTTGTTTATGCCTGTAGAAGTCTGTTCAGTCGTGTCTCATAGGAATTATATTTCTGCAACAAGAAATACGACTATGACTAAGAGCTACTCTTATCACTACTCGTTTTTTTTTCTTCATAACTAAAGAATTGCTTTTTCGCCAGTGAAAGGTCTCTCTCTCACTCTCTCTCTCTCACTCTCTGCATGATAATAAATTATACTAACACATTAAAAATTACTAATAAAAAGCACTAGTAATGTCGACGGTTATCAATACGTCAATCTTTAATAATTGAACACTGGGGTTTCGGTTGTTGTAGAAACTTGACAGTGCAAAATAGCAGAATACTCGGAAGAGGACTCTATGAAGATGAAAATAACTTATTCTGACCTTACAATAAGACAACAATACTTAGTTTTAGGTTATTATACACAAATGAAAATAGTTACGCATATCATATTCCATTTCAGCCAATTAATCACACAGTTATACACTCCCTCTTTAAGTAAAGGATCTGGATGCCTCCTCAGCCACAGTTTAATTGTAATAATAATACAAAGATGGTAATAATCATACGAAGATGGTAATAATAATACGAAGATGGTAATATCTGAATCATTCAATCAAAATGACGGTTAGTCGACTTCAATAACTTCATGATCCAGAAGCCATGACAGCGACGACTGCGTCCCAGCTATGCGCATCACTCATGTCTATCCATCAATGGCGAATTCTGTATTCTCAAATGAGGGGCCTAGTATTTCAGGTATTGCAAGTATACAGCCAGGAGTAAGGCTTTGTGATCTAACGCACCTGCAGGACTCGTGGTGTTCTCACTGCCTTGTTGTTTTGTGGGAGGATGTGTTATCAGTCTGGGATGCCTGACATCGACAATTTACCCGTTCACATGTTCTACCCTTGTGGCTGGCGTGAGATCCCTTTTCTTTTGGCGGACAGCCTCAGTGTAGTCCTATCTGATGAAGATGTGAGTTCCTTTCAGGTGTCTAGCACACCAGGACTGAATAAATACGTGAAATAACCAAAGACTTTTCGTCGACACCACGGACACAATTTATCAATAGCTAAACATTTAGTAAAAAAACATCATGGTTGGACTTGAATTAAGTAAGTAAAATTACGTTGAGGCCGCTAAACGACTTAGTTAGTTGAAGGAAAAACTCACGAACGTAGCCCCAATAACTCAATAACGATTTGGGAAGCACTGGTCTCGTGTTTGAGGGAGTCCTGTGTTTGTTCCACCCATCCACTTCACATTTCTCGCTCTTTTACTCCAAACGTTGACTATTCACGTTCTGTCCGTGTCCACCTCCGTTGGCATTGTTTCGCCGGGCTTCTCCCGCGCTATAGTTCCTTTGGCAACAATCGCAGCACTTTTTCCCCCACCCCTTCTCATCCTCTGTGTCCGGTTTTCACCGTTCCATCAATAAGCAGGTTATTCCTTCGAGGCTGGCCCACTAAATAGGCTTTTTTTGTTGATGGCCTGGATGCTTTCCCTCATCATAAATGATCTGCTGACTTCTCTTGCAGACAACCAGCTGATTTCAGGTCATCCGTTTCCATCTGTTTGTCTGGAATATTTGTTTTGAGGTCTTGTAAATCTTTCAACATGTCATCTATTCTTTTGTTTGTAGAATCCAATACGATTGCATATGATGACAAATAATCTCAGTGAATATCTCCAATATATTGATGTTATAGATCCGTTATAGTAACCATATTCAAGCAGTGATTTGGTTGTTACTAAGACAATAAATGTTTATATTTAAGGAAACTGAGCTCTCAGGGCCACCATGTAATAGTGTAGCATATCAGATTGTATAGGAGAAGTCCTACTTTCAGCCAGTAGTTTTTGCAGTGTTTTAGATAAATAGCTTTGCGGCTTGACACTTACTGACCCATGACTACATTGGTGGAACAAAGACTTCCCAGCTTCATTCAGACGACTGAAGAAAAGAAGTATTATGTCCACAAAGAAATGCCAGAGCTTTTACCTTGGATGTTTTGAGGGCCGAATACACAAAGAATAATTCCTTTCATTTCTTTCCGTAACTTTTACCTCTCACTGTCTCAGAGAAACTTTATTTTACTTCAAGGTGGTATTCATGTTCTTTCTGTTATGTGCCATGTGAGAGAATGAAGAAAGAAATACATTCACTTAAGAAACTGCATTAAATGAAGTGCGAGCTGTTGCCCCATTATATTCTTTCTGCTGGCTGAAGTGTGTCCGCCTGAAATGATGTCTTCACTGTTTCAAGTTTACAAGAACACTTCTCTTCAATTCAGTAATGTATGTCCTATTGAGTTAGAATATGCACAGTTTTTAAGACTGGTCTAAAAACCTATTTATTCAGGAAGGTATTTTTAACTTTGTGTTAAATCACTGCGAGCTATTTTCCTTTTTATTATAGTTTTTTTCAAACTATCTACTGGCTCTGCAGCACTGAGACTATTTTTGAATTAAAAGTGCAGTACAAATAAAATGTGTTATTATTATTTATAAGTTGTATCTATTGCAGCTATAAGTCTAAAAAAAAAAGCATTAAAAAGTTTAATTGGAAATCCAAGTTTCTCAATTTAAACTATTAAATTAAATTCAACTTTAATGTGATGATGTCTTGGTGGTCTTGCCAAGGTGAGACAAGATGTGGTAACCTAGCCAAAGACACGGACCACGAAGAATGCTATATCGAGTTGAAGCTTTATATGAAATAGCAGAGGTTGCAATACAGGGTATACTCAGGTACTTTACTGTGCATACAGAACTTCCGGAAGTGCTAAACTGGTGTTAATTTATACTAGAGCTCCACCTAGTGGTATAACAAAAGACTGATATCGTAAACATTACAACACAAGAAGAGTCTTATATGAGCCACAAAAGTCTTTTATGTTGTGTGAATAAAAAAAGACAGTATAAAAGCAGTCGTCGACCTGGAGGTTAACATTTGTAAATCACTTTAATTTGTAAGTCATTTTGCATTTCAAGTGTAAGTCTGGCAAAATGTTCATGACATACTCTTGTCCAAAAACTATTAAATACACATGAAAGGGCCTCTAGTTCACAATGTCCTTTATTACCATAAACACACATAAATATTTTGAACACAATGTTTTTTATGTCCTTTTTCTTAATAAGAAATAATACCACCATCTATATTATTTCTTTGTTAGGATCCCCATTAGCACTCACACAACCATCGGCTATTCCTCCTGGGGTCCACACACATGCAGTCAAACACACTTATACACAACACAGTCACATACACACAAACATAACAAAACAACTATCAAGTAACAATCAAGAATGGAAGACAAACATCATCCTTTGAACAAACATAGGTTTCATAGGAAACTTGATAACATGTCTTCTCCTTACTCAAATAGTAATTCTTCAAAAACATAAATCTTTTTCTGAGTGACACTAAAACTACTTTAAGTAACTTTTGTTTTGTGTCTTTGGCGTTCCCTGTGGACAAAAGTGGTACTGTTTGATGTCACCAGATTCCCTTTTGAATAATTAATTTCACTGAAGCAGTGTCTGATCGTCTGCTCCGCCTGGCCCTGGTTCTCCTCTTCCTTCCTTCCTTCCTTCCTTCCCACCGGCTCAACAACACAACCAATGAAAAGCAACAAAACAAATTAGCAAGTTGTAAACAAAACATTGACAAATTATGATTTCATAAATGAATGTAGCAAACATCTAATTTTCACTCATTCACATATACATCAGTTATGGATCATTCATCTTGGGTCCTGTTCATGTAAAACCCATGAATGGAAGTCAATATTTTAGCTATGATTTTGGTCGCTATCCTGAGGGAAATATCTGTCTCTCTGGCTGCTCAATGCCCCACGATGTTCACCGGCTTAACTGTGTCTGCTGTTTCATGCTGAGCACATTGCGTATCGTGGGTTTTAAAAGCTTTTTCTCTGAATATGATACTAAGAGATCAGAGAGACTGAACCAACACTGTAAAGTTACAGTCAGAGAAGACTCACTATAAAGCTCCATAAAGCCGAGGGGAGTTGGGTGATGATTAAAGGCATCACTTTGACCGATCCCTTCCACATTGTTTTTACATCATCAATCGATAAATATCGTTGTCATAAATATATTGGTTACAACCACTTTTACATTTAAATTTGACATCATATTTAAAAAGGAAAAAGAAAAAAGGTTTTAATCCTACAGTATCTAACATAACTCAACTTTTAAATGACCAACTCTTTAAATATTGTATTTAGTTTTTGACCATAAACTAACTAATTACCTATTTTGCAATGAAATACAAGATTGTAGTTTCAAGTGGCTTATATTGTATAAAACTATGAGTAAAAAGCTCATCTGTTTTTAGAATAAAAATGATTCAATGGATAAAGGTTTATCAGATGTGGCCCTGCAAATGCATGTATATACTCTCCTGTAAACACACACAGTCGTGAGGACATTACATTGACTTACATTAACTTCCTGGAGACTTCCCTTAACCCTAACCTTAACTGCTACTTTTTAAATCTTAACCCTTATCCTTAACTAAATCTAAACCTAATCTTACCCTGAGCTTAAACCAAGTCCTCAACCTCAAATGTAATGATTTACTTTATGGGGACTCACATTTAGTCCCCAAAAGAAAAGTGAGTCCCCACAACATCACTGTGTAATCAGATGTAGGTCCCCACAACGTCCCTGTGTAATCAGATGTAGGTCCCCACAACATCCCTGTGTAATCAGATGTAGGTCCCCACAACATCCCTGTGTAATCAGATGTAGGTCCCCACAACGTCCCTGTGTAATCAGATGTAGGTCCCCACAACATAACTGTGTAATCAGATGTAGGTCCCCACAACGTCCCTGTGTAATCAGATGTAGGTCCCCACAACGTCCCTGTGTAATCAGATGTAGGTCCCCACAACGTCCCTGTGTAATCAGATGTATGTCCCCACATACCCACAGTTTCCTCATGGCTCCTGCTGCTTGCGTCGTGTATTGAGTGTGTGCATAGTCCTCCAAGATATTCACCACAAGGGAGAGAAATACCTGCAGCACTGGCCAGTGTGGGGTTAATACACACACACACACACACAGTTGAGAAATATGTGTAAGACTATAGTCCTCCTTCACAAAGTGAAGCACTGGGACAGTCTAACAAACCAGTTATGTTGAATGGATCAGTAAATTATAAAAATTGTGTGAAACTATATTTTTTCTTATTGTCAAAAATCTAATGAAAAGACCAAATCCGACAATATGTTAACCTGTAATACTTTCTGACCTCACTTCAATGTCTGTTTCTAATTCATCTGGGAAAATTCAACGCTGTGTTTTGTTATATGAAATGGATAAAGGATTTCAGCAATGGATGAAGGGTCGTGTTTTAATAACTGAGGACTTTGTTATGTAGCAATGTACCATCTTCTGAGAGCCTCTCAAACTACGATTCATTCATGCTTGCTAGCACTGACCTACTGTACAGGACAATAACACGAACAAGAACTGCACTTAAAAATACAAGCTGCAGTGTGTCTAACTATCCTTAATCATATGCTCTGGTCTGGGAGATTTTTGTACTATGCAAAATCATTGCAGACTGTCTCAACAACAAGCTTTAGTAAAAAAAACTTAGTTTTTATTAAAAGCTTTATTGAATGAAGACGTTGATCTTTGGCCTAAAATTCCAGTTGAAATGTCTGCCTGATTGTGGAGTCAAATAATGGAAGCTCCCTGTTTTTATCCCATCAAGTGGAGCATTAATATCGTTGGTTAACGTAAACAAAGCAAACAAAGCTGCAGCTGAAATTACAGCAGTGTACAGAGAAGAGAAAGCTGACTTAGGCAGGACGGGGGAATTTAGTTTTGATTCTGGTAATAAAGTAAGAATTACTCAAGCACTGCCCATAATTACAATTTTGAAGTATTAATGCACAGTACATTTACTTCATTACAATTATCTAAACAGCTACACTACCGTTCAAATATTTGGGGTCACTTAGAAATGTCTTAATTTCTCCAAGAAAAGCACTGTTGTTTTCAATGAAGATAACATTAAATTAATCAGAAATACACTCTATACATTGTTAATGTGGTAAATGACTATTCTAGGTGGAAACGTAGTATTTAATGAAATATCTACATCGGTGTATAGAGGCCCATTTCCATCACTCCAGTGTTCTAATGTTACATTGTGTTATCGCCTTAGAAGACTAATGGATTATTAGAAAACCCTTGAAAACCCTTTTTATGTTAGCACAGCTGAAAACAGTTATGCTGGTGAGACAACCGGCCTTCCTTTGAGCTACAAGTTTGAAGAACAAAATGTCTATTTAAAATAAAGATCATTATCTTAACCTTGTCAATGTCTTGAATATATTTTCTATACATTTTGCAATTAATTTGATAAATAAAAGTGTGAGTTTTCATGGAAAACACAACATATTCTGGGTGACCCCAAACTTTTGACTGGTAGTGTATACAAACTATAAATCTCACCTCTCTTATTTTTGCACACAAATCATCTTTATAAAATACATTTTGATAGACATTTGTAAGGAATTATTTAAATGTAATGTGTAACTCTATCAAGCCTAATATTGTACCATAGAGGTACAGCTTCATCAGCTCACTTGCACAGCAGGAATTTATGTAAATAGTGTATTAAAGATGAGGGAATGGGTTTCTGAAACATTATCTTTTTTAATTAAGTTAAGCTTATATGTGTCTTTTTATATTGCCTTAATGTCTTTTTTGTCTTATCCCTCAATTATTTAAAGAAAAGACAGAAACAATCATGTTACAGAACACACATATCTATGATTCAAATCCAAAGTGAAAATCAATGTATTCTGAGCTTTCCTGAATTTCTTATCTAAAAATATCCTCAGCATTATTTTCATTTCCTTAAGTTGAATGTGATGTTAGGTCGAAGAGATTTCAGTGATCATCCATGACCAGGCCGTACTCGGTGTTTACCCTCAGATTACTGAACTGCAAGCACTCTAAATAACTCACAGTAATTTCATATTGTAGGATTTTCATCACTAATGTTGTTTTCTTTTATTTATTCTTATGATATAGTTGTAGGGGGTGCAGATATATACTTTTAATGTATATATCAATACTAGACCTTGAACTTTAACTAAATCCAATAATTGTATTAAACAAATTATATTTTTAGAACAAATTAGTAAAAGTCGATAGTAATATTATACTTACAGAGTAGGTAATACTTAAATAATTTTGAGGATTATTTGGGCTCTTATTATTATTATTATTAGTTAATTGTTTTAAATTATTTTTTAATGTAATTAGTAAATTAGTGTCAGGTTCATGAGACATATCCTTGCAGGAAGCCTTGACAATGTAAATCTCAGCAAACCAGATACACTGAAAATGAAATAGTGTAACAGCTTATCCGTTTCAGGGTTGCGAGGGTGCTGGAACTGATCCCACATGACATTGGGCAAAGATGGGTTCCACAATGGACAACAGACAGTGGCGGCTGGTGGAATTTGTTTTAGGTAGGGCCATCCATCCATTATCAATACCGCTTATCCTCATTAGGGTCGCGGGGGCGCTGGAGCCGATCCCAGCTGACATAGGGCGAAGGCAGGGGACACCCTGGACAGGCCGCCAGGGCCATCCAATCAATTTCAGCAAACATCCCAGTATGATTCAATATAAAAAAAGTATCAAACACGCATTTCTACTTTGTATTATTATTATGTTTATTCCAACACTGACATAATAAGGACATCTTATTCATACAATTCAGTATACTATATATATATATATATATAATACATATATCATATAATAATATTCAGTATAATATGATATATAAATAACTTCTAATATAAGTGTACAATATAAATATCATAAATATATTATAATAAAATATATATATATTGTATAATATAAATCACACATATATATATATTCATATATATATATATATAACATCTAATAGAACATGTTTATATGTTAAGATGGACCTATGATCCTTGTTCGGGTTAAAGTGTGTCTGAGACATGCAGACAGACAGAGAGGAAGTGCAGGGAAAGAATATATTTTGCGATGATAACCTATTTTACAAATATTACTGGGTATATTCCATATCTCTAAAAAACTAATATGGACAATTTGTAGAATTATATTATATATCAATATAATTAATATTATTATAATAATATTTGTATACTTTTTCTTTTTTTTGTGACTCAAGGTGGGTGGGGCCAGGCCTTGTGGCCCCGTGGCCCTCTATTTGCCAGCAGCCATTGTCGCCAGATTATCGCTGGGTGAACACATGGAGACAGACAACCATTCATGCTCACATCAACAATGTAGAGTTCTCATTTACCCTAAACTGAGTGTTTTAGGACTGTGTGGTGAAGCCGGGGGGGACCCACGCTGTCATCGGGCAGAACATGCATTGAAAGGGCCCTCTTGCTGTGAGGCGACAGTGGAGTCACGACAATCTGCTGCTCCCTCTTTCTCTCCTGAGCAAACACAGACGGCTTGAGCACTGGCGCCCCAAAAACAGTTAAACATGTGAGTTTGTGGCCCTCTAGTGGAATCTTGAAGAACTACACGGAGAACACGAAACTAGAGAGCGAGAGAAGTTCCCTGAACCTCTTTACCGTAAATTACCTGCATTTGTTGTCATTTTCCTTTCAATGTGTGTCACTATACATGCTTATCCTATATTTAACATTATCCGGTCAGATAAAGTAGCATATACAATTATAAATAACTGTACCACCTATTACCTCCACACAGTAAATAGTTTATACTTTATACAGATAGGGTTTATTGTACATGTTACATATATATTATATCTTTTCATTGTCCTTCGCCTGTATCAATAGAAAATCATTTAAAATGTAAAAAGCCTAAACAGTGCAGATCATTGAGACCTGTGTAATTTTTTTAAATGAATTATTTAATAATGTAATACATTAAAAACATAAAAACTAGAAAATGTCGATGAAATATGAACATTTAATCAAATCTGTCAATCCACACTTCATCTAGTTCCTTCATATTTTTTCTTTTGTTAAATTTAATTAAAAAATAGCAAAATGCTTTTACTCATTTCTTTCTTCATGTGTTCCATTTCTGATTGTGTATTATATTAGAATCTATTTTTCCATCCAACAATTGATTTATCTTCAGCTTTACATTTTATTAGCATTTATTATATATTATATATTTCAAAGCAGACTTTTCCTTTTGTAGGCTGATAAAAATGTAACAAATTAAATCTAACCAAAAAGTGAGAATTAAATGTAACATGAAGACTGAGTCTCTCAAAGCAGTAAAATAAAAACAAATTATTTTTAAACATTAATCTCCTTTTATTTATTTGGAATTGTTAGGGTTGAAACTGTTATACAACTGTGAATAATGGTGTTCCTCATTGCAGATACACCAGGTTCCCCCTGCACGATAGCCTGTGTGAGATATAGAGGCCGTCTGGATCGGCTCTAATGCAAAGTTCTGGTTAAACATTGGCCCAAAGTTTGTCTTCGGCCTTCTGTTGTTTTTACACTAAAGGTCCAGCAATTGTTACAGCCATTATTGACTTAGTAATTAAAGTATTTTAACGTGGGGATTCTGTAATCATTACATATGCCACCATCTGTCCCTGCGACGCTGCATGAGGACCTGAAATGGATTTTTCCTCCTGAGTAGATAACATATAAAAGCCAATCAAGAAGGGAGGAGGGAGCGTGGCCACGTCACCGCCATTCACCTCACACAGGCCGCCTCGACTGGGGCTTATTCATCGAGTTTTAATTAGACAGTCAACAGTGATCCTTCATTTGTTATTATTTACTTTCAATTGAAAGACAAGCCATTGTGTAAGAAATTAAAACACGTTTTCACACGTGAACAAAATAAAATTACAATTAAAAAGAAGAAATTAATTGTATGGAACGTCTCTAAATAAAATGCAAAGAAATGTTTCATCTAAAAGTAACAACCATCCCTATTAATTTGATTAAATAACCTTGTTTTTGAGGTCTTGATATAAAGGAGAACCTAAAAAAAAGTGCTTTTAACTCTTTCTATCAGTTTCATTGCTATACACAGAACATGTTATGTAATGTTACATTTAATTAAAATAACAATATAGTGAACAAAGAGTCAAGCATGCAATGCAACATGTTTAGAGAGTAAAAATTTCCAATAATAAATGGTCAATACATTAATTGTATTAAATTGTCTTTTGAGGAGATCAATAATTTCATTATAATTAGTACTATAATACTTTGTTCTTTTCAGGGAAATTTGGAAATTATTAGGAAATGTCTTACCCCATAAAGTAAAGTGTTACCACAGAGGGTTTTCAGATGTATCCAGAGGTGGTTGTCTAACTGTACATTAGGAGAAACGTATTGATTACATACAACGCCTGTATCCTCTGGTCAACTACCACTATAATTCCATTAATACATAATGGGAATTTCAAGATAATAAATAAACATTTTAAGAAATTGTGTTCGCCTGAAAATCACCAATTATTTAAATGCAGGTGAGTTCAGTAAATTTCCATCTTCATTTCATGACTTCAAAAGGTATTTCCGGTGAATGCCGAGTTTCTCTCTTTCTCTACTGAAGTGTGTTTGTCGGAGGAAACAACCGTCACCGAGGCCGCCCCCTTTGATCTCTCGGTTTTTACGACGTCCCATCTGCTCCAGCGTACAGACGAACTCAAGAGGAGACATGTTTCCGTGTTCTCCTGAGGTCACCATGGTGTGACATTAACAGCTTCGCTCTCGTCCCCTCGCCCTCCCTTTCCTCCCGCTCTCTGTTGGTTCTCGTAACATTTTGGTAAACACTTTTATCTCGCCCTTATCTCGCCTCCATTGTGCCGCAGAGAAAGCAAACGATTACGAATAAAAAAAAGCTTCCAACTTTGATCCACGGTCTTCAATCGTGATGCCGTCCTGTAATCTCGGCGCTCGGCCATTAAAGAGTCGTGCGTTCGGAGCTCTGACAGACGGGCTTTGAAGCAGAGGAGATAAGAACTCTATTGGGGTCTATTATTGACTGCAAGTCAATCTGCTGCAGGAGCAGACAAAGCAAGAACACAAACTGTTCTGCTCGGCACCTCCATAGATAAACGGACAAACATGCGACCAGAAGATAATATTTCATCCGGTCAGTGGAGCTGCAGCTGTTAATTTAGTTTTTAGTGGCGTCACAACGGAGTCCAAACTGAAACATCTCACGGGTGAATGTGTCGTCTAAATGCGAAATGACTCCCGGCTGATGGGGCCAACTGACTTTGGCGATCCTCTGACTTTTCCCACTATGAGGTCGACGCGGTTCCCTGAAAGTGAAACGTCTTGGATGAGTGACCCTGATGTGTGTGTGAGACGTTCATGACAACCCCTCCGGATGAATTGCAATAACTGTGGTCGCCCTTTGAATTTGTCATTGAGCACAACCACCTGGAGCTAATTTGAAAGGCCCAGAGTATATAGGGTGGATCAGATGTTTGTAAGCACAGCATTTCAAGTGTGCACCTCCTCACCGGGTGGAAAAGAGTTCGGTGCTGAACGGCCTGTGGAAAAATAATTATAATAACTAAAGTTAAATAAAGTCTTATGTCAAAGTGCTATGATTGTGTGACCCCGACCTACATTAACTTTACTCACCTGACGTCCTGCTCCAGTTATAAATACAACGGCCTCTAGAGAGATCACAGCCTGACGATAAATGTAAATATTGGTCTTAATAAACTAATTCTACGAATGAATTTTTAGAGCATAGCCGTTTTACCAACTTGCGTCGCAAATATTTGTTTAACTTTTAATCCAAATTTAAGATGGTGTTTCTCAACGCCCTAAAAAATAAATAGTGTCATCACCTAACACGAGCAGAGCGGAGCGTTAACCCTGAAAAGGCTGGATTGTGATCATTAAACACTCTGAATGGACAAACTGCACATCGTCTCACAACATGTGCTGTTAGGCTGCTTTTCACTTGTTGTCTTGCCAAAAATATCAAACACCATTTGGACTAACAAATATTTATTTCCAACAATTTGCACACAGAGGAAGTTGAAGCCCTCAAGCATCATTTATATTGAAAAAAAACTTCCAATAATTTGTTTGTATTTATGTATTATCTCCAAACTGGAAAGAAATACTGATTGAAAAATACAGTTGTGGATAAATATCTGTATCAGAGTCACTGTTATATTAGTTTTATTTGATTTTTTAAAAGTATAATCAATATTTCTAAACAAATAAATATCTTTCCTTTGCTCCTCTAACTGGTTCATAATGCAGTCGGGGATACAAGCACAGAACACGGAGGTCTTTCTCAGTCTTTCTGTGCAAGTCTCTTTATGGAGGACTGCCCTGCTCCATGTTCATACTGCACCTGACCGTTTGGATATTCTTGGGTATTCATAGCATATGCGCACGTGTACTTCCTGGACCTGGGCTGCTACGGCGGGGACTGGACACCAGGACGCTGTTGTTGCCGTCATTGTACTCCTCCTGCTCCCATGAAGACGGTGTTGATGGGCGGAAGCGAAGACACCAAGTCCCGCACCTCTGATGACGACGGCACGCGCTGCTGCTGCTGAGCGAGCAATGCATCCTGGGAGGAGAACGGAGAGGCAACTCCAAACATGCAGGGGGCAGACCCTGACGAGGGGTGAGAATGATCTGTTGAAGAATCAACAGAAATGTGTGAAATGTAATTGCTTTTCAACAATTCAAGACGGATACATCATCTCTGGTCCTCTCGTCATCTTTCTTACGTGTGGCGTTATTAATGTGTAAGATCAATTTGAACCCGACCTGCTCCGGTGTCGGCCTCGGTGAAATATGTGCCCGTTGCTTTCCTTCCCGGTTCGTCCAGGATGTTGAGCGGGTCGTGGACTTCGGAGTACGTTGACGGGAACGGGCGCAGGCTGCTGATGGTGCTGATGACGGACACGTGCTGGTCGACCAGCGACGCCATGCGCTGGCTGTCCAGGTAAGTGCCGTTGCCGTAGTAACCTGCCACAGGACGAAAATCTGGCATCGGGTTCCAGTTTTCAACGAACCGTGCTCACAATTTGTCTGGAGCACAGGACAACGGTCCGGATCCCTCTTACGAGAAAGGGTCACGAAAAAAAAATCGTGAAGCTCAAAATCGGAATCGAAATTCTTTCACCTCTGTACATCTTTAAAAGCTCTCAAGTGAGACAGTCGGAGGAAAGAATCTCCTTGACATTCATTTCAAGGGGTCACAAGCCAAAAGAGGTCTTACTTTCCTTCTTTATTTGTATCTTTTATACTCGAAGAATTCTGTGTCAAAAGGTTGGGAACACTATCCGCCTCCGCAGTGAAAGTGTGGCTTTCCTTTGGATAGAAATATTGCACAAACATAGTTTACTTTTGTACGATTACATTTGTATTTTGCAATAATAGTGAGTTGTTCATCATGAACATTGTAAATGTGCTGTTCTAAAGACCTCCTCCGGTCTGAAAAGGTCACACAAAGTTACGTGTGTGATAAATAAGATTACAATTAATATCATTTTACAATTGTAAACGTTTAAAGTCCATGTAAAGAAAATATAAATATGTCTTCTTAGAAACTTTGTTTTAATTACACAGCCAGATTAATGAATTAAGTGTACATATCTCATATTGATGGTGTACTGGTATGCCTTTACCTGTGAATAAGGAGGTAATAAATGCACCATAACAAATACAAAGGTTGATTAGCCTTTAAAGTGTTGACTCCGAGCTCCGGTTTTTAAAGCATTTAAAAAGGAATTGTCCTTCTTTCTTTAACCCATTTAATAGTGCTATTATCAGTAAAATACTTGTATGAAACGGTCCAGATCCCACGTATCATAAATAACTTTATGAATGATATGACGGCTCACCGACCTACGGGTACGGTGGCCCAGGTGGATTTGTGCCGGTGAGCCAGGAGTCCAGTTCACCAGTCAGCTGGTAAACTGGAGGCTGTGGTTGTCGCCGGCAACTGAGCAGCAGAACCACTGATGTCTATGTCGAGGAAGGGGGAGGGGCCATCGAGCCGTGACTTCAGGTCAAATATCCTGAAATATGTTTTAGTTCGCTGTCTTTTCACATTATTTTCCTTTTCCCGGACTATAAGTCTAATGTGTCAATTTGATTTAAAAAATAAGTTGACTATATGCAGATATTTACAGCTAAAGCGTGTGTAAAATGTCACAATGTTGTTTTGTTTTTTAACAACTTGTAGAACAACATCCCATAAAGTAAATATTCTTTATATGCTTCTTCAGACTCTTCAATGAGGCCAAATAAGACCGACACCGAGTCAAATATTTACCTTTAACATCAAATAGAAATATTCGAGCTGTCTCAAATTTCACATTTATTTTCCTGTATTGAAAATAAAGTTCAGCGAGATCCACCAGATGACACGAGTTAGTACCGGAGTGGGATTCGTCCTTACCGCTGTGTCCTGCAGCAGCGTACGTCTGTCCCTGACACCCGTCGCCCGCAGAGTTGAGTTCAGAGCCCACGAAGCCGAACCCCTCCCCCGAGTCCAGAATATGAGCAGCTGTCTGAGCATCCAGGCCCTGTTCAGTCTGAACTGGATTCGATCCCGAAGCGTAGTTGGATGCGGGTCGGACCCCGGACCCGTACGGCGTCAGGGAGCAGTCGGTGCTGTTAGACGGGTGATGGAGGCCGTAGAGGACGTCTTTGGTCAGGTGTTGGTCGTTGAAGGAGGGATACCGAGAGAGATGGTAGGCCAGGGATGAAGCCTGAGACTGGACCGAAGCCAGACACTGGCTCTGAGGCCTGAAACACAGATTAAACAAATCTTCTGACTTAATAATGACAACAAAAGCAACTTTTAAATGACAGTCAAATTCAATGAGGGACGAGAACCTGAAGGCTCAGTTTGCCAGAATAAAACAACCACTGTTTGATTTTTGAATAGCCTCAAAAATAAAAGCTCAAGGAAGCTCTTACCCAGAGAGAATAATAAGCAATATTCTCAAATGAAAAACATTACATTTGTTTATTTTTTCAGAAATGTCGTACAGTGAAGAAAAGCCTATAAAACATTACAACTACACACTATATTTCTCTCCTGCATTAATTGTTTTTTAATATTATGCAAACTAAGATTTTAGTTTTCTTGTGACAAATTCAGAAGAATAACTCATTTTTAATACTACCACGGTCCAGATTTAATTACCATATGTTACTAAATTCATGCCAAAATATAAATCACCATCTTGCAAAAATGTGAAAATCTGAATCAAGGAAGATAACAAGAAAGAGCAGAAAAAAGAAACATCAGTGTTTTTATATACTTAGACGCAGAATAATATCCGAGTGAGAGTTAGCTATTACCCAACAATACAATAATAATGAAATCAATGGTGAGTTCAGGGTCATAAGACATACTGTAGATTCACAGCACTACGTGAAGCTGACCTGGGGACAGGCTGGTAACTTGAGGCCGAGGAGTTGCCAGTTTGGGGGAAGTAACTGGAGCTGGTCTGAGGTAAGCAGTGGTACAGGGTCTCCGGGTATGAAGAGCAGGGACTGGGTTGCGTCATGTTGCTGAGAGAAGACAGGCAGGAGGAAGTGGAGGAGGAGCAGGTGGAGGAAGAAGAGGTAGTCAGGGGTCTCCCCGTCATGGGCCCTTGGTTGATGACGGAGCCTCTGTGCACTAACGCTGCTGGAGAGATAGGGGGCGTCATGAGGGGGCCGCTGACCTGCGAGTAGTGCATCTGACCACCTGTGAAGAGGGAGAACACAGAGATCCCATGACGGGACGGCTCATTTAAACGTGCCAAAATCTATATTCTCTGCAGCTCTGTGGAGCGTTTTAGCGTCTTTCTGCTCAAAGTTTCAATTGTAAGGCCCTCAAATGAACTGTTTCTGGCCCATTTCCAGCACCTCACATTCATCGGTTTCTTCGTATTTATATGGTGATAATATGTCGGTGTTTTGTTTTTAGCTTGTTTTACCTGACACTGTAAACCCGGCAGACTCCGTCCCCTTGTAGATGACGGCGCTTGTATCCAGACTCGGCTGCTGATTGGTGGACAGCGACATGTAGGCGTGTTCTCTCAGAGACTCATTCTTCACTGATTGGTCGATGGGAGCGGTGGCTTTGATGCGATTTGCCAGGAAGCAGGAACTCGGAGAGACCATGAACGCCGCTTTACTCGCATCTGAAACACAACATAACGTCATCAACAACAACATCTGGTGAAACTCACTAAACCAGTGACCGTTAGAACAGTTAAGTTAAAGCCTATTAATCATTATTGTAGCATCCATTGTGTTGACTGGGTATAAATCAGATTTGAGTTCATGGATGTCAGCAGCTGAACCTCAGTGTCTGGTCTGATGCTTGATACCTGCATTTTTCATGTATTTGTCCAGCAGGTTCTGCAGCTCCTGCTCCTTGTCGTTGTTGAACTGAGTCTCCAGGGCCAGCAGGATGTATTCGTCTAACAGCATCCTGATCAGATGGAAGGAACCTGTCAAGGCACAAAATGTAAATGAAAAAAAGAGAGACTGAGGTTTTTCCGCATATATTTCCAGAGACATTCGATTTGGTATTTTCTTCTTCATCCACAGTTTGACCTTTAGGATCAAGCTGCTCTTTGTTTGACCTGCTGGCTCGCAGCTTTAAAGCCTTCTGTGTGTGTTTGAGCTCCACTGGGACTCTTCAGACCAAATGGTTGGTGTTTATTCACGTCCACGTACGCCGTGTGTGTGCATGTGTTTGAACAGAGAGCACGCGACCCGCAGATAAGACTTTGTTTAATCAAGGCGAGCCTGGCCATTACAATTTATAACGCTATTGTAGCAATCTGCTCTAAGCTGGCTTGTACTGTGTTAGCCACACACACACACGCGCTCGTGCGTGTGTGTGTGTGTTGACTAAATGATGGAGAAAAAAGGAACAGAACAATTAATTAGCTGTGACAGTTATTAATTTCGCAAACAGTAATCACCATGTTGTCATTATGTCCATATACGTAGCTTTTATTCATGATTTTTTAATGTTGCTGACAGCTTTGTTAGCACCAGTGAAACCACATGTCCCATAACTGATATATCAGTTGTAGCTCTATTTGTTCTGAAAGAAGA
This sequence comes from Pseudoliparis swirei, assembly GCF_029220125.1. Classification (NCBI taxonomy): domain Eukaryota; kingdom Metazoa; phylum Chordata; class Actinopteri; order Perciformes; family Liparidae; genus Pseudoliparis; species Pseudoliparis swirei. The sequence goes on along the minus strand of NC_079399.1, from coordinate 17,010,678 downwards.
AAAAAGACACCTTTTTTTCTGTTCGACATTAGCACACTGAATCTGACCTCATGGTGTCCCTGTGAGAGAGAGGGCATCTCTCTCAATGAAATATCATAAAAAAAAAAAAATCTGTTCTTACCAAAGCTGGAGGCGTTGTTGAGCGTGAGGTTGTGCATCACTCTGGCCCCGAAGAAACTCCACCTGAGGAGGAAATCCTGAGCTCGCTTCTTCACCGACCGACCGCTCTGCTTCCCGGGCTGATCAGAGACGGAAAGAAAAAAGACTTGCTCAGGAAACTTTGCAGGACAAATACGAGTCCACACGGCACCAGGTGCAACAGCTGTTACCTTGATGACTTTATGCTCCACAACAGAGTCCAGCCACTCGATGAAGGACTCCACCGTGGCGTTCTTCCTCAGCAGCTCCTTCAGCTCCTGAAAGACCGTGATGGAGTCATCTGGAAAAAAAGACAGTATATATTTCATATATACTGTATAACATCGTCCTTTCATTGCGGTACTTAAGTATACTTAGATGCTAATACTTTTGTACTTTTACGTGAGGACACTTTTTGAATGCAGGACCTCCTCTTACACTCAGAGTAGATGTCCGTGTCCTGGTCTCCGGTCGAGCAGATGCTGAGCAGAGGCTGCGAGCTGATGCTGCCGAGATCCACATCGTCGATATCCAGCACCATGCTGCTCACCACCGCCTGGTCGAACAGCGCCGGGCGGGCTATCTGAGAAAAGAAGAAAAAGAAGAACTCAGAAATCCTTGCTGAGTTTGTTTTTGAGACATTAGAGTTTACTGTCATCTGCTTTTTCGGTGAACACACCTGTGCCAGGTGTAAGAACGACGTCTGTCTCTTCAGGGAGGAAACAAAGTGGCGCGCTATGGGCAGCTTCTTGGCGGCAAGGCATTCTGGGAGGTTCTCCAGGGAGGAGGCCAGCCAGTACACCCAGTGTTTGGCAAAGTTGCGGATATCTGCCAAAAGACTGATGAACAAAATAAATTAATAAATCATTCAGCATGAAGATTTGCTTTAAATATCTTAATACGTCAATGTAGTTCCAAATAATAGCGTTTGAGTTACACTAGACTTGTTTAAAACCTGCATCCTCGTCTCCACAGTAAAGAAAGAGTCAACTTGTGCTACATCTGATGGGAATGATGGTCAAAGATCAATCATTGAGATCCAGGCAACACCAACTGGACTAAAGCTTTCTGCCACTCAGGAACATTTCTTCTACTTTGCAAGATTTGTATGGGAAACATACTTCTATCTTTTTAGCAACATAGATACCACCGGTGTCACAAACAGCCTCAGATTGTCTCACAGTTGTGTTTGTGTATCACATGAACATCACGCATGAGGATAAAGTGACAAACCTTTCAGGCATTTCCTGCATTGTGGCAGGAATCAGAACATCTGTTAAAACCTGGCAAAATAAGAAAAGGTGCACACTGTTAATCCAGATGGTCATCTTATCGGGGAATCACAGAGGGAGGACAGGGATTGCCAGGTTTATTTATTTGTATCCATATTAAAAGACAAGCTGCAAGGCAGCAGTGCATCATCAGTGTATTAGTTTAATTATATTGTGCAGGGTTATACTTTTCTTAACTAGTTAAATTGAGGTTACAAATGTTTTTCTGGCTTAAAATAGACTTTACACTTACAAGAATGTCGCTGCATGAAAATATTTGCTATTATTATCACACTTAATTTAGAGATGCCATGTGATGAACTGAAAAAGTGAAAGACTTTAAAGTTGTTTCATTAACAGGCGCTCGTGCAAATATTTGGAGTCATTCACGATATGAGGTGTGAGGTCGGGGCTCTTTTAGACCTCCGCACTCTTGCTGCCATGGTGTAGAAATACAAATCAAGTATTTGGTAACAACCTTATAGAGGATGGAGTCACAGACACAGAAGATGTCGACTACAATGGGGTTCTCCAGCAGTGGCAGCAGGTGGTCGGGCATTCCCTGCCAGAAATGTAGGAGAAAATTCTGGATCTGAAACAAAGCATTTGAAGAGTTGAATCTAGTTTGCATGGACGGTTGTGCTGGTTTTACTCTCCTCAGTCGTATGAAAACAATAAAACGCTCTCGGTTTGTAAGAATCACCTCCTCAAAGCTGACGTTGATGGCGTTGTCCAGGATGCACTGGCAGTGTGTTTTATACATCATGATCAGCGTGTCGACCTGCGAGGAGCGAGTGAAGATCTGACATTAACTTAACTCACAAACAAACTATGATTCACGGCTTACAGCCAGTCAGCACATTCAGTAACTGCTGGTAATGTGATATTGTTAAGAGGTAATACATCTGTACCATTTAGCATTTTAATGTATGGATGTCAAAATGTATATTATTCATATATATGAGTTTAAAAATGATCATTTATTTCCCATTAGAAGGTCTGTTCTCTTTTGTACAACGATACACACCGCCAAGCCGAGCAGTGACTTCTCAATTCATCAATGCATCGATTCATCAATTCATCAATGTGTTCCACTCACCTTTTCTCTGGAGATGTTTCCCTGCAGCAGAAGATGCTGAGCGTTGGGGAAGTCTGGGAGCAATGTCCCAGTTTTAGAGCTCAAAGAATATTTCCTGGTGAAACCACCCTGAAAAATAAAACTGAGTGAGAACCCTTTTTCCTTGAGTTGATCTTAACTCTGTTGACTTAATTTAAAGAGGAATTTATGACCATCTGAAAATGTAGTTGTTGCTCACCTCCAATGCCCTCACTGCAGTTTAATAATGTGTGTGATATAAACTCGATGACATGCCATACTTTTTCTCAATATGATGTAATAACACCAGCATGTTATGGAGCTTAAATGCAATATTGAATTCTAAATTCTAAAAATGTATTATTCTAAAAAATGCAGGAGTTGCAATTTTTATGAAACTCAAATCATATTATGTCATAACCAGAATAGATGATTTCAACTTGATATGGTGAATGAAAGATAATCTACTAATCTAGTGAACTACTTCTATATATATATATATATATATATATTTTAGTATTTCTTTATATTCCTTTTGAGTCTGTATGATTCAAGCTTGAATGAAAAAATAAACGTTATGGCAAATGTATGAATGAAGAAAGCAATTTTGATGGTTATTAAAGAATTCATGTGTTATAAAGAGAATTTATGAAAAAAGTAATAATAATAATAAGTAATAATTTTGTACAAAAAGCAGCTAAATGTATTTTTCACGTTGCGTTAATGCTGTTTATTACAAAATGTGGCAGATTATTATTAAAATGTTGCCGTTACATAATGTAACACACACACACACCTTTCAGTAAAATGTCTTGTCTAGTTACTACATGACGCAGTGTTATAACTCTAAGTGATGTAGAAGCGTACCATCGGACTCCGTGACATCACCACTGGGTTAAAGTTTAAAGGTCACAAAGTATTTTCTTACTAACCTCATTCTTCAGCTTGCTCCCTGAAAACCTGTGATCAAAGAGAAACAGACGTGATACTTTAAAATATAAATACATCAAGGAAGAAAACCGATCAATATAAGTGTACGCTCATGCTGGCCACACGAACAACACAAACGATGCCGCATACGGATAAACTAGCAGGTGAACAAGGAGTTACCGTGTAATATGCTAGAATAAATCATGTAAAATGTTTCCTTACCTTGTCAAACCTTTTCCAGAATACACAGAGTGATAGTAAGCGCTGCTCTCTTTGATGCCAATTCCATAGTAATGATATCTGTATGTGTAAAGATATTAACATCTAATAAGTACGACAACATTTTGGAGCTTGAGGTCACCTGACAACTTCTTTGCAGAAATTCAAAATAGAAGAATGAGGGTAGGATTGTGTTTGTTGTTGCATTTACTTGGAGTGTCCTCTGGTGCCCAGTCGTCTTGTCGTTAAGAGAGGAAACTTCTGTCGAATCGTCTGATGAGAAAAGGTTTTATTAAGTTATGGGTGATCAATCAGTCATCATATCATTGCCAATGGATCAGTTTTTGGGAATATACAGTTGCGTAAGGAACAATATGTGATGGATTAGAGTTTTAAACAGAAAATATAAAGTATAAACTTTTAAAGACTTCCTGATAAACAAATTCATAAAGCACTTTTAACTGTTGAGGACTAAATGGATATGAAGAAGTAAATCAAATCTGCAAATAGATACCTTTTTCACATTTGATTAAAGAACAGAACACACACACACACACACACACACACACACCTTTCCAAATGTAGCAGCACAGGCCGGCTCCAGTTTCTCCTTCCTGCAGAAGTCCAGGTAGTGGGCGTAGAGGATGCATCGAGGCAGACACACTCCTTCACACACAATATAATTCTCCTCCAGCCTGTTGACACACGTCAGTGACAAGAAAATGAAGACAGGAAAGGAAAATAACCACGTCAAAGATAAAGCTAATGGACAGATTTACTTTTACATTTTGGAAGATAGACAAACAAAATAGAAAAGGGCTCCGCAATAACAAAATACAAGTTCTAAAAGAGCAATTCACAAATTACAATAGTAACACCTATTCTACTGAATAAAAACTAAAAAAAGTGAAATCAGGGAAGGCGCAGCGGTGACAGTACATTTTAAACTTATATTTAAAAGAAGCCTTTGAAAAGACAGAAATACAGCGTTGGAAAGGAGTCGAAAATAATCGTCAACAATCGTTTTCGGTATAAAGGAGGAAGAAGTCACTTCCGGTTGCCATCTTTGCTTAGTTTAAAAATCAGTAACTAGGGGAGAGAGTTAAAAAATATACTTTATTTTGCATACCATAGAATCATTTTGGTTGCGACTAGAAAGATCAGTGTTTTTGGAATCTGGAAATATATTTGTCAAATATAAGTGTTAACAAGTGACCTGCAGGGTTTTTATAAACTGTTTGTCACCATGTATCCAAAAGTTATTTCATAAATTTTACACAGCGCTTTTCACATATCTCTTATTCATGTTTTCAGCCTCTAGCATCTTGTGAGTTGGAGGAAGGAAGACTGGAGATGTTAAATGTGACCCCACACACACCTGTCAAAATGGATATTACTGTCAATGTAGATATTACTGTAAATATGGATATTACTGTCAATGTGGATATTTCTGTCAATGTGAATATTACTGTAAATATGGATATTACTGTCAATGTAGATATTACTGTAAATATGGATATTACTGTCAATGTCGATATTACTGTGAATATGGATATTACTGTAAATATGGAAATTACTGTAAATATAGATATTACTGTCAATGTGGATATTACTGTCAATGTGGAAATTACTGCTAATATGGATATTACAATAAATATGGATATTACTGTCAATGTGTATATTACTGTCCCTCTACTGGTGCAGTACGCAGCACATCTCTGGAGCTCTTACCACTGCAGAGTGAGTTGTGTCTGTTTCTTCTTGTCCTTGATGATCTGACTGATGGTCTTCCTGGAGGACAAGATGCTCTGTTTGATGGTCAGGTCCGAGTTCAGGTCCATCAGGTCCTGATCTTCCTCAGAGGACGGCGTCTCGTTACTGTCCTCTGCTTCTGAGAAAACAAACAGATACATATAATACACAGCTCACATAAGGTTTACTTTCAAAATAACTTGACCTTTTCAGTTTCAGGTTGACACAGATACGGGTCTTTCCATATCACTGCCTCAAAGAGAGCGAGGCAGCTTCTTCTTCTCCGTAATTTCAACTAATATCTTCTTCTTGGATTTGTTCTGCACTGCACTGATATTTCCTTACCCGTACCAATGGGACATCTTGGATGTCGTATATTTCTGTTTCAGTGTTTCCAGTGACTCCAGAAAACCACCATGTGCCTCGAGCATTGTCGAGATCCGCAGCTTCATTTTTTCATCGAAACATCTGCTTTGAGGAGTTTGTGAGTTTTCTTTTATCCATTAGATTGTTCACTGGTCTGCCCACACAGTAAATTTAAAGACCTATAATTAATAAGAGGATATGGTACATACCATCTTAAATATATTTATATATATATGTATATATACAGGACTGTCTCAGAAAATTAGAATATTGTGATGAAGTTCTTTATTTTCTGTAATGCAATTAAAAAAACAAAAATGTCATGCATTCTGGATTCATTACAAATCAACTGAAATATTGCAAGCCTTTTATTCTGATTTATTGCTGATTATGGCTTACAGCTTAAGAAAACTCAAATATCCTATCTCTAAATATTAGAATATCATGAAAAAGTATACTAGTAGGGTATTAAACAAATCACTTGAATTGTCTAATTAACTCGAAACACCTGCAAGGGTTTCCTGAGCCTTGACAAACACTCAGCTGTTATAAATCTTTTTTTTTACTTGGTCTGAGGAAATATTAAAATTTTATGAGATAGGATTTTAGAGTTTTCTTCAGCTGTAAGCCATAATCAGCAATATTAAAAGAATAAAAGGCTTGCAATATTTCAGTTGATTTGTAATGAATCCAGAATGCATGACATTTTTGTTTTTTTAATTGCATTACAGAAAATAAAGAACTTTATCACAATATTCTAATTTTCTGAGACAGTCCTGTATATATATATATATAACAGATATTCAAGGAAATGCTTTAACTGCATTTTGAATGTTCCTGAGTTCAAAGGGAGTGATTTAATTGCTTTTTTATGCAACCCCACGGTGAGAAAAGAGACAAACCTGAACACTATTAATGTCATGTCAGGATGACAACAACTAAGATAAAATGACTGCAATTATGAATCACAACAAGGCAATGGTGAACTATTAAAACGACCAAATGAATAGGTATAACGGTACTAATACTAATATATGTGTATTACATTATGCATATGATAACATGTTGTGTTGTGTTGTGTTCAAGAGCTCATATACCCCAAATCCATTCACAAGGAGAATATAAAATATTGGAGCTGACAGTCAGTGAAAACAGAGTTTGTAAACTTATCATTCAAACTACCAAAGAAATACAAAATTGGATGTGACTCCTGGCAGCTCAACAATATTTTGGGGTATTTTTCCAAATATGTCTCAGCTGAACTGAACTAAAATCAAAGAAACTATTGTGGGTATGGAGGGTGAAACTACTGAAAATAATCATTTAAATTGCACCGTGAACTACTTTAATTAATCCTGACAATGATAATAATCAGCACATGAATATGTTAGAGATTAAAATGAGGCGTTGATGAAACATTGTGGAAAGGTTGTAACCTTTTTTGTTGAAAAAGCATCTCTTTATGATAATCCTAGATTAGTGCCTGATATTTAATAGCTCTAACAATAACATTGTGAAATAACATTCCTTTTTGTGCATGTCAAGATATTTAGTTGACAATTGTGAAAACCAGAGGAAAAGTAATTTTTCAGGATAAATATTAAGATTTACAGAAAATAAAAATGGTCTAAAGCTGTTGAGATGAGGATTTATATTGAACTATATTATGGTATTTGTCTGAATGTAACGCTGCATTTCAGAATCAGAACAAGACCACCATTTTGACTGACTTTATTTCATTTCCCCTCTCTGATTCCTCTCACTGAAGTCATGTTCTACTCACATCTTCCCTCCTGTTGGTGTGTCTTCATCATCATCCTTATTCTCATGTGTGGGGCCCAAAAAGGTTGTGAAAAAATAAAAAACATATTTTTGTTGTAGCACCACTATGTGGTCAGTTTGTGTCACGTATTTTAATTATTTTTTACCTGCGCTGGTTTGAAATGTTAAGAACATTTTCAGATTGAAAGAATTTGAGTGTAGATTAATTCAAGAAAACAGGAGATGATGATGAAGACTTCAGAAGGATATTAGTATAAAACAACAACACTTCAGCTTTACTGACCTGAACTTCCAGAAGCAATCAAAAATGTGTGTTTCATTACCTGATTTAATCCCGGAATCATCCTCCTGATGAAAATGTGTCCGTCCGTTAAAGTCTGTGCGTGTTTCCTCTGGTGAGCTGCACAACGTCTTGGTCAGAGAGCGAATGAGGAACACTCCATCTCTGGCTGAACTCTCACTGCTGCGTTTCATCGGCATCGTCAAATTAAATAAATGTTAAAAAACAAATTAACCAAAGATAAAGAAAACTAAAGTAAACTTGTTGTAAAAAAACAAAACAACAACAACAGTCCACTGCAATTCATTTGTCTTTAAAAATGAATCTTCAAGCACTGTTTCCCAAGTTCACTCAAATCCAGGAGAAGATAACAATGATCACAAAACACCACGTCCAGCATTATTTCTTGGGGGTCCAACCAACGATTCTGAAGCTAAAGAAAAGTGGAAACAACCTGACGGAGCAACCTCAGGCTAATAAAGCCGTGCTGTGGAAAGGCAGAGCTAATGAACCCGTGGACGCATTCATCATATTTACAGAGGACTGGGGCTAATCCAGGTTATTAATGATTAACAGAGAAAACCTCATCCATCTGTCCATCCATCCATCCTGCCTCCGCACACTCAGCTGGCCCTTTAGACAAAGTTCCTTAAAAAGCAATTGTTTAGTTGGCTTTCACTTTATTGTTGTAAAAGTTTTAAATACTTACAGGAGGATATAGCTCTAAAATAATGTTATCCACTTAAATAAAGGAAGCAGCTCATAATTATTGCACTGATAATTATTTTCATTATACCTTTTTGATTTTTTGCTATCAGAATGTCATATATCATACAGTTGGGTGAGAATTATTGATGAATTAATGTCTAATCATTATAACGTTTCATCTGGGAAATGCACAGCCAATGTGTAAACTACTTTAGTGCTGGGTATAGTTTATGACAGATCAATAACTGTGTATAATATCTTGACCTAAAACAAAACATCCTCATCTATCTGTTGAATATAGGTTTTGTTAATCTGAATCTGCAAAGTAACTAACAAAAGGAGTCAACTAAATGCAGTCCGGGAAAGAGTATCAATAACTTCTTCTCTCTTCTTCTTCTTCTCAAAAACTACAGCAGAAAATGGAAATATTCGAATTAAATACAAGTACCTCAAAATTGTTCATGCAGTTTAGTCCCTTTCCACCGCCGCGTGTAACCTATAATGGGACGCAAATATGCTATTAATTAAGATGTTATAGAAAACTGAAATACTTTTCTGACCGTTGACGTTCGAGGACAACCCGGAAGTGAGGTTAGACACGTGGTGCAGCGTTCTCAGCGAGGAGCGCGAGCTGACAGGTGGCGCACGTGAGGCTGGAGGCGAGGGTGCCAGCGAGGTGACTTTGAGCAGAGAGATGTCGTTGTTTCCAGCCTCTGACGGTAACCTGAGATATGAAACCCACCGTGATGTAAAACGAACCGTTCGGCCAAACCATGAAGTCAGCTTAGCTTAGCACGCAGCGTTAGCATAGCAATATATGTCCGTTGCTAGTTTTTGCGGCTAACTCCTGCTGAATGTCGATTCACGGCGCCATGAAAACACTCTAAAGAGTCACTTATGGTTGGTCCCGGGACGTACTCGGGATTTAAGCGAAAGGGAGTTTGCCACATTTCTACATTTTTAGAATCGGGCTAATTACGTTAAAGTAAAAACTGAATAATCTCGTAGCCAATCGAAACATGCATAGCCGCACATGTCCGTGGTCATCGTTCCTGCTCTGTATGTCCAGGATATGTTGCTATCGTGGTGATGTTGCTACGGTTGATAAATGAACAAAGGTAACTCACAAAACTTAAATGTAGGAAGTGTTTTTAAACCTAAACTGAAAAAAAATACAACTGCACACTCTCTGAATTCAAGTTTGTCCCTTTCACCTAACTAAAGACGGGCTTAATGAGTGTGTTGTAACTCATCGCAGAACACACGTCTGTCAAAATGGACAGAAACAAAATACAATTCACCCCAGCCCGTGTTGGTTCTGGATTGGTTGATATAAGTATTCCCCCATGCAGCAGCAGCCTCGAGTGGCATCCCTCTGGCTGAGTGCGGCTGGATATTCAAGGCAGCTGAAACACTGTAACATCTACCCTGTGAAATGCAAAGGTTACACTTGTAATCATCGGCCATAACATCCTGTGCACTCGCATATTTTTAAATGTGAAACCCGGGGGAAAGAACATGGTATTTTTGAGGGACTTTGTGCCCCACCGCCACCACAGCTGACAGTCTGTAGTTATTCCTTATCCTCAGTGCTTCATTGGGATGAGCAAGAATAACATGTTGCCGCTGTGCCCCAGACGGAGAGAACATCAGTAACAACTGCAGGAGATTTTTACACTACATACCTAATTTGGATGGGTAGAGAAAAGGTGGAACATTTCTGAATTATTCTATCAATGTAGTCAATATTCAATTCAATTCAGTTTATTTGTATAGCCCAATTTCACAAATTACAAATTTGTCTCGGAGTGCTTTACAATCTGTACACATAGACATCCCTGTCCCAAACCTCACATCGGATCAGGAAAAACTCCCAAATAACCCTTCAGGGGGAAAAAGGGACGAAAGCTTCAGGAGAGCAACAGAGGAGGATCCCTCTCCAGGATGGACAGAACAATAGATGTAATGTGTAGAGAAGGACAGATTTAGAGTTAAAATACATTCAATGAATGTGACAGTGTATGAATATGAGAAGATAACATAAAAAACAAAGCACAAATGTAATCCATCACCAAATATTTTCTGGGTAATGATTGACCGCATTATAGTATGAAGTATTGGAATTTTTTAAGACAATCACCACCGTTAATATTTTGTATATTTATAGTGATTTAGAGTGTCAGTGGTGAGCAGCGTCGTCGGTTCAATCCCCGACCCCCTATCCATGTCTTTGGGTTGTGGGTATGAATTATTCGTCAGGTGGCTCTTTGCATGTTATCCCCTACCATCAGTGTGTTAATGGGTTCATGCTGACATGAAGTGGTAAAGTGCTGTGTGTAGTCAGAAAATGTAAAAAGCGCGATAAAAGTACAAATCTATTTTACCTTTTTTTATTTTTTATTAAGAGTCCTCTGAAAACACTTTTTTTTGGCTTCCATCTAGATTTCGGCACTGTGTAAAGTCAACTCGGTTTTATTTATCGAGACAAAAATCACAAATTTGCCTCAAAATAATCTCTTCAATACATAACACATACATAGACCCGCAATTTGGAAAGAAACAGCTTTCCAAAGATACCACCTATTTAAACGGAAAACAATTAATAATGTGTAAAAGCCTTTGATAAAGGCATAGTATGTAACGGTTAACATCAGTGCTATTTTTAATTGTCTGTTTATCAATGATTGTCAAAATGTGTCTTTCAGGTTCTATTTAGGATGTGACCATAACTCATTCTGTAGCCATGCTGTCAGTGCTGGACTCCAAACATCAAAAGTAAGTTTGTGTGTGTACTGAATTATCTGTAAAATAATATCAGATCTGCCCATTGCCACTGATACCCAATCCAGCTATTTGAGTCTGTATCTGTCCAATATCAGTGCTCGGGCTGCAACAACTAATCGATAAAATTCATGAGCTTCGTGAACTTGTGAGGGTGTCTGTGAATATGGTGTAGAGAAGAAGTTCGAAGTTTTCTGAATTCTATTTTTCTTTATGTTTTATAAATGATTTATTGTTCTGCAAGCTCAGGTCACTTTAAACAAAAATATACAAATTTGTGTGCAATTTCTTAAAAAATAATATATATTTTATTATTTTATTATTACCTTAACAGCTCAGGGATGTTCAAGGAGTAACCTGTTTGTGCACTTTCTGAAGACTATTTGCACTGTCAGTTCTGTTTTTGAATAAAGGGTTGGAAATGAATGCTTTTTAGTTTTTTTTAATCCGATAAATCGAAAAGATAATCAACTGATTAATCGATTATTAAAATGATCGTTAGTTTCTGCCTTACTCAACACCTGTGGTAATGCATGATTCATAGGTCCAAAATCTCACATTACTGCTGTATGGAGTTGAGTGTTATTTATAAAGGGGATGGTTTCGTAGGGTTAGACATGGGCTTCATTTTGCTCCACACACCAGGTTATGCAAAAGGCTGCTCCTTTTGCTTAAATAATGATGAACTTTTTTTTCCACAAACGTGGACATTTGCCTTTTTTGTTTTCAAATTTTGAACACAATGAATGCACGAAGTCATAAACTCACCAAATGCAGGGCTCCAGACTAACTTTTTTTTACTAGGAGCACAGTGGCCCCGAACTTAACATTTTAGGGGCGCAAGCAGAAAATTTAGGGGCGCACACTATAAATCGACTTGCAAAGTTTTCCCATCATTTTTACTGTATTACTGATAAATAATTTGGCAATATACAATCTTATGCCTGTTTGCCTTCATGAACTGCAAACCATTCACAACAGAGAACTCTTCAGAAGTTACTGTATTGAGTTTAAACATAATTTGAGAGAAAACATACCTTGAGCATGTGCATGTTGCACTTCGATGTGGCCAATCAAAACATGTGTTGGTTTCCCTTGCTGCAGGATCCTGGCATATATGATTTCACACTCTTTTGTTGACGTATCTGTGTCCCCATCAATCATGATTGACAGATAAGGAGCGTCCTTAATCTTCTCGTACGTCTTCCGTTTCAGTGTATCTGCGATGATGCCAACAAACTGCGCATGCTGTGTCGTTATTACCTTCGCATTGAAAATGCCGGAAGGTTATGTTTTGATCGCCGTGTATTTATTTATTTATTTATTTGTATGCGTGTTATTCGCAAAACTCAAAAAGTATTGAACCGAATCGCATGAAATTTGGTGGGATGATTGTTTATTATCCGGGGACCAGTTGATTAGATTTTGGGATCGATCGGGTCAAAGGTCAAGGTCAAAGGTCATGAACAGGTCAAAATGTTCTTGAATCGCATGAAATTTGGTGGGATGATTGGTTATTATCCGGGGACCATTTGATTAGATTTTGGGATCAATCGGGTCAAAGGTCAAGGTCAAGGTCATGGAAAGGTCAAACTATTTTTTTACCATAGCACGATACATTTTTGTCCAATTGGCATGCAACTAATGCCAAAATGTTCATAATTCAATGCCCAATCTTGTGATATGCGAAGGTATGCACTCTACCGAGTGCCCATTCTAGTTGTATGTTGCGTTTAGTTTTACACCATTCTTCCTTTGTAGATCAAGTTGGCCTTTAAATTTCGTAATAGGCAGTTCTTCTTTGGCAATGAAATACGCCGTGTTAAACTTCAAAAGCAATTCGGCCTCCTCGGCGCACTGGTTAGCAGCCTCTTGTCTTCTAAATGCGACTGGGAGTGGAGCTGCACTTTCATTGCACAGGTCGCGGCACATTTTATGTTTCAGACTGGCGTTGTGTTTGATCAGCGTGTCGTGTTTTAATTGTGTAGTGCCAGCAAATTTCGTGTTCCCCGCATGTTGTGGGAATCGACAGCAGAATTTACAGTTCATTGATTTGGTCTCCCTGAAATACCTCAGCCAGGTGAACTCGCGCAGCCACTCATCGCGAAAGCTGAATTTCCTGCCTTTTTTCACCACGACCGTTTCCTCACAATCTGAGTCGGACTCATTCTCGGGATTTGTCTTCTCTATATAAATAAAAATATATATATATACACTTTTATTAATCCCCAAGGGGAAATTAGTTCTCTGCATTTAACCCATCCTTAGTTATTAAGGAGCAGTGGGCTGCAGTGATGCGCCCGGGAAGCAACTGGGGGTTCAGTGCCTTGCTCAAGGACACTTCGACTTGCAACTAATGGGGAGAGCGGGGATCGAACCCACAACCTTGCGGTTGCAGGACGGCCCTCTTACCCCACTGAGCTACAGCCGCCCCCAAATATATATATCATTAGGTTTAGGGAGAAAGTACGAACTGATAGTCCGCTTCGCCATTGTCCATTGTTTACAGAAGACACCGCTATGTAAAATCTTTGGATTCGCGCGATAACCCCCAAGACCCGCCTCTTTTCATACATTAGCCTATAACTGTGGTCATCCCCCCCCCCCCTTCCCGCTGTCAATCATTTCCCCCACTCTCACACACAGACCAGCCTTCTTCTGTTTTCGTCTCCTTTCTTCTGGAGTTAATGTCGGTTAGCAAACCAGTCATTCAGGCATTACCGCTAACTATAGTGGGCTGAAGTATAGAACAAGTTTGTCAGCAACAAAAATATTTCATAACAACAACAACAAAATCTGCTAATTTACTGGTCGCGCATGCGCGAGTTGATGACAAATTTACTCGCACTGTGTCTAATTTTAGGCGCAAAATGCGCCCATTTGGTCGCAGTCTGGAGCCCTGAAATGATTAACACTTTTTGAAGCTTAATAATAAATGTCACTTTAATTTGCAGATCTGGTACATCTGCATCATGTGCCCTGTGGCCAGTCGACCTCAAGTTAACTCACTTGGACTGGAACCCTGAAGCAACCTTGATACACTTCCAAGGACAGTACCTTACCATATGTGATCTCGACTATAACATCTTGCAAGGGGAAATACAGAACGTACCAAAGACTAAAGCTGCAGTGGATATCGGTGAGTTTTGCCTTGTGGAAGATGTGGATTCAGGCCGCTGGTACCGAGGAAGAGTTCAGAACCGGAAAAAGGACTTGTTCGATGTTTTCCTCATAGATCACGGTAACCTTTTGAGTGTCGACATCGACCACATATCTTCCTGTTCAAACGACCTGTTCATCCTGCCTCCCAAGCTAGTTTGTGGCTTTCTTGCAAATGTTCTGCTGCTTCACGGTTGTTCTCATTCTGTAGTGGATAAGTACTTCTCAAACCTGATTAAAAGACATGTCACAGGTTACATCCAAGCCCTCCTGCCCCACAGAGTGTTCTTGTTGGAAGCCCCTGACATTAATATTGACCTCGTTAAACATGGGTTTGGGAGGCATGTGGACACAGATACTTTCCTCCTGTTGGTTGGGATGCTCACAGAAGTGCCGCTCAAACAAAACATGGAGCCAGCTCCTGACTTACTCATTGAAAAGCCATGGGGACAAGAATTATGCTTCAAATCATCCTGTTTGCAGGGATACAAAGACATTCTGTCTCTCTGTGGGCCAAGATTGAGTTGTGGGACACATGCTAAAGTGCGTGTAACTGCTGCTGTTAACCCTGGGCTGTTTTACTGTCAGAAGACCAGTATGGAAACAAATCTTTGGGAAATGTCAAAGATGCTGGCTACAGTTAATGAATGCCGAATCAAAGAGCGCAACCAGAAGACTCCAGAAAACCTGGGTTTACTGTGCTCGGTCAAAGGAAAAGATGGGAAATGGTACAGAGGCTATGTGCAATTTCTCCCAGTCAACTCTCAACTTCGAGTTTTGTTCATTGACTACGGATTCTTTGAATCTGTCAAAGTTGAGGATGTCCATGGGTTGCCACCTGACTTTTTTTCACCAACAATCATGGCGTTCCCGTGCTCGCTCTCCTCGCTGAGTGATCAGGATGAGGCGGTGAAAACTGAGCAGTTGAATTTTCTCAAGGCAGGCTTGCTTGGAAGAGTGTTGGATGTGGAAATCCGAGGTTTTGACAAAGAACAGCACCTGTACTCTATCACAGTAATTGGTGTTGAAGACAATGATGTGAAGGAGCCAGAGCCCATTCAAGAGCTGCCTAGCATGATGATTGACTCTGTTTCAAAGGAAGACTTGTCACCTCAGTGTCGCTCTTTATACTATGAATCGATCATGGGCAAAGCCATGTTGTGTAAAACACTGGAAGCAGAAGGGATCCATGTTAACTCTGTCTTTGTGGGCTTTGTCGTGCATGTCCAGAATCCAAGCCACTTCTGGATCAGAACGGAAAAACATAATGATGAGTTTGAAGAAATGACGAAGAAAATGGCAGATAACTTCAGTCAAGTAAAGCTGGATGAAGACGTGCTGTTGAAGCCTGAGCCTGGGACACTGTGCTGTGCAGTGTATGAGGAAGACATGCATATCTACAGAGGTGTAGTGACAGACACTCTTAAGCATGGATCTGAAGTTCTTTTTATCGATTTTGGGAACTTTGAGAAAGTGCCACACAAGTTGATAAAGAAGATGCCAGAGACATTGGCAAACCAATCAGCATATGCCTTCTGTTGCACTCTTGTTAATGTTTATCCATTGGATGACACCTGGACCTGCACCACCTCTGACTTTTTCCGGCAAGCTGTGTCAAACAAACGCCTGCTAGTCAATGTGGTCCAAATGAATCAAAACAAATTAGTTGTTCATCTCCATGACATGGAAAGTAAAGAGAATCAAAGTATCACTGATCTCCTGGTCTCTTCCAACAAAGCTGCATACTGGATCAACGTTGCCATAAAGCCCACAGTGCCAAACAAACTGGATTTGACAGAAAAAACAAGGTCCCCAAGATATGGCGTGAAATCAGACATCAATGGGTCTACAGAGCAATTAAACTGTGAGAAGGTAGAGACAACGTGCACAATTCAAACTGAGGTCAAAGCACCTGCTAGCTTCAAAACCATGAACATCAAGCCAGGGTGTAATTTGGCTGTGATTTGCTCCTACATCAAGTCTCCATCAGAGATCTGGTGCCAGCGTCAAGATAAACGTCCAGCTTTGGAGGAATTGATGGATAAACTCCAACAATATTACTCAACTCACAGCGTTCCCCTCAATTCAGGGGATTCATGTTGTGTCGTCAAGTCACCTCAAGATGGTAGATGGTACAGGGCTTTAATCAGAGAGATACAGAACACTCATGTCAGACTGATGTTGGTTGACTATGGCTTAACCATCCGAGTCAAGGAGCACAATGTTGAGGCAATAATGCCAGAATATCTTTATTTGGAAGCACAAGCTTTCAGGTGCAGCCTTAACAACCTGATCAAACCTGCTGACCCCGAGAACAGTGGGGATTGGAGTCCGGCGGTGTGTAAGGAGCTGAAAGATTTAGTCAACAGCGCCAGTGGTTTAAGATGTGAAGTTGTCTCACAGCTGAATGTGAAATTCCAAGGGCTCTACAATGTCGTGGAACTCTACAACACCAAAACCCAACAGAGCCTAACAAATTTGCTTTTTGAGCACGGCGTGCCGAGAGAAGGGCCAATCTCAGCAAAGCAACCGTCAACCGTGATTCCTGAGTCTTTTGTCTACTCTTCACATGATCTTCGTCCTGGAAATGAGGAACAAGTCTACATCACTCACATCAGCAGTCAGTGGGAGATCTACTGCCACCTTGATCGAAACACTGAATTGATTGAAGAACTCGAAAACAAAATCTCAGTTGAGAGTGAGAAACTGATGCAAGATAGTACGACAGCAGTTGTGAGGAGGCTGTCCCTGGCTAAATACGTTGATGGCAAATGGTACAGGGGCGTGGCACATCCTGTTCAGTCCCCTCTGCATCTTAATGTGTTTTTTGTGGATTATGGAAACACAGACATATCTGAGAAGACCCATGTCATGTGTATCCCCAGAGACTCTGCTGATTTATTGTACACACCCATGCAAGCTGTGAAATGCCACCTTGCTTCAGTGTCCAAGGAAAAGCCCTGTTCAGATGGCTTCAAAGAATGGCTTGATGGCGCAATCCTCAACAAGCGATTGAAAGCCGTCATAGTTGGAAAGAGAGAAGACGGTTCATTTGATGTTGAACTATTTGATGGAGGCGTAAACATCAATGAGAAGGTAAAGGAACTCCATCTCAGGTTTTCACCAGAACCAAAGACGGTTGTGAGTTTGAACACGAGCGGTACAAAGACGAAACCTAGAGTTCTCTTTACAACAGGACACTCGAAGCCTTCAGTAGAGTGCAGGAATCAAAGTCGACGGCCTTCAAAGTCCTCGACATCGATCGCCTCCAGATGCACTCAGAGTGCACTCCGCAAAAAGAAACCCCCCACAAAAAAACGTGTTCCCGCTGGACGACCTCAACATAAAGAGGACACGGAGAGCCCTCAGCTCTCTTGTTTGCCAGACATGAAAGTGAGCTCTGGATTCAGGGCGATGTGTTTCGTCTCCCACATCAACTCGGTTGACAGTTTTTTTCTTCAACTGTCAGAGGATGAAACTGCCATCTTGAAAATGGGAGAAAAGCTCAACTCGAGTATCTTCAGGGATTCCTTGAAGATTGCTACATCTTTAAGAAAAAATGACCTTGTTCTGGCTGAGTATGAGGAGGACGGTGCTCTGTATCGTTCTGCGGTGACTGACTTTGAAGGAAGTTCCCGTTTCAAAGTTGAGTTTGTTGACTATGGAAACTCTGCAGTCATGGCCAAGGAGAAGATCTACTCCATACCAAAAGAGTATCTCTCTCAGCCAAGATTCAGCATAGCATGCTCCCTGTTGGACACAAGCATGTACGAAAGTGATGTCTCTTTCACTGATGCGGTGATGGAAAAGCCTCTCTTGGTTGATTTTGTCCGTCACAAAAACCATTGGGAAGTCAAAGTTGAGATTCTTGATGGCTCCGGTTGTGTTCCATCTGCACTGGATGCAGCCGGTGAAAGTGAAAAGAGAGAGAAGTCCACTGCGGCATTTGAAAGAGACGAGAAAGCGAGATCATGTGAGCAGAACGTCCCTACAAAAGAAGTGAGTGAGGAGACGACTGCAGAATACGAAATAACTACTGTTGATGATGATAACCTCGTACTGAAGCCAACACCTGACACACTGTCACCTAAGCTAGAAGAAAATAGAGAAGAGCTCCCCACAAACAAAGAGTCTAAGGAGAATCCAAGAACAATCACAAAATCCTCAGTCACAGCAAAAAAGGATTGTGCCGATGCACTAATACCTCCTTCTATTCAGGTCAAAGACACAGAGGCTAGTACAGTTCTGTCGGTCCTGAGTAACGGGACGTTTTATGCCAGACTACATAGGACCAGTGAACTACTTACTGCAGTGGAAAGTCATATTGCTGATAACCTGTGCAAGATGGTGGCAGATGAGGATGTCAAACAAGGCCTCGAGTGCTTAGTTCAGGTGGACAAGCGGTGGCACAGGGCGGTTGTTCTAGATGTAGGTGTGGAAACATGCCAGGTCTTCCTCGTGGATCATGGAACAACTGTAGAAATCCCAAGTAGATCAACCCGACGCCAGTGTAGCGAGCTAACAAAAATGCCGCACGTTGCAGTTTTGTGCAAGCTGAACTGCCTTGGTGAGGGAGAGGCTTCCCCTGAATCGAGGCGTGAAACACTCAAACCAATGATTGACACAGAAGTCAAACTGGTGTTTGTGTGTTATTCAGAAGCAGAACAACTATGGACGGTTGAAGTAGTCGAGGATGGACTGGTCGTCCTTCGTCACATTACAACCTCACTGCAGCAGAATGAAGAGGTGGTCCCATCAACTGCCGAAACACGAAATGAGGAAGCTGAAGGGGAATTCAACTTGGACACGAGCAACCCTCAGCAGCTTCTCTTTGCTCCGATTGATATAGATAAAGCGTATTCTTGCTTTGCTGCTGCAGTGACGACTCCTTACGAGTTTTGCATCGTTCTGGAGGACTTACTACTTGTCATGAACAAAGTGTCCTTAATATTGGACAACCTCCCTGAGCAAATGGCTCCTCTTCCTGAAGCCCACCTCGTCCCTGGCACCTGCTGCCTGTTTCAGTCAAACACGAAGAATAAGTGGTGCCGGGCCGAAATCGAAGACGCCGACACCACAGCGGTCCTAAACCTGGTGGATTACGGCCATTACGAAGGCATCCCGTACGAAGACTGCTCCAAGCTGAAGAGGTTTCCCGAGGAGATGAGGAACCTCCCAAAGGTGACATACCCTTGCATTCTGAGAGGGGTGAAGCCAGTTGGAGCAGATGGACCCTGGACCGATGGAGCTGCAGTCTTCTTTCAGCAGTGTTTGTACCAGAAGAACCTCCAGATCTTCTTCAGGGAATTTGTCTCCAACACACACTGGGAGGTGGACATTCTGGCAGAAGGCGTCCATGTTGCCCAGGAGCTGGTGGATGCTGGGCATGCCGATTCTATAGACGTCATGCCAGGACTGAGGTAGGCTCTCATCACTTTGTATTATGTGTTGGAATTGAAGAACTTTTTTTAATTTTTTTACTGTATTTAACATTTTCACAATTAATTTAAATTCTTTACAATGACTATAAGACAAGCCAAGCAATATAAAAGTAATATTTAGTTTAGTCTTGAAATCTGTAAACAATTTTTAATAAAACAAGTAGGCTTGCAAATTACAAATTGGTTCTGATGCATAAATAATGAATAATGAATTCTAGGCCTTTAGCATGTGACCCTCTATTTTTACAAAATAACATTCATCTTTACAATTAACACTTGATATTATGAAGGTACTTTCGAATGACAAGATGGTACAACCACACTTTTGTACATCTTTACATAAGATTTCCTTGAACATATATTTTCTTTTTCTTTTTACAAAAGCATATCTTCAATGTCATAAAACACCATTGACTGTAAACTTGATCAATGACTTCTTGCAACAGGAAATTATTAAGTTAATGCTTTGGAATTTAGTTTAAAATCATTAAAATCTTGGCATTTTCACCAAGAATCTGTAATATCAAAGCAACAAAGTTACTGCCAAAAGAGGAAAAACAGAAACTTGAAATTTATTTTCAGCTTAACACATTAATCTTCACGGTATTTCTGATGCATTCAGGTTCCAGGAACGGCAGCCCTGTAGAGCAGCGCCTTGTGACCCCGATAGTGAGGAAGAGCGGAGAGAAGATGAAGGCTTCAACGGGAAGACGGGTCTCTTTGTTGAGACAGCTGATGAAGAGGAGGGGAAGATGCCTCTGTCTGAATCTCATCAATGTAGGGGAACATTTTACATACATGTTGTTAATTGCCATCAAGTTAAAGCGTACGTTGAGCAATGCAGACTGCCAGGAAAACATTTAGCCTCTGACTTAAATGTCAAAGTTGAGTTGAGTTGTGTGCGCTTCACTCTTGACATCCAATCCACACTGAATTGTATGTAAATCGGAGATCTGTATTTTCATATTTGCCTTTTCCCGTTTATTTGTGAGGCTTGTAAACAAACTAGCAAACAAACCTCTGTTGATTCAGAACATTGTTTTGTTTTCTATCAAAGCAAATATATTCTGTAATTCTCCATTACTAAAAGAGCTGCAGCCATAACATCAAACCAACACTTTTCCATCACACGTGTGCTGTTGGTATGATGCTTTTTATTTTTATTCTTTGTGTATTTCTAGCGAGTCCTGGAAATTGCTTGTTTATGCACAATAACTTTACAGTAACTTTGTTTTGTTTCCTTGTCAACAGGTTTTCTGATGTGAAGGCCGTCTGGTTGATGTCGTCACTAAAATGAGCAGCGCCTTCACGTCTTACTTAATATTCATTCTAGTGAGACAATACTTGTTGACTAAACGTTAAGCCTCAGCA
The DNA here is from genome assembly GCF_029220125.1 of Pseudoliparis swirei. Classification (NCBI taxonomy): domain Eukaryota; kingdom Metazoa; phylum Chordata; class Actinopteri; order Perciformes; family Liparidae; genus Pseudoliparis; species Pseudoliparis swirei. The sequence continues at coordinate 16,989,384 of NC_079399.1, read as the reverse complement.
CTTTATTTATTTATGTAAACCTATTTATGGTGGAACGTTTATTTTGTTTTGTTCCTTCAAAGATTTGCAAGTTATCCGTTCCTTAAAAGCAAAATAAATCTTGAATTAGTGAACAGTTTTATTGAGATCTAAATTAGGTGTTCCCTCATGCAGGGCCTTCACATTAATGATGGCGATGTATGTTGAGTTCATGGTTTGTATCTACTTCAAACTGTTCAGAGGATTTTTTTTTTATTTAATTCGAAAATTAAAAAAGAAGTCTGACAGTAAGAAGTGCATTGTTGCTTTTGGCAAGTTGGACAACCCGTAAAGTAGCCAAGCAGACATTTAGTGTAATTAATTCTAATAACTATATATATATATATTTCTATATAACGTTTTCATATTGGTCTTTGTTCATTTTGAGTTTTAGGGACCTTTAACAAGAAATATTCTTTCCAGTTTAATAAAAAAAGAAGAAGTTTGAATTAATATTGACTTGGAAAAATACTTTCAGGTGCAAGAGCAACCTTAGTCGGTACTTATTTTGCTATTGTTTACTTTGTTCTCTTAACTAGTTGTACGGTTCATTTAGTTGTGTGGGAACACTGAAAAGTCCTGATATTTCACTAGACAAAAATCCACTTTTTGTTTTACCACTAGGAGGCGTTGTTGAGTCGTGGCATGGATCTGGCACTTCTGTTGGACGCTGTGAAATGCGTCCGTAAGTGCTGTCTATTTACGTTAGCGTTTTAGTGAATGGAAACTTACATCACAGGTACTGCAATGATTAACCCAAACCACCAAATCTATTGAAACAGTTTTGATTTATGGAAAAGGGTAAATTACCTGACCCCTTCGGTTGTACACATTGTTTAATTTAAAAGACAAATATTACCATGCAACATATACGTAAAGTATTTACATGTAAGCCTACAATAGCACAACTATAATAAGACAGCACATAGAGAAAGGTCACTGTACCTCTCGATACATAGCTTCCATAGAGATGTGTATACAAAATGTCTTACGGGGCTTGTTTAAAAGTTACGACTATTTATTCAGAATTTGTGGTAGTTAATCTTTACTATTGGTCTTTGTCAATTTAAAATGGGTTCATGAAAAAAAATTATGTCAGAAGTGGGATTCGAACCCACGCCTCCAGGGGAGACTGCGACCTGAACGCAGCGCCTTAGACCGCTCGGCCATCCTGACTCGATTCCTTACATAGCATCTACGGGTACATCCCACTACTCCTGATTGTTAATTCCTCGATCCTCGCTTGAACCGGAAGTTGTTTCTGCTGTGGGGAGCGAGGTGGCACGAGCGCAGGCTTCCAGGAATGTTCTTGCTCGACACGCCCCCTCATTGTTTATCAGTCATTTGATTGGACGCTGCAGTACGGACCGCAGATAGAACTCACATTATATATTAGATTTGTTTTCCGGTTCAAATATATGTTCACTGTAGTTCTGAAAAACAAAAGTACCACATATAAATTTCTTAATTTATTAGAAAGATGTTACTTTTATAATAATTAAGAAATATGTTATTTTTATAATAATTATAACGGCAAATCATTCATAAATAAGACAAACGCATTCCGTCGGTGGAAATATCCTACCGTAGAACCAGGACTCAGAACACTGTATACATTTATGTGTATATGTGTGTATATATATATATATATGTGCAGGCACGTGCACAGATAGAGCCCTAGTGGTGCTCAAGCACCAGCCCCTTTGCCCTGGGTGAGTAAAGTGCCCTTTTTGCTGGAGACACATTTTTTTTATTCATCCGTATTTAAGAATAAAAGTTACTCTCTCTGTCATCAAGTCCCCCCAAATGTGTTTTAATATCCGACGGGGCATTTATTTGAGTTCTTGTGAGAATTTCGCCCTGACATGCTCCGCGACGCTCACGTGCCCCCCCTCCTCTCCCTCCCCGCGCCGCGCCCCCTCCTCCTCCTCCACTTCCTCCTCCGCGCAGGTCTCCTCGCGCCACCAAACGGCTGCACCTCCTTCTCCTCTGACCCGCAGCATCAGACACACAGATCATGACGTGTTTGTCCCCTGACGTTGTTTTGTGATCAACCACAACTTTAGTGCTGCTGAAAACATGACGTCACAACTGGTTCGACGTTTCCTAAAAAAAAAATTTGTTTTAAACTCCGTGATTTCAAAGTCTCGTCCAGCTGTTTACTGACGTTAGTTATGTTTAGAGAATAGAGAGAGGGAGAGAGAGGAAAAGAGAGAGAGAGAATTCTTATTCCGTTCTATTTAACAGGGGCTAGTCTAGGATTTGCGTGGCCAGACTGAAAAAAAAATCATACGGCCTCTCTTGTTCAGAGGGCCGGGTCAAATGTGGAGGCGGGCCGTATCCGGCCCGCGGGCCGTAGTTTGAGGACCACTGCTCTTGGCTGTTGTCTATCAATATCGCTCATTTTGAAAATGACGTCAGAGGGCAATACGGATCTGTATCAGACCAGGAGGGCAATACGTGGCTGGCATGACGACCCATTAGCCAATCAGAACGCTTGTTCTGTTGTTGCTATATAATAATTCATCTTTATTCATAAAGAAAATGTAAGCTAGTGGTCTGATGCTGCCCAGAGGAGACGCAGGTCGAGGATGTATTGCATCATCAGTGTATTGCTGCTTATGCTTCAACTGTCAGAATTTTTTTTTTGCATTGGGTGCCCTTTTTTTTGGTTTGAGCACCTGCCCCCCAAAATGTCTGTGCACGTGCCTGTATATGTGTATATGTGTGTATATACAGGACTGTCTCAGAAAATTAGAATATTGTGATAAAGTTCTTTATTTTCTGTAATGCAATTAAAAAAACAAAAATGTCATGCATTCTGGATTCATTACAAATCAACTGAAATATTGCAAGCCTTTTATTCTTTTCATATTGCTGATTATGGCTTACAGCTTAAGAAAACTCTAAAATCCTATCTCATAAAATTAGAATATTTCCTCAGACCAAGTAAAAAAAAAGATTTATAACAGCAAAACAAAATCAAACATTTGAAAATGTCCATTAATGCACTCAGTACTTGGTTGGGAATCCTTTTGCACGGATTACTGCATCAATGCGGCGTGGCATGGAGGCAATCAGCCTGTGGCATTGCTGAGGGTTTATGGATGCCCAGGATGCTTCAATAGCGGCCTTTAGCTCATTTGCATTGTTGGGTCTGGTGTCTTTCAGCTTCTTCTTCATAATACCCCACAAATTCTCTGGGGTTCAGGTCAGGGGAATTGGCAGGCCAATCGAGGACAGTAATGCCATGGTCAGTACACCAGTTACTGGTGGTTTTGGCACTGTGGGCAGGTGCCAGATCATGCTGGAAAATGAAATCCTCATCTCCATAGAGCTTTTCAGCAGACGGAAGCATGTAGTGCTCTAAAATCTCTTGGTACAGAGCTGCATTTACTCTGGACTTGATGAAACACAGTGGACCAACACCAGCAGCTGACATGGCTCCCCAAACCATCACTGACTGGGAACTTCACACTGGATTTCAAGCAACTTGGATTTTGCGCCTCTCTTTTTGTGTCTTACCCTCCTAATGGAGGGTGTCAATGATGGTCCTCTGGACAGCAGTCAGATCAGCAGTCTTCCCCATACTTGTGATTTAGTTTACTGAACCAAGCTGAGTGTTTTTCAAGGCTCAGGAAACCCTTGCAGGTGTTTCGAGTTAATTAGACGATTCAAGTGATTTGTTTAATACCCTACTAGTATACTTTTTCATGATATTCTAATATTTAGAGATAGGATATTTGAGTTTTTTTAAGCTGTAAGCCATAATCAGCAATATTAAAAGAATAAAAGGCTTGCAATATTTCAGTTGATTTGTAATGAATCCAGAATGCATGACATTTTTGTTTTTTTAATTGCATTACAGAAAATAAAGAACTTTATCACAATATTCTAATTTTCTGAGACAGTCCTGTATATACACAGGCACGTGCACAGATAGAGCCCTAGTGGTGCTCAAGCACCAGCCCCTTTGCCCTGGATGAGAAAAGTGCCCTTTTTGCTGGAGACACATTTTTAATTCTTCAGTATTTAAGAATAAAAGTTATTCTCTCTGTCATCAAGTCCCCCCAAATGTGTTTTAATATCCGACGGGGCATTTATTTGAGTTATTGTGAGAATTTCGCCCCGACATGCTCCGCGACGCTCACGAGCCCCCCCTCCTCCTCCCCCCACCGCGCCCCTCCCTCCTCCTCCTCCACTTCCTCCTTCGCGCAGTGCTCCTCGCGCCACTAAACGGGTGCACCTCCTTCTCCTCTGACCCGCAGCACCAGACAAACACAGGGCTCTCAAGTTTTGAAGACAGGCAAGAGTGAGAGTTATATAACACAGATGATAGTTGAAGTATTGATTGAATACACATTGCTCATGACTCTTTCCTTTTAGCGTTTTTTTCAGCGTGATAAATACGATATGTGGCAGCTAGGAGTGTGTGACTTAAGACTGAAATGCGTGACTGTCACGCTCAATGCGTGACACTTGAGAGCCCTGCAAACACATACCTGCAAACTCATGAGGGGTGAAAAAGGTGACAACGGGGGTGCAGGTGACTTTTTTGTTGTTGTTGTCACCACACCACATCCACGTTGTTTGAAGCCTCAAAGCTTTTAGAACCACAACTACAGTAATTTTATTGTTCTGACCACAAATCTAAATAATGATAATAAACTGTTTAAGAACAAAAGGTTCTCCGCTCTGACTCAGCCCTATAATGATAGTAATAACAAATATACATTGTCATTATATATAATATGGTTAAAGTCATTCATGAACCAACTTCCTTTGTTTTGGCCTGAACAGTCCTCATGGACTTTTCCCTGAATCTCTTCTGTCTCTCCCTGTTTGTCACGATACTCATATTATAACTTCTATTCATATTACATACCTGCCATAAATATCATGATACCCGATACCAGAATTCAATACAAAACCATAAAAACAATATGGTACCATAAATACGAGACTGGTATATTTATCTATAATAGTAATAAATAAAACATCTGTATGGTTCACTTTTTACCAACTTTTTCAACACTTAACAAATGACAGTAATATGAGTATTAATACAGCCAGATATGAATGAAACTACATGGTTCCATCATAGCATTGATGATACACTATGAGGCCGTTAGTCTCTGACCAGATGATCCACAGTTCATCAGGATGAGCAGCTGGAGAGTTACACAACTTTACAGACTGAAACATTTCACTTCTGGCATCTTTTTATTTTTTAAGCCGAAGTCTCTAAAGCTGCGCCTCTTCTCTCGCTGTGAGCTGCGCAGCGCAGTGTGCGCAGACAGCTCGACACGGTGCAGCGCGTGCGCTCTGATCGCTCTCTTAATGAAGTATCGATACTAAAAATATGCTAAATCACATCGTGTTTAACGTACGGGTACTTTGTTAGCATCGCTGCACCGTGCAGCGTGACAGCAGCAGATGTAGCGGGCTAACATTCAAGCTAACCTGAACCCCCAAACGATGTCGACATCTGAACGCTGATTGGCCGAGACGCGACACGTCCCATCAAAGATGTTTTATTGCAAAGAGCACCACTTCACACTTTTCTCCGCGTCTCACTGCAATCTCAACGGCAGCGGGCCAGGTGAAACTAAAACTCTTCGGATCTCCACGATTCACGTGGATGACCTATTTTGAGTTAAAAACGGTGAATTTCACCGAAAGGTGACAAGTTTGCAGGTATGCAAACAGGTCATGACGGTGTTTGTCCCCTGACGTTGTTTTGTGATAAATCAACCACAACATTAGCGCTGCTGAAAACATGACGTCACAACTGGTCCGACGTTTCCTAAAAAAATAAACAAACAAAAACTCACGAAATCCGTGATTTCAAAGCCTTGTCCAGCTGTTTACTGACGTTAGTTATGTTTAGAGAATAGAGAGAGGAGAGAGAGAGAGAGTTCTTATTCCGTTCTATTTAACGGGCTAGTCTAGGATTTGCGTGGCCACACTGAAAAAAAAATCATACGGCCTCTCTTGTTCAGAGGGCCAGGCCAAATGTGGAGGCGGGCCGTATCTGGCCCGCGGGCCTTAGTTTGAGGACCACTGCTCTTGGCTGTTGATGTCTATCAATATCGCTCATTTTGAAAATGACGTAAGAGGGCAATACGGATCCGTATCAGACCAGCGAGGAGGGCAATACGTGGCTGGCATGACAACCCATTAGCCAATCAGAACGCTTGTACTGTTGTTGCTATATAATAATTCATCTTTATTCATAAGGAAAATGTAAGCTAGCGGTCTGATGCTGCCCAGAGGAAATGCAGGTCGAGGACAGCGTCATCAGTGTATTGCTGCTAATGCTTCAACTGTCAGAATTTTTTTTTTGGCATTGGGTGCCCTTTTTTTGGGTTTGAGCACCTGCCCCCCAAAATGTCTGTGCACGTGCCTGTATACATATATATATATATGTTTAGCTAGCGGTTGCTAGTCAACCTGGCCTGAGAATTCCATTGCGTCACTGACGTACTGTATGTCTGAGCTTTGGTTGTGTGCTGTGACGTCTCTAGTGACGTCACGGAGCACCGAACCAGAGTATATTTAGAAGTGATTTCCACTAGGCTCCAGCATTCTCCAGCACACCTTCGGGGGTGAGAACATGGTCTTGCTGGCTGACACGGTGCGCTAGTGGTAACGCTGGCCGAGCAGTCCCTCGGGAGATTGGGGTTCGAGGCGTGGCCGCGCATCGACCCGGATGATCTCCGGAGGGCTACGGAGAGACGTCTCCCCGTGCCAGCGGTGGTTTCCCCCACCAAGTGACACCGAGTACGAGTGACTGTTACTCGCTGTCACCCCTTCACTGGGAGAAAGAAAGAAAAACTTGTGTTTTAAATAAGATAAATGAATAAATATATATTTATTAGGGCTGTCAATCGATTAAAAAAAATGAACTAATTAATCGCACATTTTGAAATTCCAGATTCGTAAAACAAGGTGTATTTGAGACACCATTGGTCCTGTCATCTTTAACATTGAACAACACAACAGCAGAACAAGTGGCCTTGATAAACTGACTGACTGTTATACACAGGGGTCCCCAAACTTTTTCCTGTGAGGGCCATAAAACGTTTGCCTTGTCTGATGGAGGGCCAGCCGGGGGGGAGGGGGGTGCTAGTGAGAGTGTGCTCACCTGTGCGCGCACATCACGGCTGAGTGGTGCGCGCGCAGACAGCATTTAACGGAGCAGCGCGTGCGCTCTGATCGCTCTTTTAATGTAGTATCGATACTAAAAATATGGGGGGGGGGGGAATTACAGAGTGGCGGGTGGAGATTTCACCCTGTTATAATAGTAGGGATAACACTGGAGTTGATAAGCGTGTCTTCTTGTCTGATCAATACGCAACTGTGAGGTGCGCGAATGGACCGAGCGGCCAGCTGCTGATCACTCACTCAACAGCCCGACTTGCACGAGCAGACGGTGCGCGCGCAGCGCGCAACATTTTTTTTTGAGAGCACCGAAGACTCATTTTGACCCAGGAAAAATCCTGGATGCGCGCGCCACTCGCTGTGAGTGCATGCGCGTGCAGACAGCATTTAACGGAGCGAAGCAGCGCGTGCGCTCTGATCGCTCTTTTAATGAAGTATCGATTCTAAAAATATGCTAAATCACATCGTTTTTAACGTACGGGTACTTTGTTAGTATCACTACACCGTGCAGCGTGACGGCAGCAGATGCAGTGGGCTAACATCCAAGCTAACCTAACTTCCCAAACGCTGTGGACATCTGAACGCTGATTGGCCGAGTAGCGACACGTCCCATCAAAGATGTTCTATTGCGAAGAGCAACACTCCACATTTTCTCCGCGTCTCACTGCAATCTCAACGGCAGCGGGCCAGGTGAAAAAATAAATAAATCGGAACGTGTCTCTGGTATTGTTCAGGGGGCCGGTCCAAATGGGGAGGCGGGCCGGATCCGGCCAGCGGGCCGTAGTTTGGGGACCACTGGTTATACATCAAACATTCCAGAACAATCTCAGCTCTCAATATATTGAGGCACAGTTGTCCTCGCGCCGTTTTCTCTGGTTCTCTGACTGACAGGTTGCTAATGAGCCTGACCTGTGTGGTGGGAGGTCCTTTGTGATTTACTGAGTGTTCATTGGTTGTTTTTTTCGCTAAATGTTGACAGACAAACGGATTGACAAATCATGGTGAAGGTTTCGTGTGGGGAGAACGTGTCGTCTGTAATGTTTTACAGGTCCGTTATTTTAATCTCATGTAGAATCTTTTTCCTTTTACTGGAGGAAATAGAGAAAACACTTTAATAAATCCACAAAGGATCAAACTGCAGAGACACTTTTAAAAACATAACTTTTCTATATTTATTTTAGAACAGGTCTGAAGGGTCTTTTTTTACTTTAGCAGGATTGTGTACAATCACAATTCTGTCACTGACTCCTAAAAAAAACTAAAACTAATAATAATAATCTGGATCTCGTTGAACTGCAGCTGGTGTAAGAAAAAAACAGACGCAGAAAACACGAATCACCACAGTACGAGAGATCTGTACCCCACATACATAGTTACTACAAGTTTGTGTGCATTTTTTTCTTCATTTCTTCCCCACAACGTTTCAAATAAAGCAAACGAGGATTTAGAGTAATTCCTTTGTTTTTTTATTGTGAAAACCAACAATCACATTGTGAGTAGAAGAAATTCTTTTTTTCTGGCTTGAATTTCAGGTACAATCAATCAAATGAATCACACACAACTCTGCAAAACAAAAACAAAAACAAAAACAGAAAAAAGTCTATTGGATTAAAAATAAAATTAGAGTGACCTCAGATTGGGGCGGAACATTTAAAACATCAACTCCACTGACGTACGATGCAGCGCGGGGACCGTCCAGTCCCGATACATTTCTCCTGTGACCACACAGCTGTTCAATCACATTAGTGTTGCAGTGTTTAGTCGCCGGGCAGGTTTCTACAGTAGTAAAAGAGTGATGAGACAGTTGTGGACCAAAATATTTACAGTAATGTTGTGCACTTAGAGATCGTCCTCCGGAGTTTTATCTAAAACATCGCAGAAGAAACAAACTAAAAAAAAATCCCAATGCTTTCTTGCTACGGAATGAATTAACAGTGTTTCCACTTACTAAGAATTTAATTTAAATTAAAAGAAAACTTAAAAAAGAAGCAAATACAGATTGGTCTGGAGCTCAACCCGGCATTTCTGCTGGCAATTATAAGTGTGAAAACAACATGATGCAGAAAAAGAGAAGGAAGATCATAACACCTTAAAATTGTTCATATTTCAGTGAGCTATTTAAAAAATGAAAGAAAAGAATTTAAAAAAAAGAAGATGAGAATTAAAATGAGAACAGACCTTTCTCCATCCCCTCGCCCCAAGAACCGTTTTATAAACAAAAATATATCACCCTCTGTCGTGTGATTCTCAAATTCTCACTACATACAATTAAAACTTTTTTACAGTGCTTTATCATCATATTTCTCCAACAGAGCTCAACAAGGGGAAGAACACAAGTTAAGCCATGAATGTCTCCTATTGCAACGATGTAGCTACGTCGGAAAAAAAGTGAAGGGGGGGGGCACAAACGGGAGGAGGTGGTCGCGCCCGCGGCGAGGTCGCGGCGGAGCTACTTGGTGTTGAGCTCGTTCTCCAGCTCCATGAGTTTGCGTGAGGCCTTGACCTTGTTGGAAACCTCCTTCCCCTGAGAGAAGAGACGCTGGCGGTCCTTGAAGGTCATACTCTCGGGAGCGCCGCCGGGGAACAAGTTCTCCTGCTCCTGACTGCGGGAGACAATTTTTTATTTTGTATGCAAATTATGTGATTGTTGAAATAAGTCAATGTTGTTATTTTTTTAAAGGGGTTCGATCTATGATGAGTCATCCTTCAGTAGCAGCTCCGCCCACACGCCACATGGCGCCGTTACTTGGTTTGGACTCATTTTCCAGTTCATCAAGATTATTGTTTGATTATTTTAGCCCAGAGGCATCGCGGCGACCGTCACAGCTGGACGGCAGAACTTTTGAAGTTCCTTTTCTGTTCTGCATAAATAATAATGAAGACTTTCTATCACTTTTCTTTTGCCTTGAATGTGTTGTTGTTATTAAAGTGATACAAAATACATGCAACGTAATCAAGATGCTTTTCTTTAAGATTTTTAGATCCAACTGACCTCAATACATTTATTTAAGTAAGTAATACATTACAGTATGACATCAAACGCTATATTTTAATTAAAGAGTCACAGAGCTGAATTATAATATTACATAATCATAAACTGGCAACTTATCAGCTAGAGGTGCCGTTATTTTTCCGAAGACGGAAATAAAAACTCCTCGTGCGTTATCGAGACGTCTGAAAACCTTTTGCTGTCAAAATGTTTACGACTTTCATCTCGAGGCGTTCGCCCTTCAAACCGCAAACCGGGAGGAAGAAGACGAGGAAGAAGAAGGGAAGATTTCTCACCTTTTGGGCCATTTGTCCCGCGGGTCGTTGTAGACTTCTCCTGATCCTACAACTCCGGCCGAGTTTCCAGTGTACGAGTTAAATCCTGTTGGGGGGGAAGAGACGGACGGTGAGACACGAGTCACGTCGTCGGGTTACATCATCGCAAGAGCACGTCTGAGGAGATGGAAGCTGCTGGCTGCTCCTTGTGCAGATCTCTGCTGCTCGTCGCCCTCTTACTCCCTTCATCATCATCATCATCATAACGGACGTTTGCACGTTTCAAATGGCCACAGAAAAGCGGCGTTAAGACGACTTATTGATTTCCCATTTCTAGAGTTGAACGTCAAGCGGAAGCAACCAGCAGCTTCTTCTGATGTCATCACTTCATGTCCCACAGACCAGCAGGAGGAAAGGGAGGGGACTGCTTCTGGAGGAGCATTAAAAAGGTAGAAACCATTAGAAGTTATTGAAAGAAGAGCAAGCCGCGGAGAGAGTCAGAGAGCTGTTAAAGGGCCGTTCCAAAGCAGCAGAGATGGTCTGTGGTAGAGCCGATGGGATCTGAGGCCACGCCCCCGTGTGTCACATGAATCATCCCAAAACACCCGAGTTCAGCCCATCAACATTTATTATCTATAGCTGTTTGACCCAATATGGAATGAATGAAAACCATTAAATTGATCGCTTACCAGAGGATTTATATCATTTAGGTAGATTTTTTAACATTTAAATCAATCTAGGTTAAGAAAAAGCTCCTGTATTAACTTTTTTTTTAAAAATATATTTATATATATAACAGGTGCTCGGATAGTCTGGAGGCACTAACATGAGGGTGACCCACGACCTTTGACCCCAATGAAGACATTGATCGGTCGCCTCATCGTGAGTCCCCGTGTCTTAAAGCTGGAGCAACGACGTGACCCGGCGGTCTTTAACTTACAAACAAATTCAATAATCTTCTCTAATAATAATAATTCTCGCTCGTCCAAAAAATTACAAAAACATGAAAAGACCAAACCTCCGATGAAGCTAAACGTACTTATACACCGTTTTCCAAAATGGAGCGCCATTTATTTGACTATTCATGGAGAAACCCGGTCCAGGCGTCTTAGTTTGGGCTTCATGGAGCAGAACTCAGGAGGATGAGGCGAAACATCCTCGTGTCCAGAAGAGTTTATGCTGGGGCCGGTTTGTCACCTGATGCTGCAGTACCGCAGGTGGCCACTAGTTGCTGAGTGTCCAACCAAATGTGTTTTAATCCACAGCTAAAAACACTCCGACAAAACCTCATATTTAATCTCGTTTGAGTGATGCACAGCTTGCTTTGGAAAATGACTGAACCTGTAAAAAAAAAGTTAAATGACATATTTGTCAATCTTTGATATGTATTGAGTCAGTCAGTCCTGAGGAATGGGTTTGGTCTTTTCATGGGTTTGTTGACGAGCAGAAGAATAAAGGATACAATAAATGTCACACTGGGAGGACATTCTGGATCCAGTTAATGAAAGATCTTCTCCACCATTACAACGCGCTGGTTGAATCCGACCAGACGAGTGAGCCGGGAACCACCCGGGACTTTAGAGTGGGCGGGTGTTTCAGATGCAGACACAGCGACGTGTTCCTCCAGCTGGCAGCTCCTCAGCGCTTTACTTCGGGTTTCACAGATCTGAAGCTCGCTGGCGGAGAATAAAGTGACCACAGAGGAACGACCCTCGACCGGGCAGCGAAAATTAAACTTGAAACGTCTCCAGATCTCTACTTCCTGTTAGACTCTCAAAAGGTCCTGAATGCTTTTCTGTCAAACTAAACTCACTTTCCGTCTGCAGTTTTTGATGATTTGAATTTGATTTGATCTCGCAGCCGTCTCCAATCTCAGCCCCGTTGTTTTCTCTTGTCGTTCAGATTACTCAAACATCTGCTCTTCAAGAAGAGTTTTATTTTGTCGTCCCAGTCGGAGCGTTGGGAGCTGCCAGCTCAAATCACACTCATTTCAATACATTTCGGAGACTCGTACGTCGGGGAAGCCGGAGACTCAGGTGCCCGTTGGGTCACCTGAACCTGCCGCAATGCCCCTTGGGAGTTGTAGTAAGGTTTTAGTAGCGCTGCAGCGTTAGACAGCGCAGAGAGCTGAGACAGGGACAGGACACGGGAGAGGCCACACAGAGCGACACAGGTGGGGGGAAGGAAGCGCAAACACACAAATAGAGAATAAATAAAAGGCAGCAGCCGCCTGGTGGAAGCTTTGCACAGGCAGATAAAGCAATGGACGCCGAGCCGGTCACTGGGCGGAGCTGCTGGCGGCCAGAGCAGTGCAGTGTGTTGATGATGCGTGGCGTGTGTTGTGATGGTCGGGGGTTGGGACATGCAGAATTTATTTCTGAGGGGGGTTCGGTGGGTGGGGCGGGTGGGTAGTGGGACATTAGTATGGTTTTTTTTCTTTCTGATTAGAGTGAATATGCAACAAAAAGTTCTCCACGAGCTCTCGGATGTGTTTCGTGTTCGATAAGCAGCAGGGTGGGAGGAGCTTTATTTTGAAGGTCGCTTCCTGGACCCCGGGTGGCGTTAACGTCGAGGCGGCGCGGCACCGGCCGCTCCGTTTGTCTGTGGACGCTCAGAGAGCTTCAGTCGCGTTTGCTCATGGGCGAATGGAAGTCAGGCGCTGCAGCGTTGCACTCGCCGACGGTCGGAAACATTTTCTTTTATCAAAACAAACTAAACGAATTGAACAAATGTTAAATGTGGGCTGAACAAAAAGGTTTTGCCGAAAAGATGAAAAACATTATTAACCTCAGTCAGGAGTCTGAATGGCGTGTGACGCCAGCTGTCACTTTGACCGTGGTGCCTGATGAGCTTTAAAGAGGAACTTTTTAGAATAAAATATCCATCACTAGAAAAATTGTATCAACCCCGAAAAAGGACAAATAATTTAAGAATTAAAAAATATTACAGAAGAGCCTTAAAAAAAGCCCAATTTTATGAATTAGAAACATATTTTTGCTGATGATTATTCATTAATTTAACCAACATGTTAATAACTAAGTCATTCGTCCAGAGGACTGAAATAAAACTTCAATCCTTTTCAATCCAAAAGGGCCAAAACTAAATATAACAAATCCAGTTCGCTCAGAAATTGGATCTCAGATAAAATCATGGGAGCAAAGAGTTCAGACAACTGGCTGCAGGTCATCCCACGGTTAGATATCGCTCTCCATCAATGTGCCTTCTGAAGAAAAGTGACGATAGATACCTGGACATGAGGATAAACAAAGAAACATAGTTGTTGAACATTTGGTTTCTGTCACGTGACCCCAGTGTGACCTTTAAAGTCTTGAATATAAGCCGCTGCGATGAATAGACCGCCACTAGGCGGCGCTGCAGTCTGAGTTACACCGACGCTCAGAGTTTGACGACAGGAAGTTTTAGACTCGTACAAACCGCCACAGACAAAGCGGGACGCCGTCTTAATGAAGGGAGAGCCGAGTCCTCCTCGGGTGAGTGATGGGTTGTGTGAAGCCAAATGGTGCGTCTCCTTCCCTTTAAAGCCTACGCCGCGAAGCAGAGCCACGGGGCAGGAAGGGGGCGGGCAGGCTGACGGCTGGCCCCGCCCCCTGGCCCCAAGCAGCGACAGACCAGACACAAAGGAGACGGCGAGCGACAACACCAACAGTACTGCGATTGGCGCCGATGGGTCCCAATCGGCGTCAAATAAGGGGCGGCGGGATTATCGATTGGCTTTTTTCTGTTCGCTAGGACTGATTGAGGAGGGGGCCGGGGGGGTCGTGTAGAGGAGCATGTGGAGGGGGAATAATTACTGGGGGGTCGGGAGGTGTTCAAACAAATCAACGTTAAAAAAAAATTAGATACAATCTGATTTGTTCGAAGAGAGCGAGGGAAACGTCCACATTTATATACGACGAACAAAGTGATGACGACAAAAAATATAATCTGGACAAACACGTAAAGAAGGAAAAAGTAGACGTGGAAGTGAAAAAAGGCAGAACGTCTCTCTACTGAAGGGGAAAAAAACCGAAGACAAAAGTAGCTCTAAACTATGAAGGAGTGGGTAGTAAATGAAGAGATGAGTGAGAGGGCGGCGTGGGAGCCGCAGGAGGGCGCGGCGGCGAGCCGGACTCCTCCCTCCTCCCTCCGGGTCTACCTTTGAGGCCTCCCGGGGGCACGGAGCTGGGTTTGGCAGGAAGGGGGGGGCCTGTACTGTTGGAGTTGCTGTTGTATGGCGGCTGGAACGAGCCAGACAGGAAGATGCCGTCAGAAAGAGGGCGGGGCTTGCGCGCAGTGGGCGGCGGCTGAGGCCTGCTGTGATTGGTCGAGGCGGCGGCCGGCAGGTCGCCGTACGACTTCCTGGTCGCCGACAGCTTCACCTGACCTGAGTGACTGCCACCGCCGCCACTCCCTGCCTTGGTGGCTTCCTCCTCGTCCTCCTCGTCGCCCGCGTAGGAGACAAACTTGGCGGTGTAGAGCGTGTCAGGGGAGGCGATCTGGGTTTTGAGGTAGGAGGTGTTTCTCTGTGGGGGGGGCGGGGGGGTGTTAGTAGGGTTGTGGGGGGCGGGGGGCTGGTATTCCCGGGGCAGCGGGGGCCGATACAGACCGGCCGGCTCGTCGGGCGTCAGCAGCTTTCTCTCGGCCTCGTCGTGCTGCCGCCGCCGCTCGGCCTCCAGGCGGGTGTAGTAGTCCTCCTCCTGCCTCCTCTAAGGGAGGGACAACCTGTTAGTAAGCTCCGCCCTCATTGGCTCTCGCCTCAGGGCAGGACTCCTACTCGCTGACCAGCGACAGCTGGGGAAACTCCACCACGAGGAAAGATCTACAGCTGCTCCACCGGGGCGGCCATCGCTACAGACCTGGTCCTGACCGTTCAGACTGCAGTCAACACCGCGTCACCAAGTACACCGCGTCACCATGGTGACACCGACTACCAGTCCAACATCATTTATAAAATGGTCCAACAATCAAATTCCAATGACTTTCAGCAGAAATGAACCGAGACGTAACGTAATAAATTAATTCATGGCAATAAATATTAAGTTTAAAGTAGGGATGCACCGATCTGATCGGCGCCGATCCATATCGGCCGATATTCCCATTATCGGTTTTGATCGGCGTTCTCAAAACGGCCGATCAGATGATGTAACATCTGCGAGGACTATCAGACGTTTCAATCGCCGCGCACCGCAACGGAGACGATGCGCCCGGCGAGGGCCGCAGAGTGAGAGGTCAGAGGGGATCCTCACCACCGAGCGGCGTCCCCGTCCCCCGAGTTGAATCACTGGGTCGACTCAGCCGACTCTCACATGTCTGCCCCTAGAGATGCTCACGCTAAACACATTCGATCAGGAGCGCGCGAGGGTTTTGATAAAGTTAGCGGAAGGATTTAAGTGGCAACATCCGGTTTTGCAAAGTTAGCGGAAAGAACCACGTGAAACAACATCCGTTTATCAAAATAAGATGTCTACAAATCATACACAAACATATAAAAGTAAACAATGAACTGATTTTGTATCTTTATAGATCGTTTCTGCGATTTAGCTTAAATTATGCTAACATTAAAACATTTTTACTGGACCAAGGAAGAGTTTATAAAAAATAAATCAGACTTTTGTATGTTAAAAAAAGTCCTGTAAATAGATTTCCCCAAGAGTTCCAGGAAATGAATGATGCAGATGTGTTCCATACATATCTGAAATCCACTACAATAGCAATCAAACAATTTTAATGTATCAATTAGGACATTTTTCAAAGTAAAAGTCCTAAATGTTTAAAGAAATCGGTAATTTCTTTAATGTTTGAGGTGCTTTATAGATGTATTTCCTCATAGTCCTAGGCAATAATGCAACACAATAAATGGAATGCTTCAATCGACACCGTGATCGGTGATCGGTATTATCAGATCGGCAGGTACTGATTTCAGTGATCGGCACCAAAAACCTGATCGGTGCATCTCCAGTTTAAAGCACATGTTGGCATTTCAGCGTCGTCAGCCGAGTATTCTCGGTTTTTAAACTATCAACATAGTCGATTAGCTTCATTATGGAATTTAGAGGTGGAAATTATTTTATATTTGACAAAGACCTGTGTATCGGTTACATTAACGACTCCGTACACTAAGCATGTCGAGCTGGTTCATGTTGAGCTTTGACCTCCTTTGGGCTCATTTTGTTTAAACAGAACTTCAATCAATATATAAAACTTACATTATTAGTTACAGGTTGGAGGAATTAATGCTCAAATTCAATTCCCATTCGAGCGACACACCGGACGAGACCCCGTGTGGAATAAAGCGGGATGCGTCGGCCATATTGGAACATGTCATCCAGGGACGCAACACTGAACTGAAAGTCTGTTCATCATTTATTTAAAAAACAAATTCATTGTTTTTTTCCATCAACTTGGTCTCCAACGTGTCTACAAATCACAACCGCTTTAAGCCTCCCAACACTATTTGATACCACCGACAATCATCTTCAGGATGCTATTTGAAATCATGTCGAGTGTTACGGATTAATCAGAGGACATTTCTTTAACCGTCGGCCCTGAACTGGATCTGATCTCACCGAGACGATCTGGTCCTCTCGCTCACGACTCCATCGTCTGTAAACACCCGGACGGCGACGTTAACAAGCTCCAGGCCTTCATCGTTTCATCCTCGACAAAGTCTATTATATATATATAAATATATACATTGGCAATCAACCAGTTACTCTGAGTCCACCAATCTGACACACGACTGGAAGAAGAACTCGTTTTAACAACATCTAAAAACTCTGACATTTGGCAACTGTTCCTGGACAGACAGGACGCCGTCGTCCCGGACCACCCTGCCTCCCCTTTACATCAACACAGTGTGTGTGTGTGTGTCCACATGTGCCTGTGTGTCCTCAACGTATGTTGTTGGGCTGTGGGCGGGTCTTTGTGATTCACTGTGGTGATGCTACACATCTAGAGCTGGAGGAATGTGTTTGGGTCTCTGGGTCTGGAGCCGGACCACATGAGCTCAACCTGGACGCTTCTGAGCAATCTTTCTGTTTTTTGGTTCTCGGTCCGTTTCATGTCGTTGAGATGGTATAATGCTTCACAAACGAAACCTC